>NC_135477.1:164014864-164340773 GCF_052094955.1 Ictidomys tridecemlineatus
AAAAATCAGGGTCACTTTGTAATCAAAACATGAATAACTTGGAGTTCACAGATTATTTTTGTTTTTATATCTATACTGAGATTTAAAGAGCTGGGGGTTAATTTGTGATTATATTCTCTCTCTTTGGAATTCATTCTCAAGAAGTAAAGTGTCCTGATGAGTCATAATTATTATCCTTTTGCTCACAGGATTCATCTAGTGGAAAGAGTGTGTGCTCTTCTCTGAATATCCCCTGGCTGTAAAAGTGAGTTCCTGTATATGCTCTTGTGTATGTTTCTATGTTTTCCATTGTTGTCCACCATCAACCTTCCTGTTCTCAGCCTGTTTGCCTGTGATAGCTCCTCTACCTGTTTTCCTTTTATTTCTAATCTGCTGTGGTTTGAAAAACAATAACACTGTGTTCATGAGGATTGTATGTAAGATAAGAATAGGCTCTGAGAGTAGAAATTGCCATTAGCAGAGTACATTAGCTTTGTGCATGAAGGAATGCATGTGCATATTTGAAGGTTTAATTGGGGGTAGTATTAGTAATTTAGTTTATCTCAGAAGTATCTTTAAATAAATAAGGTGATTAATATAAACCAGAGAGAATAGTAGCCAATTAAAATGCTATATTTTATGATCTTTTTCACTTTTTAAATGCTTTATTTTGCTTCTATCTTATGTCCATCTCTAAATCTGACTGAGGAGAGTTAAGATAGATATTATAGGGAAACTTGGGACCAGTGATAAAGTGATTTACCTTAGGTCTCTTGGCCAATAGTGCGTGACATGATTATGACCAGCACACAGGTTGCTTATCTCTCTACTAGAAGATGTAGAAGGACAGGAAAAATAAAGAGAATAGACATAGGAGGCAGGCTTCCACATTAACCTGTTTTGGTGAATGAGTGGGAAAAATAATCTCAAGTGTTTGGGTGAAAATGGAACTTCATTTGGGGACATCTCAGTTTCTAGATGTGCTCAAATTACCCATGCATAGAAATGGCTCTCTTGGCTCCTTGGATGTTTTAACATCTTATTTTCTCTGTCAGAGTAAATTTATCAGTGTCTGTCACGTGGAGAGAGTGGCCAAATGTCAAGAAGAAGATGGAGAATGTGCATGAAAGTGAGAACTTAAAAATTAGGTTGCTGTGTCTGATAAAGAAAATTGCAACATGTCATGGATAAGGCATTAATTTTCTCCATTGAGTTTGGCAAATATTTATTTGATGACAGGTACCGTGCTATGCTCTGAGTGTCTAAAAGATCAATAAAACTTGGCACCTCCTCTAGTTGTTTATGTCCTAGACAGGAAGGTGATGCAAATGTTCTAAAACTGAATCATAAGGGATTGCTCAACAACTGTAAATGCACTAAAATTCATTAAATTACAGACCTATAATAGATAACATGGTCTGCAAATGATATCTTAATAAAGCAATTTATAAAAGCAAGTTAAAGGACAGGAAGATTAATGCCAGGATAAGGATAGGAGACAGAGCTTCTAGAAGAAGAGCTACAGAGCAGAAATCTGAAGGACGAATAAGGGATACCCCAGAAAAGGGTAAGGAAAAATAGAACTGGACCACAAGAAGAACAGGAGCCAACATGTGGAGGTGAGGATGTGTATTTCCTGTAAATGAAAACGGTAGCTTAGCTTCACTTGGGTTCAACTTATGATGGGGAGAGACAAGAATGAAGGTGGGAGGGATATGCAAGAGGTAAACATTAGGAACTTAATTATCATGAAAAGAAAATTGAAATTTATTCTAAGGGCAATTTGGCACCATTAAGTTTCAAAATATGGGCATATCCTGTATAAATTTGTATTTTGAAAGACCGAATGCGGTTGAAGTGTGTTTTGAAGGAGGAAGTGTGGAGCAAGGGACAGCTGATTATATCCACTCAGTGGATCTGAACCATGAAGATGAATTTAAGAAAGTAAAATGAGCATAAAATATTTATTGTAGGAGATGAAGTCAAAGATGTTGGGGAAGGTCCTTGGGGTTTGTGTGTGAGTGACTGCTGGTTGACTGTATGACATACTGAGAATGAATGCTGATTGTAAATAAAACCTGGAGAAAGGAGAAGGTAGTGAATTCAGCTTTTGGTATTTTCCAGTGAGGTGTATGTAGGGCATTTAAAACGTACAGTAAGCAGTTGGATAAATAGATCTGGATCTCAAGAGAGAGATTGAGGGTGGGAGGCAGATTTCGGTAACCCACAGAGGGCATGTGATGAGGGAAGTCATGATTGAATGAGAATATACAGAAAGGGGAGAGGAATTCAAGGATAAAACCCTCATGAAAATCAAAATTCACTGATGGGCAGAGGAAGAGGAGACTTAGATGGAGATTTGTAATAAATTTCTGGGTGAGTGCATGGAAAATAAGAGACCATACTGTCATGGAACTAACAACAACAACAACAACACAAAAAAGCACTTTCTCAAGAATTTAGTGCTGCATAGATATTAAGAACTGAACTTAGAGGTGGAATAAAACTTGTCCCCCAGATTTAGTGACCAAGAGGCCATCAGAGCCTTACCAAGAGTAAGTTCAATGAACTATTATGGGAGACAGTCATGTTGGACAGGGCGAGAGAGCAGAAGAGAATGGGAGGTGAGGGAGTGGAGATGGCTGGCGTGACACACACGTCAGCCAGTTTGACTCTGAAGCAAGGAGAAAGGGTAGGATGGTGTTTGAAGTATGAGGATAGCATTTTTTGTTATTGTTTAAAAATAAGCTTGGAGAGACTTTAATTCGTCTAAGTGCTTCTGGACTAGATCTAGGAGAGAGATGTGGGTAGCCATGTAAGAGAGGGATCGCAATCAGGGTGCAGGGAGGGAATATAATCCAGTGGCTTCCACTGTCTCTGGGCTAGGTGGCACAGTTATCTGCTTTGAGAGACAGAGAAGTGATGGAGTGGGGAGTGGGGTTTAGAGAAGTGAATCACCCATTGTGATATGCATGAAAGAGCACTGAACAGGGGAACCACGGGAGAATTGCCAGGCAGCACTAGAGACGACGGATTTGTAGTGATGCTAACCTGGAATTTGTTCCACTAGACACAGCCACTCTGATGTAGGAGAAGACACCAATTATTGGATCAACTCAGAGTTGAAGCTTTGGCTGGGCAAAGATAATTCAGAATCAGTTTAAAGAATCAAGGTTCAAGTAAAGCATCACAGAATCTAGGTTGGATTTAGATGGAAAAGAATGTAGAAAGAGAGAGAGAGGATTCCAGGGATTAAATATTTCAATAAGGAGGAAGAATAAGATGTCATGGCTGTCACAGCTAAAAGGAACTATGGTGGCGTGACCAGGAGTACATGGTGAAGGAGTGGAGAAAAGTCACAGAAGGTGGTCCATCAATAAATATTCAGTAATTGCCTGTTCTGTGCCAGGCACAGCAGGCAGCAGAGAACAAGGCACACAGAGGCCCTGTCCTCGAGAAGCTAATGTTCCTGGAGGCAGAAAAAAAAAAAAAAAAAGGTAAAAATATAAGTAAATGAGAAGATCAGGGTACCAATAAGCACTTTGAAGAAGATGAAATTTGTAAATAAAGAAAGAGACTATGTATGTTCATGACAGTAGTCAGGGAAGAGCTCTCTGAAAGAAAGATGATGTTGACCTTGAACCATGGGGAGGTGGCCATCATTCAAAGAACTGGGGAGCGGGTAGAACATGCCAAGTAGAAGAAAAGTAAGTGCAAAAATACTACCACAGGGCTGAGTGATGTGTTTAAAGGACAAAAAAGAAGACCAGCATAATTTCTCTGCAGGAAATGACAAGGACAGTATGAGGCTTTGATGTCAGAGATAATGGGTTGGACTAGTTAGGCCCTAAATGGTCCATGAGGGATTGAGTGACATAGGAGGCAGCTCACCTATGCTGCTATATGAAGAGCCCACTATCAGGACTGAGACAAGAGGGAGACACCACTAAGGAGGTGGTTGTAATTTCCAAGGCAGGAGTTAATGATGATCTGGGCCAGGCTTTTAGCAGAGGAGATACTGAGAAATGGGTGGGATCCAGGATATGTTGTGGGACTGGGAGTGTGGCTCAGTGGTAGATGCTTTCCTAGCCCTGGGTTCAATCACCATACCCCCCCTCCCCCCAAAAAATAAAACAGGATATGTTCTGGAAACATAACTGATAAACACTGGTAATTGTAGGGCATTGGGGAGTAAATAAAGAGGTCTAGAAAATTACTCCTGGGTTTCTGATCCATGCAGTGTGATATTAGTTGGGGGTTTGGGGCAAAATTCATAGTTCAGCTTTGGGATGTTAAATTTGAGAATCCTAGTACTTCCCCATGCACCTGTAGTGTAGGTGGTTAGATATTTAATTCTATATGGCAAGGGAACAGTGAGAACAAGAGTTACAGATTTGCAAGGTTCAGAACATGAGATAGTTTAAAATAACTATCCTAAATGGATCATGTAGGGAGAGAGAATACAGGGAAATAGGAAGAGGCCTGGGGACTGAATCTTGCAGCACTTAGACACTTGGAAAGGAAGGAAAAGTCATCAAAGGAGACTAAGAAAGAGCAGCCAATAAGTCTGGAAGAAAATGAGGAGCCTGTGGCATCCCAGAAACCAAGACCAGAAAGGGCTTCACGGCTCTGCCGCTCAGATTAGCTACTACCGGTTCCTAAGGTGAGGTTCAGCACAGAGTTAGGGAAAGGAAATCTTGGCCTTCTTATCCCTTATATCCTCCCTCCTCTCATTTTCTGTGAACCTGTTGAGCTTAATAGCCAAAGCTGGTAAGAGTCAACTTCCTCTGTGGCCCTCACTTTTGAAGAAGGCGATCAACATAGTTTTAAGAAGGTTCTGTTTAAAGTATAAAGGAATGTGTCATTTAAGAGCGGCAGATGAAAAATCTTAAGGAATTGCATGGTATCTGTGAAGTCAGAGAAGTTTTCTCTAAGAAGATGATGTGACCCCGACATACCCACCCACAACATCCATCACACAAAAGTGGACCTGGAGCCTATGGGATGAGCAGAAGTATCTGAGGTAGAGGCATCAGTGAGTGGAGTCTCTGGATCAGCCGAGGTTGGTGGGCTCACAGCTTGCCTGGTTGTTTGATTCTGTGATCCACCCAGACCCAGAACAACTCAATAGACACAGAAAGCCGTTCTTTGTTGTCTAGAGGAAATTAGAGAAAGCCAAGATGCACAAGCTTAGCTTTGGGCTTCTAGACTCCATTACTGTTGTTCCCACTCCAGCCTTTGATCCAGGTTTGTTAAAATCCTGGAAAATGCCCTGGTCTTCTAAAAGGAAGGGTAGCAATAGAAATTGCTTTGAAGCCCCAAATCCCCAAAGGCCTAGCTTAATCGAATGGACATATTTCATTAAACAAATGCCTCTGCCATCTGCTCTACTCCAATTAGGAATGCATGAGGAACATATTTCTCAATTATGTTGGAGGAGTTTCTGGGCTCAGAGGTTCTGGCAAACAGTCTTTCTTCAAGCGGTGCTCCATGGGGAGACCCGCCTCTAGGCTACGGTGGCCCTCTGGTTCTTTGGTGTCTTCTCTTGGAGCCCCACCTCTCACACTGGATTACTGCATTCCTTTGTGGGCTGGGACCAATTTGATTCAGCACCCCCAAACAAACATGCTACATGCCGGTTTACAAAACATGGTGTTATAACCAACATTTATCGAAATCTTTGTTATGGCCAGTTGTGCTGTGCTAAGCATTTTATGGGGGTTCTTTAATTTAAACCTTACCACTTCTCTATAAAGAGGAATTCTCAATCCATATAGGAAGAAATTGAAGCTTAGTGATCTACAGTAACTTAGCCAAGTTCCCACAGATGGTGAATGATGAAGTTGGAGTTTGAAGATAAGCAGACTGATACTGGAGTTCATGTTCATACCCAATGCATTATGAAAAGGCCCATATAGTGACAATGTGTTGGGTATGATATGAGTGTCACCCTACTTCCAGGGAGCCCTTGTGGGGATGAACAAGGAATTTATTCACTATGGGTGAAGACAAAGGACTACTCAGTAAAGGTGGGGATTGGAATAAGTCATCCCTCTGATTATAGGTCAAAACGCTGCTATAGTGTACTTGACTCCAAACATTGGTATGGGGCACATGCAGCTTTATATCCTGTCCTGGAAATGTGGACTGAAGAGCAACAGACCTCATCTGGCTACCCTCCTGTGTCTTCCAGACCTCTTTGTTACTTAACCAAATAACTGTGCCAGCTCTTAGGCCTGGCTCACCCCATCAGGGCTGCTGATTCTATTGGAGAAAAGTTACCCAACATTGCAGTTTTCTAGTTTTACAAATTCAAGGGCACCCATCTCAGCTGCCTACCTCATACTGCCCAAGGGTTCTTCTGTCTCTTAGCCCCTCATTGCTCAGACAAGTTTTTTTTTTTTAACCTTTATCATCATTTCCAAGCTTCCAATAATACAAGCTTGTCTTCACTGTTGGAAAGAAGCTTTGCCATCTGCTTTATAGGGAAAAATAGAGGTGACTCCTCTCACTACCTGTACTTATCAACTTCTACCCCAAGCTCATTCTCTGCCATGTCAGTATAAGAATAAAATTAACTCTTTGATTATTTAGTACAATGTATAAGCTGCATATAGGCATTAGCTCATTCAGTACTTGGTCACCCTTTGAGATTGAAACTATTTACTATTATTATTTTTTTAATTGACTAGTAAAAATGTATGCTTGTACTGTACAACATGGGGATCTGAAGTGTATATACATTACAGAACAACTAAATCAAAGCTAGTTAAGACATGCATGACCTCCTGTCCCTGTCCAGTAGTATGAAGATTTGACCTCTATTCTCAGCAGTTCTCAGGTACATAACTTCACTATTTACTGTAGTCATGTGGTTGTGCAATAGACCTCTCACACTTATTCTTCCCATCTAACTGAAGTTTTGCATTTTTTGACAATATTTCCCATGTCCTTGGCACCTCTGGGAGCCTCCAGTCCACTCTTTGCCTTTATGACTTTGGCTTTTTTAGATTTGATATCGGAGTGAGAGGATGACTATTATATTTCTGTGTCTGGCTTTTATCACCTAATTTGCCCCAGATTTGTTCATATCGTAAATGATGGTATTTGCTTCTTTTAAGAGTCTGAATAGTGTTTTATTTTGCACATATGCACTACATTTTCTTAATCGATTCATCTATTGTTGAAGACTTAGAATGGTTTCTTATCTCCATATTGTGAATAAAGCTATAACAAATGTGGAGTGGCGATGGATGTGTCTTTCATATTCTGCTTTTATTTCCTTTGAATGTATATCCAGAAGTGGCGTTGCCGGATCCTACGGTAAAGTTTTTGAGAAATCTCCACAATGTTTTTCATAATAGAGATACTCATTTACATATCCACCAACAGTTTTTGTAAAGGTTTGAGGGTAACTAATTTAAATTCCCATCTTACAGATGAGTCAAATGAGGCTCACAATGGATTATGTCCTTATACCTTTGGCCTTCTCATACGTATTCACTCTGTGAAACTCCATCTTTTAATATAATATTTGTCATTCTCTATATCTACGTCCAAGCCTATATTTCTACCCTAGAAATATCCCTGAGTTCTGTTTATTCAGATGTCCAATCGATGGCCCACTGGCATCTCAAAATTAAACTTAGCTTCCACTCCTGTTATCACCTATCACTGAAATTGCTCATTTCATGCTTCCTGTCTCCATGAATAATGCCACTATTAGAAGTCATGGTGAGATTAAGATTATAATAAGATGGTGTCTGCTTATAGAATTCTGTCCTCAGCCTTCCACTGCCCCCTACAAGTTCCCTGTAGAGATTTATGAAAAGCAAAGGAAATTATCTGATTATTAGCTGTAGTTTTGGGCCACACAACTGGTGTGGAGCCAAGAGTAAATCCAGCTAACTTCTGGAAGATTCTTCTCATGGATAAATCCAAATGGTATTGAAACAGGGTAGGTTGAAAGTCCTTCCTGTTTCTAACTCAAAACCTAAACTTGAATCTCTTCTCTGATATAGCAAGGCATATATAAGGTAGTACAGAAAGTGTGTGTGTGTGTGTGTGTGTGTGTGTGTGTAAGTAAGTAAGTAAGTAAAAATGTGAGGATGGAACCCAGGGGCACCTTACCATTGAGCTACATCCATAGTTACTGCCTACCCTCCACCCCTTTTTAAATTTGAGACAGGGTCTCTCTAAGTTGCTTAGGGCTTTGTAAAGTTGCTAAGGTTGATCTTGAACTTGGAATCCTGCGCACTCAGCCTTCTGAGTTGCTGGGATTACAGGCTTACATCACCCCACCTGGCTCACCCTATACTTTTACAAACTAGGTTCTAGATATTCTACAGACAGAGAAGAGGAAGAGCTTCCTTTCTCTGGGTTCTCAGAAGAATGAAGGTAAACCAGCCTCTGGCTCTGTGAGATAATATAGAAAGGGAAAGAATCCATCTATTTATATCAATTTCTATTATCTTTTGAGCACTCTGCTCACTGGCACTGTGAACCCATATATACTGTAAGTCATATTCCTGTACTTTGGGTAGAATATCTTTTTTTTTTTTTAATCTCCACCCCAGGAAAGAATAATGGAGAGGCCAAGCAAGAGATTCTGAATTCCTCCTTTTAAAAGTTCTTTCATTAACTGATTGACCTGCCCTCCATTCCAAGCCTCAGTTTATTATCCATTAACAAACCATCAGTGAATGTGAACATGTGGTGGAGTGGGGCCTGGGGATGAGCAGGCTAAGGTGCTGGGGCTAGGGTGGCTATGGCTATAGTATAGGCAGGACAGGTTGAAGTGGGGTACTGTGGGTGTGGTCCTCACAGTGGGGAATATTAAACACCTGATTAGTTGGTGTAGAAAAATGAGAACTGCCTGACCTTTAACCACCAGTGAAGAGGGCAGTTATAGCAGGAACTACTGTCCAAAGTTGTTGCGAGGATTAAGTGAGGGAAGGGGCCAGTACTCTGGCCAGTCTTCAGTATGGAGTCAATGCTCAATACGTATTTCCCTTTTTCTTACCGAGGAGCCTCTTCCATCATAGCAGAGCCCGACACTAAGGAACAAGATTGACGGCTTTGGCTGGGCCAGTGCTGGCGCTGCGTGATTATACATTCAGCTCTGGCGGCAGGGGGCCTCTGTGTTCTCAGGGAACATCATCAATATTGTGACACTCCGACATGTGTCAGCTGTGGGGTTCTCCAGGGCTCCTTCTCTGGAGATTGTTCTGAAAGCAGAAATTAGCCTCCCATCCTGGGCAGCCTGAGTGAAGTCTTTCCTGGAGGTGGGAGGCTGCGCAGATCCCAGAGTCCGAGCTGTCAGGACTCTGTGACAGCCTTACCCAGCTCCCTGTTGCTGGGGAGGAGGAAACTGAGCCCCAGCAATGGGGAGCCGCTTGCCTTGGCTCACCGATGCCTGAGGCGGAACCCAGACCAGAACTTTGATTTCTAGTTTTCACTCAATACTTTTTCAAGCACAGCCATATCCCACTGACAGCATCATTGCTATTTTATTTTTATTTTTTATTATTGTTTTTAAACACGGTACAAAGATTTTCTCTTGGAAATCTCTACCTGCACAGGAGAGAGTGGTACTAGCATCGGCTAATAGAAATACAGTGGGAGCTTCATCACTGTCTGAGATTTGATAGAAAATTCTACAGTTTGTGAGGGCTACATTAAAAATAGTGTAAACACACAGCTGAAATTGATATTTTATTTAAACCATGATAACCAAATGCAACTTCAACCTGCAACCAGCATATAATTTGTTAATGAGACATTTTACATTTTTTCTTATCCAATCTTTGAAATCTCACGTGTATCTCACAGCCCATTTCCATTTCAGCTGGGAACATTTCCAGTGCTCAGTGGCCGCACGTGTCCAGTGGCTGTCATGTTGGACAGCACAGCTCCAGGCCAGCTATTCCTGGTGCTAGAGACGAGTGAAAAGGGTTCTGTAAAGTTATCATTTCTACTATCAAAGAAATGACTACCTATAATTTAAGGGTATGTCCATACTCTCCTGAAATTTAGTCAAAATGTCCTTTGTCCCCTGAAATTAAATGATAGTAACATGTAGATGAAAGCATTTTTTTTTTGTTGTCTATAATGTACCCTTATTTGAAAAAACAAATAGCTGGGAACATGAGGCCAGTTCTTATTAAGAATGTGTGTGTGTATTGAATATGATATATAATATATATGATATATATGACACTTATAGTATATGGCATGTATATGCGTATATCTGTGGTATATTTAATGAATATGTCTATATATGTATGTATGCACATATTATATATATATACATATATATATATATATAAAATATATGTATTAGATATATAATTTGCTGGTTTATCATCAATTACCTGAGATTCTTTTCTGATATCGTCTTCTGTCATTGTCATTGAGTCAAGTATAAATGAACTGCAACGCATTCTGCTGTCATGTCTACACGAACAACAACAACAAAAATCTCATCCCCCTTTTAATAAAAATATTCTTTTTTTTTTTTAAAGAGTCAAGTAGAGGGAAAGTATCTCTGTCCTTTGGGGGTCTGAGAAATGAAAGCTCAAGTATGGGGGAAGCTCTGTTTGACTGGAGGGTTCTATGGAAGTGGAATTGGGCGCTTTACTTCACTGACTGGGAGTGTATAGAGCCCCTTTCTAGGGGCTTTGGTTAGCTTTGGATAATCTGTCTTTAGGAACAGTAGGGAAGGAATATTGAGACAGGATCTGTCCTCTATTCTGACCTTGGGTAGGCTAGCTCTAGTTCCTACTGACCCCTCCCCAGGGAGTGTAGCTGAGGAGAGCTCAGTGCCTGATTTCTCCAAGTGTTTCCATATGGGGCAGCCATCCAGTGCTCTCTGAGAGGTTACAGTCCAGATGAAAGCCCACTTTGACCTTGCTGTGACCTATTCAGTCTTGTGAACTCCATTCCCTGCCTCTCACCTGCCTTGTCTCTCTGCCTCCACTTTGTTTGCTCACATGAATGTCTGCTTTCAATTTCCTTGGGGGTTCTATGCTTAGGTTCTATCCTTATGTCTCAGGACCTTTGTATATGCTGTCCCTTTTGCCGGGAAAGCTCTTTCCTCCTTCCAGCATGTCTTTTGGGCTCAATGTAAATGTTGCTTCTTCCAGGAAGCCTTTCTTGATCCTCCAGGCATAGTCACAACCCCTGTGATACACCTGCCTAGCTCTTGAACTTTTCAACATTTAGCCCAATTATATATCAGTGACTAAATGGTCTGGTTATTGTGTGCCTCACCTACTAGACTGTAAGCTCCAAGAGGGCAGAGATTGACATGGTCAAATCTAGTTGCCAGGCACCTAACACTATATTTGATGCAATAGTCCTCAATGCATATTGGTTGAATTAATGCAAGGGTGTTCTGCATGACAACTGTATTTTATTTTAAAGTAATTATTTCATATACAGAGAAAGGGACAGGTCAAGTCTGTTTCATCACCACTCCGCCCCCAGGCTCTAAGGCATGTGATCCCTTGTTATTTGGAAGATTCTGTGTGCTTTCTTCTGGGCATACATAGCAGAGAAGCTGTCAGGTGAGCCTGTCATTAGCATTGCACTGGGAATCATGAGGTGTGTTCTGGTCTCATCCCTAATGCTCATTGGCTAAGTGACAGCAAAGCCACTTAATTTTAACTTCATAAGCTGGTCAGTCCCAGGTCACATTTCCAGTGGGTGGATTCGACTAAAATAGGCTTGTCAAAATCTGTCCAGCGTTGGAGGGCCTGGATTCATGATCACTGAAGGGATCTTACAGGCTGTGGGCATTGGGGAGATCTTGTCAGAAACTGCTGCTTGTGCCTCTGGGTTCTGAGGAATGGAAACTTGTCAGAGGAATAAAGGTTACTTCTTTTTTGTCCAAGGTCGCCAGTGAGTCACTGGCTGTGCCTAGAATAGAAATTGGCTCAGGAACACAGTTCTGACTGTTTTTGAACATCACCCAGATATTTGTTAGATTATGAGTATTTTTCCTCTTTTTTAATGGATAAGGATTACGGGTACTGAAAAAGAAGCCCAAACTGTTGGTGATGCAGAGTCCAGACAAATTGAGGCCTTGCCACAGAAACACATGCCCCATTCTCTGATATCATGGGCTGATGGAAGTGTGCTGGAGGGAGCCCTGAGTTCCAGTCTGATGCCAACCACCTGGAGGCGTCAGCTCTCTGCATCTGTGTCTCCTCCTTCACAGAGCAGCAGGAGTCAGTGTTGGCCACTTCAAGCAGATGTTATAAGGTTTCAATAAATATTGATTTTGAAGTATTTGACAAACACAAGCTCTCCAAAAGGAAAGGTTCCTGTGATTGTTTTTGTTGCCAATATATTGAAGATAAGGAGATCTTCTATTTCAGATGTCTCTGACATGTGGGGAGAGTCCTCTCTGCTCCGTCATTCACTGTGAAGAGCAAGATATTCACCTTTCTGGGACTCCACATTCCTGTCTGTGAAATGACACAAGGAAATCTTACTCTGCAGGCTCACTGAGTGTCTATAAAGAAGAAATAAGCAATGTGAGGTCAAAACCTTGAACGATGTAAAGCTTTACTTCCCTGGCTTTCCAATCTCTTCCCTTTCTTCCTCCTCCTTCTTCCCCTTTACCCTCTTTACTGGGCATAGGGTATGTTTCAGGAACAACTTAGAGGAAATTAGGATATAATTAGGGAGCTAGAAAGGGAAATACATAAATATGACCCAATGTTTTATAACAGCATCAACTGAGCCATTATTCTGTGCAAGATACTGTTCTAAGCAGTTATATTACCTGATTTAATCTTCACACTAACCCAGTAGAAACCTAAGATGCTATTATTTTTTTCTTGTTTTAAAGAAGAAGAAACTAAAACTCAAAAGTCAAATAATTTGCCCAAGTGTATGGAATAAGTCTGAATCATAGTGATTTGGCTCCTGAACTACTTCTCCTAACCATTGAGTACAGTATGGGTATAGTATTATAGAAACAAGAAAGAAGAGTGTGTGCGGTGGTGGGCAGGGGGAGTGGATGAATATAGGTAGGGAAATCATGGGAAGCTTTGCAGAAGAAGTTATAAACCAAGTTTGCTTTGGAGTTTTGCATCAGAGGATGTATAGCAGTTTTCTAAGTGGTAAGGATGGGGAGGGTGCTTCATCTAGATGGAACAGTTAGAACAAATGCATGGAGGTATGGAATAGCCTAAGAAACTGTGATCTGCCCCTTTCCAACATTTCAGACTTCAGCTGAACAACTTCTGCATTATTACTTTAGTTCTACCCGTATTGTCTGTCTTGGTCTGTTTTATGTTGCTATAACATAATAACGGAGACTGGGTAATTGATAAGGAAAATGAAGTTCTCATAGTTCTGGAAGCTAGGAAGTTCATTATGAAGATCCCAGCATCTGGTGAGGGTCTTCTTGCTGCTTTATAACATGGTGAAGGGCATTGTATGGTGAGAGAGCCAGAATGCTAGCTCAGGTCTCTCATGCTCTTCTTATAAAGCCACTAATGCCATCACAGGGGCATCACCCTCACGACCACATCTAATTACTTTCGAAGGCGCCACCTGAAAATACCATCAACTCATAAACTGGGGGACTGAGTTTCCAACACATGAACTTTCAGGGGACACATTGGTTGGAACCACAGCATTGCCCTTGCTGGCCCCCGAATATGCTGGCTGTTCCAGCTGCCAGTCTTCTTTCTCCTGGGACCGCCTTCTCTAGCTCTTTGCATGGTGCTTCCCTGACTCAGAGGTCATCTCCTCGGAGAGGCCTTCCCTGACCACCCTGTCAATCACAATTGCCTGCTGTCTTGGGCTGGTGGCTTCCTCTTTCACTTCCTTTTCCTTTCCCTCCCAACACACAGCACCACTTGGTATTATATTTTTATTGGCTTATTTTATTTTTGTTTTCCTTTCCTGAATTGACTATGATGGCTGACAGGGCAGGGGGCCTTGTCTTTCTGTCCCTTCCTGTGTGTCTTCAGCACTTAGGATAGTGCCTGGTTCACGGAAGTTGCCCAGCAAGTATGTGTGAAGTGGGTAAATGTAGAGGAGAGATGGTACACGATGGGATGACGCTGTTCCAGTGGACAGAGGCCCTGTGACAAACAATCTAAGGTGACTGTAGGCCATTCTTAAATCTTTCCTAACAGTGATTCTTCACCAGGGCAGTATTGACACTTTTTCCAGTGGCATTTGAAATTGACGGGGGCATTTATTTTTTGGTCACAACTGAGGGAAGGGGAAATTGCTGACATTTGATGGGGGTAGAAGGCCAGGGATACCGTTTTTCTTGTGATGTACAGAATGGTCCTGAACTCACAATAAAAAGGGTATTATTTATATACTGTAAATCACTCTGGAAAGCCATATGGAGATTCCTCAAAAAACTAGAAATGGAACCACCATATCGACCCAGTTATCAGTTATCCTACCTCTCGGTATATATCCAAAAGATCTAAAATCAGCATACTATAAGGATACCGCCACAACAATGTTTACAGCAGCACAATTCACAATAGCCAAGTTATGGAACCCAAGGCTAAATGCCCATCAGCAGATGGATGGATAAAGAAAATGTGGTATATTTACACATGGAGTATTAGTCATAAAGAAGAATGAAATTATGGCACTTTCTGGATGGAAATGGAGAGCATCATGTTAAATGAAATAAACCAGACCCACCCCAGAAAGTCAAGTCATGTTTTCTCTCACATGTGGATGCTAGTCCAAAATAAGAAAAAAAGACAGGGGTTGGATCCCATGAACACAGAAGAGAAATCAGTGGAAGGGAGTTGATGGGGAGGAAGGAATGATGGGAAAAGGGAGGAACAAGGGAATAAAATTGATCAAATTATTCTATGTACATATCTGAACAAACCACAGTGAATTCTGCCTTATGTATATCTATAAAGCACCAACTAGAAAAGAACTATAAATACATAGAAGGAAGACCAGTAGAGTAGAGGAAAGAGAACGGGGAAGGAAGAGGGGAGGGAACGAGGAAGTCCTGGGGACTGAAGTGGAATAAATTATATTCCATGCATTATATGATTATGCCAAAATGAATTCCAACATTATGTATAACTATAATGTACTAATGAATTTTTTTAAAAAGGGTCTCATTCAAAATGACAATAGTACTCCTCCAAACCTCTTAAGAAATTAATATTTACAAACAATAGTCCCAACAACTGGGCAAAAACACTACTCCAGTCTTGACCTTTTATGAAAAGGACTTAAAATTTGGACTGTAGCTGTCGCTCAGTGGAAGAGCACCTGCCTCGCATGTGTGAGGCACTGGGTTCAATCCTCAGCACCACATAAAAATAAATAAATAAAGATATTGTGTCCATCTACAATTAAAAATAACCACTTAAAGATAACCTATTCGTCCTTTCTCTTTGTCTCCTGATGATGTCCTATGGACAGAATCTGTCTCTGTCACTCTTGAGATGTAAAATGTGTAACAGGATGCACTGTTATGGGCCAGGCTCTATGGGCAATGACCAAACAGACTCCATTTTACCCTGAGTCTCCACGTCCTATAAGAAATGCTTCTCCCATGAGAAAATTCCACCTCTGCTAGCCTGATCTTGCTTAGAAACAGCAATGTTTCTGTTCTTCTTATACCATGTCAATTTTTTCTCTTTTTGATTTCCATTTTTTCTTGGACAACTTACCCTATCAGAGAATGATTGTCCAGACGTTAGTAACCATTCTTTAACTTTTACTCAATTTACTCATTTTGACCCATTTCCCCTTCTTCTTATGATTTTAGATCTTATGATGTTTGTTTCTGGTTTTGAATCATAGCAACAACCACTTATGATTAATGTGATTTTGGACTATACAGGTGTGTACTCTAACCCTTGGAGGGGGTCAAAGGGGATAGACTTGCAGCCTGCCCCTTGGCCTGCCAGCTGGTGGATCCGGACCACCAGCTGGTGAATAAAGATGGTCCTGTCTCCTGCTTTAAGATCAACTTGGTGATTTATTGCAACCTTGCCATAATGTGCTGGAATCTTCCAGTATGTGCTGGAAAGGGAGACTGAAAATAAACAAGGGAACAGCACATGGGCAGGACAGGAGCAGGCAGTGATAATACTTCCATGAACCCAGAAGAGGAGCTGAGCGTGTGAGGCAGGCGGGGAGGAGAAGCCTTGTACATGACTCATGGCACTCAGGCCCTGGAGGTTAATTTTATACAAGTAGGAGTCACAGGTTATTTAGTTCAAAGAGCAATTTAGATGCATGTGAGGAAAATACGTAAATGGGTGTGTTTTTGCGGTTATGCCTCAAGTGAGTAGGATGTGTTCAATGAATGCAAAGTGGCTGAAACACGTTTCCAGCCTGTGTCCCACAGGAAAGGTGGCCACCACCCCAGTTTGCCTAGGACTGTCTCCATCTGGGCACTAAACCATCCCACATCAGAGAAAATTCCTCAGTACTGAATGATCTGGAACAGCCGGGACGTTACAGACCATGTAAGTGTTTAGTAAATTCAGTTGTTAATAGCAACAGCAGTAATCATTTCCGCATAGTAATACGGGATGGAGCCTAGGAGACCTGTTCTCTGCTCTGTGACCTCTCATGTGTGGCTGATGTTCTAGTGCTTAGCTGGCATGTAGAATGCCCCCTTCCATCACAATAAGTGACTCTGATTTAATATCTAATCACAGAGCAGGAATCCTGTATCTTATTGTTATGGAGTTTCTGCTTTTGGATTAAGGTGGCAGTAACTTTAGATCTGCCTGACCCCTTACGTTTGCTCCAAATTGACCCTCTGTGGCCTCAGTTTCTTCATCTGTAAATGAGAATGAGTCATTCTTCCCTGCTTATCTCAAGGACGATTCTGAAAGTCAAATAGTACAGTTTGGATTTTTAATGTGTCCTGGAAAGCTCCTGGGTTAGGGCAAGAATGTTCAGAGGGAAAATAATTAGTAAATGTTAGTGCAGAAGAGAGAGGGCTGCTGACTCCCAAGACTGACTTAGTTACAGAGTCAAAAGTGGCAGTGGTCTGAAAAGGCCACCTTGCTTCTTGTTACAAAATTGCTCCCACTTTATACCTGACAGAACATCATCCTGCCTTCAACTAGGAACCTCTTCTGATGGGGACTCACTCCTTTCCAAAGAGACCCTTTCCAAGAGCGCTCTAACCTCATCAGGCAAGTAGTGCATTTGATGGGTTAATAATTTGAAACGACTACTAGGTAGTAACTACTACAGGTAGTAACTGCAGCAAGAGGGCCATGGCTGTAGGAAGTAGGTCACTGGGGGGAAATGACCCTGGGAATTGCATCTCAGCTCTGGCTCCTTGTGCCCACCGGCTACTTCCTGATTGCTATGGACTGAGCAGCGCTCCTTCACCACACTTCTGCCAGGCTGTCCTGTTTCACATAGGACCAGAGCAGTGGTGTTGGCCGACCATAGTCTGAACCTCTGATTCTGTGAGATGAAAATAAACCTTTCTTCCTCTAAGTTGTATTTTGGTCACAGGGGCAAAAGTCTAATACATCAAGGGAGACAAGAGTGAATCAGCAGATAAACTGAAACGCATATCATTAAAGGATAATTTCTTTCTTAATTAGTGGTAAGCTCAAGGATAGGAACAGAGTCTTTGCATTCCTGGTCAGTCTCCTCTGTACCCATTGCACATGGTAAGGAAGAGCAGATGTGATGGGTACACCAAAGTCAGCTGGTGTGCACTGTTCCTGCAGTGGCCCTTCCCCTAATCAAGAGCAAGCATGCTTCTCCATGATCTGCTTTGTCACAGTGTCGGCAGAGGTAAATTCTGCAGAGAGTTAAAGCTGGATTAACGGCCCATGAGTTTTTTATTTCTCTGCTGGCTGAGCACAGTAAATATCGATGGTAATGTAATGTTCTTTCTCATTGGGAGGAAAGTGAGGGATACAAGAGAGGAGGGAGCTGACCTTTTAGCTATGAAACAGAAAATACTAGAGAAACAGTACCCAGACGACAACACACACACACACACACACACACACACACACACACACACACACACACACACACTACACCTGTGCATGACAACACTTTTATAATCATTTTGTGGTAGAACAGTTTTTTTTTTTAATCATTTTCTGTATTATAGACACCTTAGGAGACTCTAACTGAAAATCCTGAAGCCATCCCCAGGAAACCACAAGTGCACAGATGCACTTTGTTTGCTTTATGGTGACATTTGACCCACTAAGGAGCATCTATGGACTTAGTAAGGAAGAGGTACATTTGTGATTCACATTTTGAATGTAGTTTGTAGATATATCTTGCTTGGCTCAAAGGTGCTTTAAAATGTTGTTAAACAAGTTGCTGAGAACTAAAATCAGATTTGTACATAAAAACCCAGGTGTCTGTCTTCTCTTGAAAATTCAAAATGCCTGACATTCTTGGACCCACACAGTGGTCATGACCTGAGGTTGAGCTATGCTCAACATGTCTTTTTTTTTAACATATAAAATTCCCTCCAATTGTCTATGGTACTCCCTTCCCTCTACCTACCCACTTTTAGGTCTTTGAGCTTTGTCCTTTACCCCAGCAGTGTGAAGATCAAGATATTTCCTTTGGATTCCAGAAAGGGAGATCTTCAGGCAACCACAAGGTCAAGTATCCTTGAAAACTATTTTCAAAGCAAATCTCACCCAAACCCCAACATACAAAGCACATACAATGGAGAAGCTGCTCTATTTTAAAGGGATGCATGGGCTCAACAACTCTGCCAGTTCATTTGGCTGCCCCATCTTTGCTTCAGCGGCCCCTAGGGTACCTATGGGGACCCTCCAGGACTGCTTAGGACAAGGTTCAAAAGCATTTGTGTGTCCATCAGGACTTCGAAACTCAGGCTAGTGTTAGGTAAGAAGGCAATGTATGGGTTTCTGTAACTTTGTGTGATTGTCCTTCGACAGGACTGGATTAGGTGCCCAGGTGATGCCATCAGGGACTGCTCTCAGCTTTCCTCTGAGTTGGTTCCATTCTCAGGAAGCCTCTTCCTGGGCGGGAAACGGATGGCCACCAGCAATTCTCCAGGCATATCTTATCTACAGTTGACAATCCTGTTGGAGTCAAAGCTTCTCTTTCATCTTTAGCAGAACCTAAGATATAGTTTCTTTGGACCATTTGGGGGGAATGCTTACCCCTGAAACAGTCAGGATGGTCAGGGAAAAGGAAGCTGCTCATTGGCCAGGTCTGACTGTATGTCCCAGGGCTTATGCAGCTCCAAGGAATATGGCCAGTGCTAATGGCTAGGGACAGGATAGAGCTGTTGCCCCTGGGCAATGCTGAGAGTCACTGAAGAGAAGGAAGTACAGACACCAGACCCGCATGAACAGCAGACAGGTATATAGATTGAGCCTAATTTTTCTCTTTACTCATGAGGATGTGGAAACTCTCAAAGGGAGAAGAATGTGCCCAGGACTGGTGCCCCCAATCCTATTGCTGCTCCTGTTTTTGGCACTGGTCCTTCATTTTATCATTTCTTCTGTGATCCTGTTTGATATATTGTGGGGTAACAGTGATCATATTTGACAGTAAATCAATCTCTGAAACATAGAATTTTAGTGATAAAAGGTGCCTAAGTGGCAGATCATTCAAATGAGAGGCCAGAAGAGGCTGACTCATACAAGGTCAACTGCCAATTTATATATGACTATCGAAATACCCTCCTGCCTCTGATCTCATTTGACAGTGAAAATAATCGTATGACATACTGAACTTGGGTGGTGGTGTTTCAAGCATTTCCTCATCAATGAGATCATTTTATCCCTACAACAACTCTGTAAAGTAGAGGAGGATGAAAATTATTCACCCGGAAGAGGTTAAAATGCTTGCCTAAGGTCCTGCAGCAAATGAGGGGCAGAACCAGTTTTAAAATTCATCTGTCTGGCTCTGGGCTCCTTGTCTGTATCACATTTGAATTAGTGAATTTAAACCTAAGGACCTTCTATGGAAGCAGCAACCTCAAAGCAATTTGATAGGCAATTATCAAGGTTTGTACGTCTTAATATTTGTCTCTCCCTAAAGACAAATATGAAAACAAGAGAGCTTTAATTCACAGGGATGGAATCTAAATACTAGAATTTTGGGGGAATTCTAGGAACTGGAAAGATAAAGTTCAATTCAGAGAATTTAGATTTGTAAGAGATTGTGGGGAAAAGGAATTATCTTCACCTATTATCTCTTAATAGGTGAAGAAGCTGAGGTTCAAGAAGATGCTGCAATTTGCCTCAGATACTATTGTTGGTTGGTGGCCGGGATCAGACAAGAATACATCTCTCCCAATTCCATGTCACCCTAAGAACTTTCCATGTGGCAACTGGAAAGGCATGTGGTGGGTGCTGTGACAGTGGATGATCTTCTAGAAGGTTCTGCGTTACTGCTGAGAATACAGGGAACACCTACTACTGGTGGTGCTCAAATGCAATTTTGGAGTCACCTGGACATGGAAGTCAGTAACATTGATTAAAGCTTTTAATTTTCTTTCAGTTCTTCTGATTACATCAAAAAGAAAAACTTGGAGGACTGGGGTTATGGCTCAGCGGTAGAGCGCTCGCCTTGCACGTGTAAGGCCCTGGGTTCGATTCTCAGCACCACATAAAAATAAATTAATATAATAAAAGTTTAGAAAACCCCACTAGGATTAACATAGAAAATGTTAAAAAAAAAGACTGTTGGATTCTATTCTGACCTTGTCACCTCTCTAGCACTTGCTACTGACCCTTTTCGGCAGAGTGTGCAAGCCTTTGGTTCACGGGGGGCATTTAATTGCATTGCTTTGTTCTTCCAGTGTGTATTTTTCACATATAAAAAGTGATATTCATTTACTTTTTTAAGTTTTTAAATTTTGATTGGCACCTTAATCATGGAATTCATCATGCCATGTTCATACGTGCTGATATTCATTCCAATTTATAAAATCACTAAAGTTTATTTAAACTTTATATTTTATTAAACTTTATTAAAATTTGATTTATTAAAAAATTCTCATGCACATAATAGCATGAGCCGTGGAAATTTTATACAGACATGGAAAAAGTGACAACATTATGATGCATGAGTGATGTTGAGGAATTACTGCCAGAGAGACTACGTTATACCACCATTGTCTGGGGCATATTGGACATGGGCAGCTCTGATCTTAGAGGAATACAGATTTGACTCCACTACCAAAATTAGTCATGTTACCTTGAGCTAGATACTTCCTATCTCTGAATTGCAAAAAAATTGAAAGTTAAAAAAATGTAAGTACTGCAACTTCTTTTGTAAAGCTGTTTTGAAGGTTAAGATGTACAATGATAAGTGCCAAGCACTGAGCCTGGCACATAGAAGGTACTAAAGAAATGGTAGCTCTCACGAGAGCAGAGCTTTTGAATATAACAAGAGAAAACTGAAAGCCTAATGACAGTGAGTCACCAAATAAGATCTTAGCTTTAGTTTTTCCTTTCTTTCTTTCTTTCTTTCTTTCTTTCTTTCTTTCTTTCTTTCTTTCTTTCTTTCTTTCTTTCTTTCTTTCTTTCTTTCTCTCTCTCTTTCTCTCTTCTTTCCTTCCTTCCTTCTTTCCTTCCTTCCTTCCTTCCTTCCTTCCTTCCTTCCTTCCTTCCTTCCTTCCTCATGAATTGATCAGGTAGGATCATAGCTGGTTAAGTATATCTTTGCTTCAGGAGGTTTGTCACTTTTGGAAAAGGTACCTTGAGGCTACTTTATTACTACAAGACTGACTGCATGTTTGTTTGATGGAAAAGCAGCCTGCAGGGTGTGCTGGGAGCTGGATTCATTTATTATTCCTGCATAGGAGGCCTTGGTTTCTGGGTTGCTAGAGAACAAACAAAAATATCCCTTAAAAAAATAGGCTATAGTTTGGGGAAGCTTGAGACGCAATCCTATGGTTTAGCCCTAACAGAAAATCTTCATTCAACTTTTTAAGGTTTGCCTTGGTGAGCTGTAGTTTGTTTAAATATGTGTTAAAAGATCATTTATCTTTATTGTTGTGCTTTTTGATTTCTCCCTTAAAATCTGCACTTGAGGCCAGAGCCTCCTATGTCTCAGCTATCCTTGCTCTGATCCACAGTGATCAAATGCACCTGCCATGGTAGAAAAAGGGATTGTAATTGCACCTCGAAATCCTCAGGTAAGCCTAACAAAAAATATAAGAAAAAAATCTATATATTTTTCCTAATATAAACTGGACAACAATAAAGTAGTTTGCCTTATGAAGCAATTATTGACCTGCCATTGTAAGAAGATATCTCAGAACAGGTGACTTCATACAAACAGGCTAAGAGGTGGGGTTAGGGATGGAAGACCTTTACTTGCAATTCTGATATTACACTGATTAACCCATTCTTTCATTGAGCCAGTCTATCATTCATTCTGCTAAAATTCATCATTTGAGGGTCAGCACTATGCTAGACAAAAATGTGCATATGAACAGAAAGACAAAATGGCTATTCTCAGAGAGGTTCACATTGCTCACCTGTGAGTGTAGCAGAGGTAGATGAATAACTTCAATAAAATAGCTAGCAGAAATGGAATGCTTACTGTGTCCAAGGCACTGTTGATAGGTGCTCTACGGGCATTATTATGTATTTGTTACGGAAATAAAATGTACGTGTCATGAAACCTCCAAATCTTACATTCAAGTTGAAGTTTTGATATTTGCCCCGTGTTTTGAGAAGTTCAACCCAGCATCCCAATCCAGATGCAGAATTTTTTATCACTCCAGAAAGCTGTTGGGTGCCCTGTTCCAGTTGTGCTGCATCCACCAGAAGCAACCTCTGCTGTTTTCTTATACCATGGACTCGTTTTGCCTGTTCAAAAATTACCGTGTAGTGGCATTTCAGCCTGTTTTCTTTTACTTAGCATGCATTTAGCATTCATACATGTAGGTTTTAGCCACTAATTTCTTATTGCTCTGAAATAGTCCATTGCATGAACATGCCGTAGTTTGCTTATCCATTCACTTTTGCTAGATGGTTGTTTCCAGTTTGGAGGTATTAACATTTTTTTTTTTTTGTACAAAGATTCTTGTTGATGTGTGTTTTCTTTTCTGCTGGGTCATGAGTTAGGTCTATATTTATAAGCAGCTACCAGTGGTTGATCATTTATATTCCCCTCAGCAATACATGAGAATTCAAGTTGGTGCACATTCTTGCCCACAGTTGGCGATATTGGTATTTTAAACTTGAGTCACATTAGTGAGTTTGTGGTGATGTTGATACATTCTTTTCAAAAAAATGCTTTAAGTTTAAACATGGTAAAGTGGACATTTTACTGGTGTATGGGTCTCTGTGTTTCAACTATATAGAGATTTATGTGACCACCTTCTTTCAGTCAGCCAGCTTTTCATCGCTGTGATCCAAAGATCTGACAAAACAATTTTAAAGGAAGAAAAGTTGATTTAATGCTGATGCTTCAGAGGTTTCAGTCTGTAGATGACTGACTCCATTGTTCTGGGCCCAAGGTGAGGCAGAACATCATGGTGGAAGCGGGTGGTGGGGGAAAGCAGTTTAGGACACAGTAATCGGGAGGCAGAGAGAGAAAACTGCATTCACCGGGGACAAAATGTAGACCCCAAAGGCACACCTCCAGTGACCCACCTCCTCCAGTCACACTCTAGCTGCCTACAGTTACCACCTGGTTAATCCATATTAGTGGATTAAGCCAATGATTTAGGTTACTTCTCTCATAACCTAATCATTTCACTTGCTAAGATTCTTGCATTTTCTAACTCATGAGCTTTTTAAAAAATATTTATTTATTTAGTTAGTTAGTTTTAGGTGGACACAATATCTTTATTTTATTTTTATGTGGTGCTGAGGATTGAACCCAGTGTCCAGCACATGCCAGGTGAGCATTCTACCGCTTGAGCCACATCCCCAGCCCTCACTCATGAGCTTTTTGAGGAACACCTCAATTCTAAACTGTAACACACCTGAAAACCACCAAAATCAGGATACAGAACCATTCTGTCACTTGGAGAAACTTCCTTGTGCTACCCTTTTGTAGACAATCATCTCTCCTCTTCCCATTCTGGTAACTACCAATGTATTCTTTCTCCTTATAGTTTTTCCTATTCCAGAGTGTTACATAATAGAATCATAGAATATTTAAATTTGAGACTGGCTTCTTTAACTTTGTCAAGATACCTTTGAGTTTCATCCATGTTGTTACATCTATTAAGTGTTTGTCTTATTTTGAATGAGGTTGCTGTACGAATTCATATAGAGGTTGTGTTACTACAGAAATTTTCATTCCTCTTGAGTAAATACCTAGGAGTGGGATTGCTGGATTCATAGAGCACCTTAGGTTAGACTATTATTGCAAAGTACCATAGATTGCATGACTTATAAATAATAAGAATTTATTTATTATAGTTCTAGAGGTTGGAAGTCTAAGTTCATGGTACCAGCACAGGCAGGTTCTGGTGAGGGATCTCTTCCAGGTTGTAGATGGCTCACTTCTCATTGTATCCCCATTCAGAAGAAAGAAGGAAAGAGAGCTCTCTTGGGTACTTTTTACAAGGGCACTAAGCCCATCATGGATGGCTCTGCCCTTGTTAATTTCTTCCTAAAAGTCCCACCTCCTAATAAAAATCATATCAAGGGGATAGGATTTCAATTTAGGATTTGGGGGTAGACTCTATCTTCAGTCCTTTGCATATGGCTGGTATATGTATATGGCAAGTATTTACTTTATAAAACACTGCCAGATTGTTTTGCAACATGGTTGTACAATTTTATGTTCCTACCAGTACTCTATATAAGAGTTGTAGTTGTTCCATGTCATGTCTCCTCAAAAGATATGCTGAAGACTTAACCCCTGGTATTTATGAATGTGACCTTATTTGGTAATAGGGTCTTCGCAAATATACTTAAAATGAGGTCTTATTGGAATGCAGTGGGCCCTAAATTCAATAATAGTTGTCCTTATAAAGAGAGAAATTTGGAGATATGCAAATAGAAGGAAGACAGTCATGTAAGGATGGCTGTAAAAATTGAAGTGATATCGTTACAGGCCAAAGAAAATCAAGCATGGCCAGTAGTAATCAGAAATTAGGAAGAGGCAAGGAAGAATTCTTCCTGAGAAATTTCGGGGGAAGCATGTCCTTGATAAAACCTTACTTTTGGAATTCTAGCTTACAGACTGTAAGAGAACAAATTTCTGTTTCAAACCAACAAGTTTGTTAGGACAACTGTAGGAAAGAGCTACACTCTACATCCTCTGTTCCATTTTCTTCTGTTTCTCTTTTATTGGTGAGAATGTGTCATTTGAAAAGATGAATTTTTAAAAATTATTTATTTATTTTAATTTGTTATATATGACAACAGAATGCATTATAATTCATATTACACATATAGACTACAATATTTCATATCTCTGGTTGTACACAATGTAGAGTCACACCATTTGTGTCTTCATACTTGTACTTAGGGTAATGATGTCCATCTCATTCCACCGTCTTTCCTACCCCCATGCCTCCTTCCTTCTCCTCCCTTCTCTCTTCCCCTTTGTCCTATCTAGAGTTAGTCTAATCCTCCCAGGCCCTGCCCCACCACATTATGAATCGGTATCCTTAAATTGGAGAAAATATTTGGCATTTGGTTTTTTGGGATTGGCTAACCTCAATCAGCATTTTATTCTCCAACACCATCCATTTACCTGCAAATTCCATGATTTTATTCTCATTTATTGCCGAGTAATATTGCATTGTGTATATTTACCACATTTTCTTTATCAATTCATCTACTGAAGGGTATCTAGGTTGGTTCTACAGTTTAGCTATTGTGAATTGTGCTGCTTTAAACATTGATGTGGCTGTGTCCCTGTAGTAAGGTGTTTTGAAGTCCCTTGGATATAGACCAAGGAGTGGGATAGCTGGATCAAATAGTGGTTCCATTCCCAGTTTCCCAAAGATTCTCCATACTGCTTTCCATATTGGCTGCACTAATTTGCAGTCCCACCAGCAATGTATGACTATGCCTTTTTCACCACATCCTCGCCAACACTTATTATTGTTTATATATAGTAGGATCTTAATGGAACTTTAATTTGCACTTTAAAATGAGAAGCTATTTTTTTTTGTCAGTACTGAGGAATGAACCCAGGACCTCTTGCATGCTAAGGAAAGCCTCTATTGCTAGAGGATTTAGTCTTTCCTTTATTGTAAGACAGAGTCTCACTGAGTTGCCCCAGCTGGCCTCCAACTTTTGATCCTTTTGGGATTATGGGCATGTACCACCATTTGTGTTTTTCTAATGGCTAGTGCTGTTGTGCATATCTCCCTGTGTTTCTTTGTTTTCCATATATCTTCTTTGTGAAATATCTGTTCAATTACTTTTCCCAGGTTTTTTAAAATGGGCTTATTTTTATTAGAGTTTGAATGTTCTTTATATATTCTGAATAAAAGTCCTCTGTCAGATATGACTTTTATAAATATTTCCCCTAGTTTTGATTTGTTCTTTTCAGTTGCATAACAGTGTTTTTTTGTAGAAAAGGTTTAAGTTTTTGGTGATCCAACTTATCAAGTTTTTTCTTTTGTGAATCATGTTTTTCTTTTCTTGAGAGAGAGAGAGAGAGAGAGAGAGAGAGAGAGAGAGAGAGAGAGAGAGAGAGAATTTTTTAATATTTATTTTTTAGTTTTCGGTGGACAACAACATCTTTGTTGGTATGTGGTGCTGAGGATGGAACCCGGGCTGCAGGCATGCCAGGCGAGCGCGCTACCGCTTGAGCCACATCCCCAGCCCAGTGAATCATGTTTTTCATGTTGTATTCAAGAAATCTTTGTCTCACTCATGCATCAGAGATTTTTTCTTCTAGTATAGTTTTAAAGTTAAGTCTGTGATTCATCAATTGTCTTTTAAAGAGATTAGAAGATAAAACCATAGCTTTCAGTTTTACCCAGTTTACAATTCTGGGGTCGTTTCTGAAGATCCAAGGTTTCACTTAATGTTACTTTCCCCCAAACACTCTTTTGCTATTTGTTTTTATGAGTGTTCTTGAAATTAATTCTCTCTACTTTTATTTATCTAAATACTGTTTTCATTTTCATCTTAATTTTGATGGGGATTTTCACTTGATATGGAATTGTAAGTGAACAGTTTTTTAAATTTGTTTGTTTGTTTGTTTTTCCACAAATGAATGATGTCACTCCATTGGCTTCTGGGGCAACTGTTTTCTCAGATGAGGAATCAGGATTTGGCCACCATTCCTTGTTTCCCTTGTGACCATTGTTCCTGACTGCTTTTAAGATTTCTCTCTTTTTGTCTTAGCAGTTTGATTCTGATATGTCATTATCTTTATATTTACCCTGCTTGCGGGCTGCTGTGACTTTAATCTCTTATTTGATTTTTTCCACAATATTTGGGAAATTTTCATTCATTATTCGATGTTGTCTCCATTGTTCTTCTCTCATGTTTCCTTAGAGGACTCCAATCATGAAGATATTAGACTGCCCTTTGTTCTCCCACAGGTCATTGAAGCTCTGTTCATATTTTCCCTGGTAACTTTTATCTCTTATCTTCAGATTAGATTATTTCTATCCAACTCCCTTCAAGTCCACTAACCCTTTTGCCTATGCTTTCTGTTCTACCACTAATCCCACTCAAGTAATCTATCAGATCTAACATTGCATGTGTCAGCGCTAGAATCACCATTTGGTTCTTCGTTATAGTTTAAATTTCTCTTTTGATAATTTCTCTCTTATTCACTATAACATTTTTTTCCCTGTGAGTTTTTGAACACATTTATAGAAATCTCACTGAAGTTCTTATTTGCTAGTTACATCTAGGACATTTTTGGTTCTATTACTTTCCTTCTTTTCTTGATGATGGGTCACATTTCTTTCTTCTAATGTTTAGTAGAGATGGATATTATGGATGATCTACTGTAGATATTCTAGATATTTTAATAATCTTTCTCTATCAGCATTTGTCCTGGTAATTTTGCTCCTGAGTGGTCATGTTGAACTTGTGAAGGCTTTTGGTTTTACACATTTTTAGGGTGTGCATATTTCCATTTTGCTTTTACTTTTAGGAATAATCCCTTGGTCTTGATAAATTGTATTTAGTAGTCACATCTTTTCTGGAATGCCCAAGATGTTTATTAAGCTTTTTGAGCATGATGGGATTATCCCCAAATGTGGATAACAATAGAACAATAGTCAGTTTTCGACATTAGCCTTTATGGGTTCCCTGAGTCTCTCCCTCTTCTACCCTATTCAGGAGCTGGCTAGAGATTTGAGGAATTTTTTTTTGGGGGGGGGTGTTAGTGGCATCTCTTATCTTCCCTCATTCCTGAATTTTTCTCATCAATTTCCAGCCACTCTGATGACACTGAAGTTCTCTGACACCTTAACCCATGTGACTGCAGCTTTATTCTTCACTTACATTTAGTCTGCGCTGGGTAGACCAGTGCTCATAGGAAAAGAGTCAAACAGACATGGATCTTACCCCATGCAGTTTCCTTCTTTCATGGATAGAATACACTCTGGTTTTTGGACTGCCTGGTTTTGATCACGCTCAGTGCCCAGTGACTTGAAAAAATGCATTTCTTAAAATATTTCATTTGTAGTATATAATTATTGTCTGTGGCAGTGTTAGTCCAATATAAGCTACTCTGTTATTATTGGAATTAGGATTTCTTTCTTCTCTATGGGTTATTATATTTTTTCCTTGCAGTAAAATAATAATTAGTAGTTATGGTTACCACTGTTTTCATGGTGAGCAAAACAAGGCTGAGAGAGATCCATTTATTTTCTGAAAGTTGATCAGCTTGTAGATTGTGCCGAATATAACTTCAAACCTTGTAATTTTAGCCATAAATCTATAGTACTGGGCATTATAGCAATTCAGGGTAGAAAATAAAATCCCAGGGAAAAACTTCAATTGTGGCTGTTAGGCACACGGTGTCTTTATTTAGTTTGTAGGATACCTGAAGAGGGAAGTTATCACAATAACCCAGGTGTCGTACTCACGTCTGTGCTGACAGAACATGTACACAGCTTGCAGACTTGGCACCTGCCTGACATCACTTACTGGGATAAGTTAAATTATTTGTTCTTTCGTCAATGGAAGGACTGCTTACTAAGAAGACACGGCAGCATTAAGTGACCTGCAGGTGAAAGAGCATGTTGTCATCTAACAGAAAACATGCCCTGGAAGAAAGAAAGAAAGTCCTTCAAGATTTTTTAGCTTGGACTTCCATTAAAGGAAAAAAAAATGTTGTTGTTGTTGTTTTTTTAATAACAGAAATGTTATTTTCCCAGAATTCTAAAGGCTGGAAGTTCAAGATCCCAATTTTGGTCAGTTTGGATTCTGATGAGAGCTCTCTTCCTGGCTTGCAGATGACCACCTTCTTTCTATGTCCTCATGTGGTCTTTCCATGATGCATAGGTCCTGAGAGTGAGAACTTGTGTCTCTCCTTCTTTTATAAAGACACCAATCTTATTGAACCAGGACTCAATGCTCATGACCTCATCTAACTCTAATTACCTCTAAAGACCTCATTTCCAAATACCATCACATTTTGGGTTAGGGGTTCAGCATGAGAATTTTGTTCAGTCCATAGCAACTAAACAATGGTCTCCATGTAATAGCTGAACTGACTAAGGTCACATGGGTAGAGGAAGCTCCAAGGAGAACTTCCCACATTTCCTCCCTGATCCAGTGCTTTCCCTCTGGAGGGCTAAATTGGTTTAGAAGCACTCTTTTTTTTCTTTATCTGTTCTGTAGTCAGGGAACTTGTATAAGAATTGTTTTTGCCTAGGAAAATAACTACATACCTCAACTACCCTGAAATGTTCCTGACACTTACCTGAAACTTCCATCATAAAAGGATTTCCAATGGCTAAACATTTAGGCATTAGCAGCATCGGTGGTGTGGTTAGGGGTGAATCATTTGAAATTTGTAGGAGTTAACTGATAGAACCCTCTCATACTCGAGCTTCTACATCTAAACATGAATGGGAAGAACTTTTAATATATGAGTGCTCATCATGTCATTAATTTGAATCTCGGTTTCCTTGTCTGCCAAATAGAACTAAAGAAAATGACTTTTTAAAATTTGACATGGAAAAAAAATGGAGAGGGTGTAGCTAAAGTTCTCACCAGAGTATTTGATACATTGAAAGCTCACAATAAAAGATGGCAGCTAATAATGATGATGATCAAGAGAATAACTCTGGGCCACTAATGCTATCGGAAGGCTATTTGAGGGCTCTTGGATATTCTGTGACTAGTGTGACTACCTTGGGATTATGAGACTTCGAGGTGGAAAGTGAGTCACCTAGAAAAAACATGAAGATAAAGGGCACAAACATATGCCATGATTATTGATGAATTAAAGTTAATAAATATATAATTTGATTAGAAAGACAGCAACAGAATGGGAGAAAATATTTGCCAATCTTCTATCTGATAATGGGTTAATATCTGGGTTACACAAAAACCTTTTACAACTTAATTACAAAGCAACAACCAAATTAAATAGGCAAAGGAACTAAATAGGCATTTCACCAGAGGTACAAATGGCCAATGAACATACAAAAAGATGATCAACATCATTAGGAAAATGCAAATCAAAATCACAATGAGATCTCATCTAAAACCACTAGGATGCTGTTATTTTTTTAAAAGCCAACAAAAATAGAAACTCACAAGCATTGACCAGGATGAAATCCCCAGACATTGCTGATAAACATGTAAAATGGTACTGTTGCTTTGGAAAACAGTGTATTGGTTTCTCAAAAAAGGAAACATAAAGTTAAATAAACATATAATCTAGCCAGTTCATTCCTAAGTGAATAACAAAGGATAAAAAATGGGGACTCAAACAGGTATTTTATGTTTACAACAATATTATTCACAATGGTCCAAAGGTTGAAACAACTCAAATGTGCATTAAAAGATGCATCGATAAACAAAATAAGGTAAAAACTTACAAATACATGTTATTTGGACATATATAGTGATGAAATTCTGATGCATGCTAAAGCTACATGAATCTTGAAAGTATTAGGCTCAGTGAAATAAACCAACACAAAGGACAGATATTGTAAGATTCCACTTATATGAGGTGCCTATAATAGGCAACTCGCAGAGACAGACAGTAGAAGTTACCAAGGGTTAAAAAAATGGGAGAATGATGAGTTGTTTAATAGGTAGTGTTTCTGCTTGGGATGATAATAAAAAGTTCTGGAAATGCATAGTGGTGATGGTGTCACAATATTGTGAATGTAATTAATGCTACTAATGTACATAGACAGATGGTTAAAGTGGTAAATTATACATTGCATGTAACTAGAATAAAAACATTAAAAGTTAGATTGGAAATATTGGAGCTGAGTTTGAACTGCACAGTTTTGCCTATGAGAAATCTAGAATTAGTGAAGAATTTGCATTCCCATTTACAAGAGGAAACACCTAGCAGCTGAGTTAGCAGCACAGCACATCCAAGTAACCAGGCAGGGAGCAGGGAAAAGAGGACTCAAACTCTCTGTCTTTGGTATACGCATTGAGTCTCAGTCTCTGAGAGGTTTGTGTCATCAATAAACCAGCAAAGCAGAGTCTTTCTTTTTTCCTGCTGTATGCTAAGCTCTGGTACTTACTGGGGATGGTCTGCAGAAACGTAAAACACAATTCCAAGACTCAAAGATTTTACAGTGTGGTCGGGAATAATAATTTGATGATGACATAAAAAATAACTTTCGGGAAGTGTAAGATGACAACTTTGAGACCTGAGTTGGGTGATTTAAAATTCTGAAATACTATAGTAGGTGAGATTCAGCAAAGAATAGTGACATTTGGGGAAGATCTGACCTCAAGTGGGACTTGGTTTGGGCCAACATGCTGATATTAAAAGGGTAACAGGTGTCAGATCTGCTGCATTACTGATGGACATCCTCATGAAAGTTGAATTGTTAGGGGGCTAGTGGTACCTACGAGAAGCTAAAAGATTTATCAAAACTCCCCATGAAAGCTATTCTAACTGGATTAACTGCTAACATGAACTGAGTCTATAAGTGGGATTAACCTCGATTGCAGTGAATTATTTCCTCTTTTATATCCTTTTCTCTCTTTCCCCTATGTTTTGACTCTTGGGCAAAGCCAGGTGTGATACAATGGCCACGTTAATGTTCTTGGAGTTAAAGGATCTGGGGAAGGAGTTAGTGAGTGACCTTTCCCCTGCTTTTACACCTGGCAGATGTAACTCACTGGTGAAGGGAACTTACCTTGTAATTTACCTCCTCCTGGTCAGCATTTCTCTTCCCCAATATTGAAGGCTTATTTACTGCCTTAGTATCCCCGCAAATTTGAGGGAGGACGGGAGGACAAAAACGCCACTTCCAATAATCTCAGATTGCAGGCAACAGGATTGCTCTTGGTCAAGGTGACTTAACCAATGAGATCTGTTTCTGGGGGAGGTTTTCATGTTCTTGCTGGTATGATCATTGGCTTTCCTGATGAAGAATGGTTAGCAAAACCTTCTCCTTCTCTAGCCCTCGTATCCTCTTTGATCCTTCCTGTTCTCGTTGTAAAAGATGAAAACTAAGTTCTGAGTATAAAACGTGAATAAAACATGCATAGCTGATCCTTCATCAGTGGTTCAAGCTAAGCTGAATGTGTAAGCCTGCCTCTTCTCTCAGTCTTGGGTGCCTCTGCTTGGCATTTAGGTCTGGGATTACGATGGTCCCTCTGTCTCTTCACCTATCCCCAAGGACTCCTCTAATCCAGAGTCGCTCACCCCACCTCTTAAACACACCATGAGTGTCCACTCTCCAAGTTTCATGTGATGACCTCTATAATCCCTTTTCTCTATCCCTGTGTCTTGACCCTTCAAATTCTACTCCCTTCTGGACAATTTTTCAAGAATTACTAGAGATCTAGGGCCTGTCCTCTGCCACCTCTTTCTCTGTGGAGCTTTAATAATTAGTATGCACAGAGAACACTTTGCCACCCACATCTGGGTAATGCTACTGAATTCGAATGTGGTTCTCTAAGTGTGTTTGTCTCTGTCAGTCTCAGCGTCATTGGGAACCCTTATTGGCTTTTCTCCACATCACCACACATTGAATGATTGTTTATACAGCTCCTCAGGCCTTTTTGGGGCTGCTAATCCCAGTACTGCCTGAAATGGTTTTTAGAAGTTCTTCTTATTCTTCCTCTAAGTTTTCAGTTGGCTCAAACACCTTCAATTCTGGCTAGGTTTAAGGCTCACTCTGTGCCTCGGGGTTATGAATCAATCTGTGGCTTAATTCTGGATTCAGTTTATGTTTGGAGTTAAATCGTGACAGTAAATATACACAAACATGATCAATGTTTTACTCTTTTTTCTCCCCATATTTTAGATTGGTACATTGTACACAATGATTTGTGCATGTACACAATTGGCCAATATCACCCCCAGATCTCCTCTTTCTCCTCTTCTCCCAACCCCTGACTCCTTTCCTCTATTGATATCCAATCCCAGCACCCCTCTTTATTCTCCTTTATCCTCTCTAGCTTTCACCTATGAGAGTAAACATGCAACCCTGGACTTTTGAGTTTGGCTTTTTTTGCTTAATATAATGGCCTCAAGTTTCATCCATTTTCCTGCAAATGACAGAATTTTATACTTATTTATGACTGAATAAAACTCCATTGTACATATGCATCATATGTTCATCATCCACCCATCTGCTGATGGACACCTAGGTCTGTTCTATAGTTTGACTGTTGTGAATTGCATTGCTGTAAATACGGATATGTGTGTATCACTATAGTATGATGACTTTAATTCTTTAGGATAAATGTTGAGGACTGGTATAGTTGCATCATACTGAGGTTCTATGACTAGTCTTTTGAGGAACCACCATACTGATTTCTATAGTGATTATATTAATTTACAATCCCTCCAACAGTGCAAAAGTCTTCCTTTTATCCATATTCTCTCCAGTATTTATTATTGTTTGTATTCCTTTTTGGGGAGTGGGTACTGGGTATTGAACTCAGGGGCACTCAACCACTGAGCCACATTCCCAGCCCTATGTTGTATTTTATTTAGATACAGGTCTCACTGAGGTGCTTAGCACCTCACTTTTGCTGAGGCTGGTGTTGAACTCATGATCCTCTTGCCTCAGCCTCCCAAGCTCTTGGGATTACAGATGTGTACCACTATGCCCAGCCATTATTTGTATTCTTGATGACTGCCATCCTGACTACAGTGAGATGAAATCTCAATGTAGTTTTGATTTACATTTCCCTGATTGCTAATGAGTTAATTAATCATTTTTTATACATTTCATGGGAATTTGTATTTCTTCTTTTGAAAAGTTTATTTAATTCATTTGCCCATTTACTAATGTTAATTAATTAGTGTTGAATTCTTTAAATAGTCTAGATATTAATTCTCTATCAGAAGAGTAGCTAGCAAAGATTTTTTTCCCGTCATTCTTAGGGTACTCTCTTCACATTTTTAATTGTCTCCTTTGCTACAGAAGTTTTTTGCCATTCAATGTAAACTCTTGGCATTATTTACTAAGTCTACAAACTGAGGTCCTATTGTAAAAGTTGTTGCCTATGCCTATGTGCTAGGGTCTAATTCCTAAGTCGTTGATCTATTTTGAATCGACTTTTGTGCAGGGTGAGAGATAAGGGTCTACTTTCGTTCTTCTCCATATGAATAACCATGTGTTTTCCCGGCTCCATTTATAAAAGGCTCTCTCTTTTTTTTTTAATGTATGTTTTTGGCACCATTGTCAAAGATCCTATGACTGTAGATCTGCTGGTTTGTCTTTGTTTCTTATATTCTGTACCATTTATCTACAGGTCTGTTTTTATGCCAGTACCATGCAGTTTTTGTTATTATATCTCTATAGTGTAATTTGAAGTAAGATACTTCAATGTCAATTATTTACTCTTGTTCTATCTCACATGGATATTTTTCTGGTTACCATATTCCTAGTGTCCTATGCAGAGCCTGGTGTGTACTGGGGGTTTTAATACTTATCGAATAAATGAACGAATGAATGGTCCCACTCTAGTCAGGATTAAGGCTCACCAGTGGCTGGGGTTAAGGCTTGACACAGAATATGTCCAGTCTGTCTTGTTTTGGAAGTAAGACTGGTCTTTTGTAGCTGAGGTCAGGATTTGTTCTTTGATTGGGAGCAGCACAGAGTTTGTGGCCATGCTCAGGGCTCAGTGGGTGGCCACAGATGGGAGATGCCTGATCAAAGGACCCAACAGGCAAACTGGTCCAGATAGCATCAAATTATTGTTCTCAAGCACATTGCTGCTGAATTTTGTACAGTAGCATGAGCTGTCTACTGGGAATGGGATGTTCAACATAGGGCAGACCTGCCAGAATATACCATCTCATTTCAACCTAGAACTGTAGACTGAGGCCACACCTATACCTCCTACAGTCTGGACTTCAAAAGTAGTTTTCAACTGAATTTTAGGTAAAGGTATTTGTGACTTGATCATCTTTTGAAGACTATGATTCACATTGGAAATGAACAGCCTCTTTTGAAGTCCTAGAATAGGGGTTCTCCTGCAGTGATTGCTGGGCAGCAAGGGAGTTGATAAATTAGGATTTTAAATTGTTCAGTGGTTCTGTGGGTTCATTTTCTCTCTGTTCTAGAGGAAATGTCAGCCCTTGGCATTTCTATTGTGGTGGAGTTTCTCAGCTGCTGGGTCTGTCTTGAGGTCTTCTGGCTGGTTGTCTCATTGTCTGTCTCCAGTTTTCTTTTGTCCTCTCCTGGTTTTTAGCAGTCACCTTGCTGGGGTTTTGCTGAGACAGCACTGCTCCCAAATGATTAATAACTTGGAAAGTGGCTCTGTGTCTGCTGATGGATTAATCCCAATAGAGAAGGAATAACTAGGAGGCCAGATGCCCTGAAGAGGAAATGGAAGCTCTTTACCCATATTTGGGCAAATTTTTTTTCCCTACCTACATCTCTGCTTGGCTATACAGACTCTCCTTCACTCTTTTCCCTTCCACAAGCTAGCTCACCTTCCAGAGTCCTGTTGCTATTACCTTAGGAGCATAGGGTCCTGTATCCTCATCTTTTACTTGAGCCAAAAGACCTAGGTTGTGATCTTAGAATCATTAGAAATCAGCTGTTATACTTTGCAAAAACATTCCTCTGGGCTGGGGTTGTGGCTCAGCAGTAGAGCACTCGCCTAGCACTTGCAACGCCCTGGGTGCAATCCTCAGCATCACATAAAAATAAATAAATAAAGGTATTGTGTCCAACTACAACTAATAAATAAATAAATATGTTTTAAAAATTCTAGAGCTTGGATTCCTCACCTGTAAAGTGGGCTTGGGGAGGGGGGAGTTGCCTTTCTGAGGATAAATTTATCATTGCTTGTAAATTGAGGAGTTTGGTGATGATGTAACAATCATTTTATTTTAAAAAACAGATTTCTCATAAAACATTTATTATAAGTAATTTCTGGGACACAGGTACAAGGGTTGCTTTGAAATCACTTTATTGCTGGATTTATTGTGGGATTGCACACTCTGTACCCAATTTTTACTTATGAGATTGATTTGGATTTCAAAAAAGACTTAAGTTTTGTTCTTACTACCCTGTAAAACAGGCAATGCTTTACATAGCTAATGCATAAAATTAAAAAAATTATTATCAAGGTTTTAAATTTTAGTTACAGTCCAGGCATGGTGGCACATGCCTATAATTCCAGCAACTCAGGAGGCTGAGGTAGGAGGATCAAGTTCAAGGCTAGCCTCAGCAACTTAGTGAGGCCCTAAGCAACCTAGCAAGAACTGTCTGAAAAAACAACAACAACAACAACAACAAAAATAAACGGGGATGTAGCTCAGTGGTAAAGTGCCCCTGTGTCAATCCCCAGTGACCTCTTTCCCCTATTAAAAGAATAATTAGTTACAAGTAATGCAAATGTGTAGTGGCAAAGTATTTTTTAAATTTTTTTTGCCCCTATGTTCATTGATATTAAAATTCATTTTATTTTTTTTATTTGGGTTATATTTGTGGATTATGTGTATGATTTTTATATGTTCTATGTGTGCAAAGATACCAGTTATATTAACATGGTTTCTTTTGAGAGCATTCAGGGTAACTACAATAAGATATATGTGCTTATAAAGGACTAGCACTGTTAAGTTTTTTCTTTATGATGCTCTTGTGGGTATTTAATAATGTACATATTATACATAGGGATCCCATACTAAACGATAACCATTACAGTTTCATGTTAAGAGACCAGATGCTGACAGGTGACTTAGCTCTTCTTTTAGAAATGTTAGAATTTGGGCTGGGGTTGTGGCTCAGTGGTAGAAGTTTCTTGCCTCACATGTGTGAGACAGTGGGTTCAATTCTAGCACCATATATAAATAATTGAATGAAATAATTATCCATCCACAACTAAAAAAAAAAAGGAATCCTTATGGAGTCAGAGAACTCCATTTCTTTTTTCCCCCCTTTCAATTCTATATGAAGAACATCATTTTAATGGGTCCTCTCATACATTTTTTCCTTTTGTCTTAGAAGTGAGACTTCTGTATGATACGTTCAATCCACAAAAAATAACAAGGTAGGTACCATAATAGGTAGATATGGGGATCTATATTTCTCTGGTATGGTGGATACTTTTCAGAGATTTTAATGGAAACTGATGTTTTGCTTGTGTGTATATACTTTCTCTTAGTGTACACAGTCACATGCTTATCCACCCATTTATATACATTCATCCATGATGCAAACTTTTATATGAGAGAGACTAATTTGAGGATAGACTGCACTCTTTCCTTACAAAGTTCCATCATTCTTACTGAATTACATTTACTTTGTTGCCATAACTTGCATGGTATTGTTATTTTAAAAATACAGACATATTAAATTCTATTCTCTAATTATTTTCTTTGAATCTTTTATGACAAATGTGTTTTGCCAATGTTGCTGATCCATCATTGGATGAGGGGCTCATCCATAAGACAATGTTATGTTTCTTATCTGTTTTCTTGTATGAGAGGGACCTTCCTCGGAAGTATCATTCAGCTAATAGTTTGGAGCATGTACAGTATGCACATTCTGCCATATTGCCATTAGAAATCATCTAGAATTAGGTAGACATGCTCTCTGTTATCATGAACTTAAAATTTCTTCTTTTATTAGCCACATGCTGTCTTAAATATTTGAATGAAGTGGTAAACAAGGAAATCCCCTATTCTCATAGAAAGAACAAATGTCCAAAAATTATAAAACATTTTAGGCGAGTTCCATAAAGAAAATCAAACAGACAGGTGGTAGATATGTGGTAGAGAGTGCCTTGAGGGGAGTACAGACAGTGTGGACAAGGGAGGGATCCTCTGAGAGTGTGCCATTCAAGCCGAAGTCAAATAAGAAGGAGCAAATCATGCAAAGATTTAGGGCAAAAGGAACCAAAAGAAGGTCAGGATAGCTGGAAACTTGTGGGAAAGTGGAAGGATAGGAGAAGATGAGATTGAGAGAGTAAAATTATCTAGGACATTGCAAGTGTGTAAGTGCATCAGGAATCTGCTCGTTTTAAGCAGGGGAGACATGATAATGTTTTTAAAAGTTCAGTGGTTCATTTTGTCTGTTTGTGTGGACAATGGATTATGGGATTGGTTTGATACAAAACTCAGGCAGCTATCATGGTAGATTTTTTCAGTAGTCTAAATAGAATATTATCAAACTGTGGGTTAGGGTATTAGTAGTAGAGATGGATAGATGGGAAAGAATTCAAGGCATCCTTTAAATTTAAAATCTGTCTGACTTGCTGGCAAATTGGTAGAGGGATAAAGGAAAGATAGAATTTGTCAGTATCATATTTTAGTATTTTATTCTTCCATCACTAGTTGTGGATTGTGAGCTCCTTGAGGTTAGAACTTGGTTTTTAAAATATCCCTTGAAGTTAGTACAGTGCTTGGAATATTGAGTGTACGTTGAATGAATGTATAAATGCATGCATGAATATATGTAATACAAGTAGGAGCTAAATTATCTTGAAGAAAGTTATCTTTTTCTTACTCAAAAGTTTTTTAAGTCCCATATTTATATTTGAAATACATTTTCATTTCTTTTACACCATAATTGAATTTTAAAAACACCAGAGTAACAAGCTGGCTGATATTTATATGAAAGCCAGCTGTCTCGCGACTTATCAGTAATGACTTAAAAGTCTCAAAGAGTGACTCCAGGGTAGGTTTCATGAAACTTAATAATCCATTGCCTTTCAGCCTTTTAAATCCCGTGTTTGCCAGTAGCCTAGCTTCTAGGCATGGACCAGATGTGATTGACTAAAATTGATTGCTCATTGAAAAATGAGGGGGGCTGAGTAAGAACGACTGGAAATTTGAACTGCAAATTCCATCAGGTCAGACTTTCTGCAAGGACTCCTCAGCCCAGTGAGCCAGGCTCAGCAAACAGGGACTGGTATGGATGGAGGAGGATTTAAATTGGAGCTGCTTTTTCATAGCCCTTGGAAAGCTGCTGATTCATCTTCTAAACTAGGCCAGATCAAAAGCAAAGCTGAAGCAACTTTCTCAGGCATTTGCTGTAGGAGAGGAATGAGAACCTGGCTTTACATATATAAATAAAATGTATTGTAGGTTGTATCATTTCAATGGGGCTTCAAAGACCCTACTGACGGCCAATTGCCCTGCCAATAAGACTGGAATGCCAACTTCTTCCTTAAAATATTGAATATCTCCTCAAAGATGCTAATGGTATGGAGTTTGACTGGATGTGGCAGTGCTGATATTTTATGATGTTGTCCTTCTTGATCTTGGATTAGGAGACCATGGAATTGTAAACACTTCCCCTAGATTCTTGCAGTCCCAGAGAGGATTGTGCTGCTGTCCATGGTTCTGAAACAACCTGCAGATGGAGGAGAAGAAACTTGGCCTCCCTGAGAGGAGGAGCTGACAAAAATACTCACCTGAAATCAGTGATTTGGTGGCAGAAAAGAGACGAGATTTCTTAATTCTGTCCTCTTTCCCAAAGCTTGCACTATGCCAAAGATTCCCTTTGTTTCATTTACAAGTTTTCATGCTATAACATCTTCCTGATCACAGAACAAGGAAGTGTCAGTAGTATCTCAGTGGAAAAGAAGCCACGTTCTAGTCTCTAATCATGGGTTGCCTAGAAGCTTGGAGGTTTGGAAATGAGTCACCTTTAGGTACATTGGTAGGCTCAGGAACATTACTGTAAGAAGCTGTTGAGGCGTATGAATCTGGGGCTGGCTAATACAAATGGGGATGTAGTCTGTGGGACTGCAAAGAGTTTGCTAAGCCAGTTAACATCATATATCTAATAGCAGAACTTTCCCTTCTTTAAGGTTTCTTAGTACACCTTCATACTAAATAAGAAACACCAGCCTAAATTAGGAAATGCAGAGACCCATAGTTTTGTATTGCCTATTAAAACAAGTCTAAGTGTTGCTTTAGTTAATTTCATTTAAATAACAGATGGGAATGACATGGAATTAGTATATAATTAAAAATATAAGTGCCTGCTTCTAATTTGTATGAGAATGTTTGGAAAATAATTTTCTCTAAGGTTTCGTAAACATTTCCTCTGAATATGTTAAAGTGTTGGTTGGCTTAATACAATTTTCCTTTATAAAGGAAGCGTTTTAGCATAATGGTTAAGCTTATGACTTGAGTAAATCTGATGTTGGGATGATCTTATTCACCTATTATCAGTTATGTGGCCCCAGGAAATTCTAGTACTATTGTAAACCCTCAGTTTTCTCAATTAAAAAATGGGCTTAATGGTGTCAAGTTTGTAGGACTGTTGCATGACTTAAATCAATGCATATTAAATGCTTAGTACAGTACATCTCACATGGTTATTAAATAGTGCTCAGTGAATACTAGTAGTATGATTTAGTATAATTGTAGTATAATTAATAAATACTAATATTAGACATTTCAAAGATTGGTTTCTCATTTTTAAACTATTACAAATTTTATAGCTTGAAGAAGATGACAAGAGCTAAGTAAATAAAGGATACCATCACTGTAGATAATTATCAAACTGAAGTTAGCAAACCTAATTCTGAACCTTCAAGGGGAAGAGTCTGGGTGCTTATGCCTTTATGAATTCTGAATTATTTAAAACCATCCACTTGAAAGAACGTGAGTCCTACATTGACATCTGAAGCCATTGTTTTGATAGATGGCTCCTTCCAAAGCTCCATCTCAGTGTGACTTGTGCCCAGCTGGGCTGCAGGGTGGTCACTCTTTTGCTCTATTGACTTGCCAAGGGGAATTATTTATTTGGCACCAAAAATATGCTCTGTGTTCTATGGTACTTGGTGATAATAATAGCCTGGGTTTATTTAGTTTCTTTCCTCCAAGGAATTGAGAGGATATTTGGAACAACGGGGTGGGGAGTGGGGGAGTGCGGGGGTTGGGGAGACTGCCATATTGCCTCTCATAACTCTTTTAAAAAACCACTTTGGGATGATGGTAATCTTGAGATGTACATGGGAGCAAACCCTCATGGGAATGGAGATAAAGATGCAGAGACTGAGAACAGTCTGAGAAAACTGAGAACAGAAGCAGGGAAAAGTCAGGGAGAGTTCTAATTTGATTAGTGGAGGAAGGCAAAGTGCATCTTCACATAATGCTGTAGATGGCCTGAAAAATCAAAGATACAATTTGTCACTCTTATTTCCTTTAAAAGTTGATTTCTTTCCTGATTTTCAAAGGAATAGATAGCCAGTTTCACTCAACCTCTGTCAATTTCCCTCTTTTCTTAACCTCTCCTGGAGTTAGATTTGCCCCTCTCACATTCTCAAATTCCTCATTTTCCAAGCAAAACTCGAACCAAAATGAATTCCAAAAGACTTCATTGTAACTTCTTATCTAGTCTCAGCCTCTTGGATGGGAGTGGATGGCATCAATCTTGTCACCTCTCCAAATGGTAACTCCTTCCTCAAATCAGTGAGACACTTGGTTCTCAGTGTTGGTATTCCTATGTCAACTGGAAATGGCTGATGTTATGAGGGATTTATTAAATATTAGTCTGTATGCTTTATATACACAAATTCCAAACCTCTCAATAAATTTGAAATATAGTGACCTTCATTTAAAATAAAGGAAACAAACTAAGACTTGAGAAAGTTAAATGGTTTATACATTCACCTAGCTTTCTAGTGATGGAACCATATTCAAGGTCTTGTCTTCACGAGAGGTTTTAAGCAAGAAACAAGGCACAGTGAAAGAATAGCAAAGTTTAATAGAAGAGAAAGAGATGGAGAAAGTGGGTCCTCTCAGAGATAATTCCTTTCTTGTATCCCAGCTTTTCTGGGGGATGAAGGTACAGATTCTAGAGGGTCCTGGAATCTTAGCTCTTGATTGACAGACTGTACAAGATTTCAAAATCCTGATGGCGAATGTCTCACTCATGAGTGTCTAAGTGAAACTCACGGGGCAAAAATTTATAATTACAATATGATTAAATAATATGCCAAAGACCCGAAGGCATCTTTGGTCATCTTGGCCCATGCCAACTAATTTTATCTGGAACTTAATTTCACAGACCTTGAGGCCACAGAGCTCTCCATCTTCCAGTCAGGTCAGTCTGCCTGCTTCTTATAAAAGGAATTGTTTTAGGCAAACACACCTCAGCCCTGTGGATAATAGGTTGTTATGGGGTTATTAAGACACAGCAGGGCCAGACCGACTTTGTGTACATTGTTTCTTTAAAACATGTTGAGCATTAGCATATGGGCTCAGTCTGTGGAATTAACCTCTTCCTCTCCATGTTTCCACTGCTTACGTCCACCTGTGCCTATCACCATTCCCTTTCTTTCCAGCTATCATTTTTTAGGGGGGTCAGGGGTTACTGGGAATGGAACCCAGGGTCTTACTTCTGCTAGAAGCACTCTACCACTGAGCTGCATCCTCCGTTCCCCAAGTTACCTTAATTCTCCATTTTTCTGATACAGCTTCTTTGGCCACCCTGTCCTGCAGTGCTGAAATTTCTGAGTCATTGCAGCAGTCTAGTCTCTTAACATTCTTACGGCAGTTACCGCATATGATAATGCATCACAAAATCCTGTTGTAAACTTAACGTTTCCTTAAATGTTGTTTGATTATGCAACATCATGGACTGCTGGAAATGGAAGGGACAAAAGAGGGAATAAACAACAATTCTTGGTAGTTATTGAGTGTTTACTATGAGCTAGGCATTACTCTAAGTGATTTACTTTCATTCATTCATTTAATGCAAATGAAGTATGGATTATGTGAAGCGTGTGCATGTCTTTTCCAGGTTTTACAAATGAGAAAGTAGAAATACAAGGAAATCATTCATTTTCCCATGTCCATAGCTACAGCTTCACAGTCACTTAAATCTACAGGCTTTGAAATGGATTTTTTTTTTTAACTTATTTGGCAGCAAATCTGATCTGACCTGAACTAATTTTGTGGCAAAGCTTGTCCTGGCCCGACACAAGACTATTTATAATTATTTCTCTCACTGCATGTTCATATTCATCAGTTTTACTGCAGAAATATTTATGTGTTTAACAATGGAGCACTTGCTTCAGACCTTCCTAGAGACGGGCTTACTGTGTGGTATTGGTGTACTGTTTTCCTAACTCTGTCCCCTACTCCAGCCCCAAATCCTATGCAGAAAGGCTTTAGATCAGCAAGTGGTAGTAAAAGATTCACCATTCAAATCAGGCTTTTAGATACCAGACCTAGATTGACAAAAATTAGGGAATTATTTAAATATTTAAATTATTTAAAATATTAAAGAATAAGGGCTAAACAGTGACTTGACTAATAATAAATAGTAAAGTCTGTCTTTTTAGTATTTTAGTAACATATCAAATAGGATAGTATTTCTGTGTTCACACCTTGTTTCTTAATAGCACTCTTATCTTTGCCTGTGTGTGTGTATGTGTGTGTGTGTGTGTGTTTACTGGGGATTGGATCCAGGGCCTTGAACACTGAACTACATACCCATTGTTTTTTATTTTATCTGAGACAGGTTGACCTTGACCTTGCCATTCTCCTGGCATCCCCCTAAGTAGCTGGGAAGCAGTTCAGACAAGCACCGCTGTGCCACTCTCAGCTTCTTGGGGGAAGACGAAGTACTTGAAACACAGATTTTCTTCCTGAACACACCATGGTATGGTCAAGGGAACCCAAGCCTTGGGGCTAGAGGGGCTGTGTGTGAATCACAGGCTTCACCATCTACTCGCTCCGTGATTGTTGACTTTCTTTAAGCATAAGACACAGTAAAGATAATGCTAAGAAGACTTAAGGTGGTGATGGATGTCAAATGTACACAACAACAAGGAGACACATGGCATTTTCTCCCTTCATAGTATATGTTTGTTGATGAGGGTCTGAGCTGACAGGCTTTGGCAGCCCCTTTCCCTACATTCTAGAAATTTTAGCAGAAACAACCCCTGGGCCTTACTTTTCCATTGTAGCAGGAAGAACAAGCCCTGTAGGGACCTCTTTGTTGGGTTGTCTGCAGATACTCTGACCCTAATTTGGTTAAGCAAACATGGGAGTGAAGATGATTAATCTTCCATTCTAAAAGGCATGAAGTTTGGTGTTTGACTTGAGAAACACCATTTTTTTTTCAGGTGGTACAGGTAGAGAAAATTCTTACAGATAAGGAGTTCATAGATATTTCCTATGGAATTAATCTTTGGCCCCTGATGATCTCCATCATTATGCAGTTATTAAAAAAAGAAGAAAGATATTCCCATGAGATAATTCTTTCCTGTCCTTTCAGATAGGCCATATCAAGTCTGATTTATACTGAGAAACCACCAGATGAGAATACCATTTATTTTCCATTAAATAGAATGTACTAGATATAAACCAAAAGTTTGGTTTAATGGAAGTGGTGGAAGCCAACTAGGAGACCTGCTTGCATTAGAATCACAGGGAGGCTCTGTAAAGGGTGGTTTCTGAGCTCCACCCCCAGAGGTTCTGACTTCAGTACCTTCCCCAGGACCTAGACATTAATTTTTTATGTTCCCAGGTGGTTTCCTATAAAACCAATCTCCAAACAACTTTCCTAAGCTAAATATGGTACAGGAAAGGACTCAATTATTATTTAGCTTATTAATTCATTATAAGTTCTTATTTAAGTCTTTTGCCAACTCCGGTTCCCAGGTTTCTCATTTGTAAAATGGGAAGTTAGCCTCGCTCTAAGTTTTTCTTCTCATGCCAATGTTTTATGATTTGATTTCTGGAAACATAGCAACTACAATGCATGGCTCTAAACTGCTGCTCAGAAGGCTATTTTTTTTTCTTTTTTGCCAAGGTAGGCACAGTGCCACAACAAAAGACAGAACAAACTGTGGGTAATTGATCCTAAAACTAGGGCAGCAGTGGAGAGAAGCCTGTTTTGGGGGGGGTGGGTAGGTACTGGGAATTGAATTCAGGGGCATTCAATCACTGAGCCACATCCCCAGCCCTTCTTTATATTTTATTTAGAGACAGGTTCTCAATGAATTGCTTAGCGCCTTGCTGTTGCTGAGGCTGGCTTTGAACTTGAGATCCTCCTGTCTCAGCTTCTGAAGCCACTGGAATTACAGGCATAAGCACTGTGCCTTGCGAGGACCCTATTAAAAAAAAACAAACTTTATTATATTATATGACCAAAAACATGAGATTCATCCTCTTGACACATTCTGAAGTAACTAGTGCAGTATCTTTAACTATAAGCACAGTGTTGTACAGTAGGTCTTTAGAACTTTTCTATCATGCATTATCAAACTTTATACCCTCTGAGCAGTGATTCCCCATGTCTCCCTCCCCACATGCACCATGTCACTTTCTGCTTTGATGAGCTTCACTACTTTAGAAACCTCACATAAGTGACTTCATGCCTTGTTCTCCTGTAACTGGCTAACCTCACTTAGGGCAGTATCCTCAAAGTTCAACCATGTTGCAGTACTTGACAGGATTTCCTTCATTTTAGGCTGGATACTATTCCACTAAATATTTGTACTACAGTTTCTTCAACCATCCATTCATTCATTGATGGACATTTGAGTTGCTTCTACCTCTTGGCTATTGTGAATAATGTGTGGTGAAAACTAGGAGTGCAAGTATCATTTTGAGATTCTGTTTTTAATCTGATTAAATAAATATTTGGAAGTGGGATTGCTGGATCATTTGTTCTATCTTTAATTTTTTGAGGGACCTAGATACTGTTTTCCACAGTGGCTACCCTGTTTTACATTCCTGCCGAAAAGGTTATAAGGGTTCCAATTTCTCCACATCCTTACCATCTCTGGTTGTTTTCTGTTTGGTTTTGTTTTGAATAATGACCAGGACAATAACTATGGGGTGATATCTCATTATAGCTTTTATTTTCATTTCTCTGGTGGTTAGTCATGTTGAACACATTTTCATATACCTGTTGGCCATTTTTTCTCTTTTTTAGAGAAATGTCCATTCAAGTTCTTTGCCCAGTAAAAACATTATTTTATTATTATTTATTATTTTTGCTATTGAGTTGTAGGAGTTTCTTGCCTATTTTGGAGATTAATTTTTTATCATATATATTATTTGCAAACATTTTCTCTCATTCCCTATGTTGCTTTTCATAGAACTGTTATTTTAAAGCAAGGAAAACTTAAATTCTTTTCCCCCTTCTTTCTCTAACACCCATGGGTAGTCCTTAGTCTTTGTTAGACTGGTCTTCATATCTGCCAAAAGAGATAATGAACTCATACTTAAGTAATTTTTTTGCCTTGTTAACACTAAATGATTTAATATTTACTAAAATACTTGGTACCATTTCCTTAAATTATTATTTTACATACCGTTCTCACAATTCATTTCCTATGTAATTAATGGGTTTACAGACAGCTAGATTTTCTTAGATTTCTCCATAAAAAGAGTCACAGAGAAGATCTTTGAAGTCTCCATTAGAGGGTGAGGAACATGCTTTTATGTGATTTTTGAAGTACCTATTTATTTCTATTTCTATTTCTCCAGCTATTCATCTCTGCATTCAACCATCCAATTAAGAATAATTAATGTATGATAATTATTATAATAAAAATGGAATTTAAATAGTTGTTATAATTATAGTAATTCCTTACATTTGCATAGAGTTTTACAGTTTACAAAGCATTTTGACATTCATTACTACAGCAGTCCTGAGAGAGTGATTTATGCCTATTACCTGGTTCTTGGCTGAAGGTGGTTTACTTCAGCAAAAATTTACCTGTTTACTTGCTAATGAGAGGCAGATGATGGCAACCTTCAACAACTCTGCCTCTCTTTTTTTTTTTAATTTTAAGAGAGAGGGAGGGAGGGAGGGAGGGAGGGAGAGAGAGAGAGAGAGAGAGAGAGAGAGAGAGAGAGAGAGAGAGAATTTTTTTTTAATATTTATCTTTTAGTTCTCGGCGGACACAACATCTTTGTTTGTATGTGGTGCTGAGGATCGAACCCGGGCCGCACGCATGCCAGGCGAGCGTGCTACCGCCTGAGCCACATCCCTAGCCCCTCTGCCTCTCTTTAATACATTTATCACAAACTTTTCACCCTCAAGTTAGTGCAATCAGTTTAGAAAAAATGATTTTATTTCCATTTTATTTATATGGTACCTGAAGGTCCAGAGAAAGTGCATGATTTGACTAAGAATAAATGGAAACTTGACTGTAAGCCTTAATGTTAAGTCTGAGCTTTTTGACTTGAGTCCCTTTTTCTGACTCTGAACCCTGTACTCCCAATGACCCTACTATTTTTTTCCATATAAGTCTCGTCGCAGAATATTTCATCATTGGCTTCTTGCCACCTCCTCTTTCTGCAGTGCCTCCATGCCAAAAAAAAAAAAAAAAGAAAGAAAGAAAGAAAAGAGAGAGAGAGAGAGAGAGAGAGAGACACCCATGTCACTCTTATCCATGTCCTAACCCCATTCTGTCACTCCTGCCTGCATGCTGGTAAAATATGTGTTTGGCTGGGGAAAGAGATTTCGCAAGCCGCCAACTCAAAGATGATCCTGACTTTGGAATGGTGCACTTGACCAGATTACGGAAGGAGAAATTATCTTCTGTTGAGGGTTATCTTCTAGTAGTCTCTGTGTTGAGAAAGACCACTGCAATTCTTCTGCCAGTTTCCCTAATATTTTTTTCATAATGGGTTCTATATGAATATATAGTATTTAAACATATGCATGCAAGAATTGTAGTGTAATAAACATACAGGAACCATACTATAGTAGGGATACATTATGGCTCATGAATATAATCTTACTATTTTATAAATAGGCAAACTGAGGCCTCATAAGTTGGTAGAAACTTGCTCAGAATCATCACACACGTGATGAGGCAAAGCTGGTGCAGAACTCAGGAAAACCATACCTGACTCTACTTAGAAAATACATAGCTGTCATTTTTTTGTTTTTTTTTTCTTAATTTTTTTGAATTAGCACGTACTAATTGCACATATTTATAGGGTGCACTGTGGTAATTTAATTTATGAATTGACCAAATGTGTAATGACCTAATCAAGGTAACTAACATTTTGTCTCCTACCATTTCTTTCTGTTAGAGGCCTTTGAACTCTTCTCTTCTGGTCCTTCATAAAATATTCAATAACTTGTAAGCTATAGTCACCCTACTGAGCTGTAGGACACTAGAGTGTGTTCTGCCAATCTAACTGTACTTTCCACCAAAAATTTCCATAGCAACAACTTCTATGTCTTGTCCATAGGACTAATAAAAATTAAAACTACATAAATTCTTATTTATCTTTTGCTTATTGTCTTTCTCCCCTACTAGAGTGAGAGCTCCCTGTAGAGGAGGAAGCGGATTTGTCTTGTTCCCTATAACATCCTTAAGTGTTTAGCAATGATGCCTAGCACAGAGAGTTCTCAATAAATATTTGTTGGCTGAATGAACCAATAAATGAGCACATTAATGTAAATTAATAAGCAAACCAGAAATAGAACCTAAACTTTTAGGATTCCAGAGTAATATTCCTCCCTTGGAACAAAGTTTCCTTCCATGTTTTATATTTTGTAACACATTCTATATTTAATGATGGCATAGATGCATTTTTCATTCATTCTGTGTGCAGAGGCAAAAATCCTTGCTTTTAGGATGACAAATAGAAAGTGATTTAAAATTATATAGTGTAGTCACAGCTGGAACAAGACCAAGGATTGGCCCAAAGCTTGTTAGTGCCATTGACAGGACAGCGGCCTACCTCAGGGAGATTGGTTTTCCCAGGGCTGAATTTTTCCTATACTCCCTTTCCTGCTTCATTCTACCATCTACTTTCCAACCCCTTATTACCCTGTTCATCCCACTTCTCCACTTAATTAGACAGAGGGTTGATCTTTTCCATGATAGGACTGATAGGCAGAGATCGGTTATACTCTTGGTCCCTTCTGGTTGTCTGGATGCGAGAGCTGATGTCTCTAGCTGATCTGATCAGCAGAGTCTTGTTCAGGACCTAGAGTCAAGTCTCCCCCATCCTTTGGCCCTCATCCTCAGATAGTTCTGATCCCAGGCAGCCCTGTAGCCTTGGGATGCTGGTTTTCTGTGTTGGCCACTCCTAGTCACCAAGATGGGAACGAGAGGACCTTCCTGCTGCAGTACTTAGCCTAAGGGAGCTGCCTGGAGCAGAAGGCCTTCCAGACGTTACTCAGCTTTGTGAGGGACTGAGTCACCATCAGCCAAATTTTCATCTTCTTCCTTGGATCGGGGGGTCACCATATTCCCCTCTGGTTGATTCTTGTTTCTAAATTATTTGGGAGCATCCTTCCTCCCCCAGAGGGTATTGTCTTAATTTGTTTTGAGATTTAAAAATTGGTCAGTATTAGTCTGGCATGATGCTCCATTTAATGACCTAAATTTGATTCCAGTTAGAGAAGTAACAGACCCAGAGGAAATTTTAGGCAAGGGTGAACCTCCTTGCTGTGCTAAGGAGAGTCCTGAGATTCTGGGGGGTGGGGGTGAGGGTGGGGGATGGGAATAACTTTTCCAAATTCCCACTGCACGTTCTTTTCTTCTCTCAGTCTAGTTATTTGATTTTTGAAACCAACTGTGAAAGTTAAAAAAAATTGTTAGTAACACAAAGGCATTGGGGAAGGTGAATAAGAATTCCCCAGGAAGCTTGTTAATAAAAATCCCTTTCTTTTGGTCTGCGGAAGGGCCTATGACGCTACACTTTTAACTTCTCTCTCCCTAATGATTCCATGTAGATTTGCTGAGGGCCCTGCTTGTGCTGATATGGGCTATGAGAGAACCTTGATTGGTAAAGTAAGTATGGCCGGGCAGAAGAAAATGGAAAATGACCACTGAGATTGCTCCGGATGCTTCTAGAAGATGTAGACAAAGGAGGTGCAGAAGATGATGGACATGGTGGTGGAGGTAGAGGTTGTTAGTAGTACATCTTAATCAGGGCTCCTGTTGCCAGCAAGAGAAACTGGCTCAGGCTTCTTGTATTAGTTTTCTGGAGCTGACAAAACAAAATACCACAGATTGGGTGTTTTACGGAGCATACATTTATTTTTTTATACTTCTGAAGGCTGGAAGTCCAAGGTCAAGGTGTCAACAGAGTTGATTTCATTCAAACCTTTCTCTTTGCTTGGCTTGCTGGTGGCGGCTGTCTTTTGGCTGTGTCCTTGGTTGGTCTCTCCTCTGGGAGTGTGCATTCCTGGTGTCTGTGTGTTCAAATTTCCTCTACTCACAAGCACAAAAATCAGATTGCATTAGGGCCCTAATTTTTTAAAGACCTCTTATTGCCCAATATGGTAACATTCTCAGGTCCTTGGGGGTTAGAATTTCAACATATGTCTGTGGGGTGGACAAAATTCAGCTCCTAACATTACCTAGGCTCACATAGTTGATAGGGGGCTTATGGACCAGGCCTTATTAGTGGGAAAAATTCAGTAGTGACCCTTAAGAAGGCGACCTTAGGGATGAGAGAGCAATCTAGCCTGGTGACTATTTAAGGTTTTTATACTCTTCAGTTCTCCTTCTTGGAGTGATAGGCATACTTTGAGTCCTGCTGTGTTTCCATGAAATTAAATAGATTTAGATGTAAGCCTTTCATCCAAGTTCAAAAAAAAATCAACTTTACAAATACAGTTTGAAGACATGAAGACACATAGAGAATGAAATATTGAAATATGGATTTAAGTTCCTTATTCTGCTTTGAGAAAGAGATGCCGATAACTAGGATACTGACAGAAGAAAGCTACTGAGCATTTTTTAAATGATCATATAATATGAGGCACTTAAACATATCAACTGTGTGTCAGGAATTGTTTTAACAGTTAGGTGTATATTCACTTATTTAATCTGTACAGTAGCCCTATGAAGTAGTGCTATTGCTATGTTCAATATTCAAATGAGAACACTGGGATGAAGAGGTTAAGGAAACTTTCCCAAGGTCACCTGGCCAGTAAGTAGCAGAGCAGTGCTGAACACAGATGGCTGATTCTGGAGCCTTGCACTTTGTTAAACAGTTGAGAATACTGGGGACTTTCAAAGAATGGTAGTTTTCAGGTATATTTTAAATAACTTAAAAATATATAGTAACTCGGTATGTTTATTCTGTATGAGGCATCAGAGTAGATCTAAAACTAATGACTAGGAAGGCATATAATTTTAAGAAGCAGTGTCCAATTCATTATTATAAAGAATTTTGAATTATTCCAGTAAGAGACTGGGCTACTGTGGCCGACATGGCTTATTGCCCATGCCTAATAGCCATGTTCCTTTTTTCTTTGCTTTTGTAACTCCAAAGCATGATTCGTAAGTGGTCAAGACCAACTTTGGCCATCCAATACCCCTCTGTGAACAATGATGAGGGAGGTGCGTACAATCCTATTCTGACCAGTCATACACAAGGGAGAGTTTTCTGGGGAAGGTTTTCTACCTTGATGACATGGGAGAGACATAGGAGAAGAAATGCCTCTTCTTCACATTACTTTTCGTCTTGCTTTTAATGGTATCATATGAGAAAAGGATACTTGAGCCAATGGGAAATGGTGAAATTCACCCAAATTCAGCCAAAACCTGTCTAGAGCCATTGGTTAGAATACAAAGAAGCTGGAGATTCTGCTGGTAACAATTTTACATAACACTGATCATCAGAGCAGCAGATAATATTTGCTGGGACTTTAGTGCATTAGTAGGTAGTGCCTACATTTTTCTTTAAGCCTAACACCAGTGATTTCCAGCAAGATGGAAAAAATCTTTGTTGTTGGTGATGCTCTCAAATCACTAACCAATTCCCTGCCACCTCCCTCCAGACTTCTTATTAAAAGGAACGTTGAAAATTTGTTTGCCTAAATATCCTATTACTGTGGTACGAATCATCCTATTACAGCTGCCTTGGGAGGTAATGAGTTTGATGTCCTTGGAGATGAACAAGCAGAGCCTGGAGGCCCACTTACAGGAATATCATAGCAAAAGATCGTGCTTTTACCAGAGGATAAACTGAGGTCACTTCTGGTCCCGATATTTTATTATTGCCTTCCTGCCCCTATCCAACCCCGGCACAAGTCACTTTGTGTGCCTCCCCAAGTCTGTGTATATTAAGACAAGCTGGCAGCCACAACTGGAACTTTGTCTGAGTCACCTGTAGTGCCAGCCTTCGGAAAAAGGCAGAGGCTGTGATGATGTCACAGCTCCTCCAATGACACAGCATCAGGGGACAGCCAGAAATAGACACGTGGAAGCCCTTGCCGCTGGCGCTCTCTCGTACTCTGAAGTAGCCCCATTTCTCTCAGCTCAGACACCGGGCTGCTGGAGATTTGGAGACCCAAAATAGACTGGATGTCTAGTCACCCTTCTAGAATTCCCCATCTGCTCTCACAAAGTTCTGGGAACACCCAAGGTGAAATTCACCCAGCAGAACACTAAGAAAGCAACAGAACTTTAGCAGGGCTTTGGTTCCTAACCATTATGGGCCAATCACAAAAGAAGGTCCTGAGAAAATTCCAGAGATCTGAGGTTGGGAAGAGTTGGAGACCATGGTTTGTTTCATCTCTGACTTTTGGTGTTGATTGCTGCTGAATGTAAACAGCCAAAACCTGTCTAGAGCCATTGGTTAGAATACAAAGAAGCTGGAGATTCTGCTGGTAACAATTTTTACATAACACTGATCATCAGAGCAGCAGATAATATTTGCTGGGACTTTAGTGCATTAGTAGGTAGTGCCTACATTTTTCTTTAAGCCTAACACCAATGAAGAGAATGGATATAAGAATCAGAAAAAATGGGTACCAAAATGTCAGACCCATCATGGATGACCGTGAGGTTGGGAGCATTGACTTAAGAAAGAAGCAGTAACGGACATTTTAATTCGGTACCCCAGAGAAGAACTTTTGCAGACCTCCTAATGTGTGGCTGAGAGGAGATCTCATTGTAGCCTTCCAAATGCACTCTGATAAATCTCTCTTCCCCTCCACGGTGAGTGGGAAGAGAGTCCAGGAATGTCAGTTCAGTTTAAGTCTTAACCCCAAAATGAGATGAGGGTAGTGTGTCTTCCCCATGGCTCTGAGTGAGTTCTTACTATTTACCAGGTACTGTGTCAAGCATCTGCATAAACTGTTCAATTTAATTCTCTTTTCAACCTTCTGAGGAAAGTACCAGTATCATCATCATCATCATCTTATTGATGAGAAAACTGAGGCTTAGAAAGACTCAGAACTTTGTTAAGCTGACGTGACAGTTTGTGGTGAGATGAAATCTAGGTGGAATTCTGTATGAGCTAGAACCTACCTTGCAAGCCCAGAATCTCCCCCGCACAACTGCACACGAATGCCCGGGTGCTTGGAGGACATGAGAGAATGTGGGGTTTTGGATGAGAAGACTTGGGTGCTAGCTTAGGCTCTGTCCTTCTTATACAGCTGTGGTGTCTTTGCCTGGAAAATGGGAACTATGAGGTCTTTTTTGAGAAGCTCATGATGTTCCTGTAAGGATCCAGTGAGATCAAGGCATTTAACGTGTCTTATAGCTCTCTGGACTGTGGCAGTGATGGGCATCCAGCTGTAGAAGAGGTCTGAGTTCCAATCCTGCCTTCCTCGACAACTTTCTCAGTGATTGTGTCTAAATACTTGACTTCCAATGCCTCAGTTCTATACCTGTAGATTGCAAGCAATAGTCCTTGACTTAAGAATCTCTCAGATGTATTGTGATACTTAAAGGGAATAAGGTACAGAAAACACTGTGTGTGATGTGGAATTGCAAGAAAGTGATGGGGGCTGTCTTCACCTATTGGGTACCATGTGGTGTTTGAGGCAGTGATCACTTTTGTGATAAAATTATTATAAGCTCTTATAGAGTCACTTATCGAAAGAATTTTAATGGTGAGAAAACTAACCACGTCTCTGCAATACTATTCGAAATAACATACTAAAATAAAGCTCTGCAGCTAGTGCAAAGGAAAGGATTCAAACCCAAGCACTAACAAGTACAGGTTTTGTACTCATCCTTAAGTTCTATGAGGAATAAAAGAAAAAATATCACATGCATATAATTTACTCTGTGCCTGCTACTTTTCTAAAGGCCATCACCATATTAATTTATGTAATTTTTATAAGAAACCTACGAGTGGGCATGTTATTATCTCCATTTTTTTTTAGGTAGAGAGTGGGGAGAACCAAGGCTCAGAGGTTAAGTGACATGTCCAGGATCTCACATCTCACAATCAACAGAAGCAGGATTGGAACCTAAGAATCTATTGTCATAGACCAGAACAGGGCTTTATAAAGCACAGTTTTTGTACCTTGCAGAACAGGGTACAGACTAGGTGAAAAAAGCCATGCACAGATGACAGATAAACCAGAAAACGATACAGGACATTGCTGTGTCGAGTTGTGTGTCAAGTGCTGCTGTCAGACTACAAGAAAGAATTCTAAAGAAAGATAACAGAAGTAACGTAGGAGATGTGGCTTCTGACCTGGGCCTTTGATAGCTGTCGTGTTTGAGTAGGTAGGAAAAGTGATAGGACCATTCATGCGCCCCTTGGTCTACCGAATGGAACTCATTACTTGAGGAAATAGCTAAAAATACCTCTAGATGAAGAAAAATACACACCCTACAGAGGAGACGGCTCTAGGAATAAGTGATGGTGTTCCAGAACATTCACTAATCATAGGACAATATGTGCCTCAGTGGTGTCTGGCTCTGCAAAGTGCAGATAGGAATTTCTAATTTGCCTTCCTTGCAGAGTAAAACTCATTTGGAAAATCATAAAGTAAGAGATACACTTACAATGAAGCAATATTCTTAAAAGATTGCTTTTTTTTTTTTTTTAATCTTTTGTCTTCCCAATTACAAGACTTGCCTTCTGTGGCTGGCCAAGTCTATTGCCTGGAGAGGGGAAGGGGAATCAGGAAATCAGGAGTGGAATGGGAGGGACAAATGTAGACCACAGAGAGCAGGCACACACAGCCAGACCTGTCTTGGGTGGGGGGAGGGGGTCCCTCTGTTCCTGCAGCAGCCTGTTTAACACATCAGGGCAGAGTTTATCTAAAAGAGGTCTCCCCAAAAAGGCCACATGGAAGAAGCAGCCCCTTTCTGTCTTCAAAGGGAGTGGGAATCAGTGGGGGGGGAGAAGAAAGCAGCCAAAGAGAACAAAGTGACTTGGTCCTGATTTTCTCATTCCCGTTTTGGCTTTTGGCACAGGAAGCAGGAGGCTCATTAGACAAATTGGAACAACAGTGGGAGGAGATGTGCTTCTTCATCAGACTAGGGCACAAGAGGGACCTGCTAGTCCTGCGTGGCATAGGCTGGGCTCAGAAGTCATCCGAGACTATGTCTGGAGATCTCGCCAGAAGGAGGGTCTGGGCAGGGTGGAGGTCACACCTGGCAGGTGGGGAGCCTTAGAGAGAGCCGGGTGCTAGCAGCAGGCAAGGTGAGGGACAGGTATCCCAGGGTCACCCAGACTCTGTGCTCTGGCTAGAACAAGAGTACAAATAACAATACTTATCATGCCAGCTTTGATTTCTGTTATGATGGCTGGAAGGTTCAGGGGCATGTAGTTGGAGACGGGATGTGATCATGCACCAGAGAAGGTGTGAAGCCATCCCTGTGTCCTGCATGCCATCATGAAGGCTCAGAAATCACACCTCCCTCTCTCTCTCTGCCCCTTGCTTATGTCCACAATTCATCTGGATGGAGAAGCAGGAAGGAATTATCTGAATGATTAGAAGATTTTATTCAAGAGAGACGGACACAACCTAAAATGGTCACTTAGGAATAAGAACAGACCAAATTTAAGCTAGATTGGCTATTTAGTTCAACTTTTCTACCACCCAGATAAAGGAAAGTTCACACACAGGCAAAAGAAATTCATTTTTTTGTCCTCATCCAAGGGGTGGTATGAACACAAATATAATGCAATCCAATTACAAACAATATTGTTAAACAGTGCTTGCTGAGGATAATAGACTTAAATACTGAATTTTTAAGATATTTAAGTGACATCAACTTTTCACTGAAACATGATAATATATGTTAGGATTTCTGGCACATATTAGGTGCTCAGTGAATATTAATTATTTTCATGTTGTTTGAGGTCAGTGTCAGGAAAGGTAACCACTATGTTCCTGGGATCCAGCTTTTTTTTTTTTTTAAGAGAGAGAAGAGAGAGAATTTTTTAAATATTTATTTTTCAGTTTTTGGCGAACACAACATCTTTATTTTATTTTTATGTGGTGTTGAGGATCGAATCCAGCGCCCCGCGCATGCCAGGCGAGTGCGTTACCACTTGAGCCATATCCTCAGCCCGGGATCCCGGCTCTTGGTTTTGCATTTAGAGCCTGGATATCGGTAAGATGGTCCCAGAAGAGCACATTGCCTTCTCTCTGTGTTGAACCAGGGCCTGTGGTCCAGAGCAGAGACTCTCAAACCTGGTCCTGCATCCGAATCATCTGGATGATTGTTGTTTAAAAATAAAGATAGTTTCTCCTCTGTTTCCCCTTGTGGTTATGATTCAGTATTTCTGGGGAGGTGCCAAGGCATCTTTTGAAAACCATTAAAGTCTGTTCAGATGGCATTGTAAATACCAAGGGGCACTGGGGGACATCTTCGGCTCTTCCTTTCCTTCTCTGATGCTTGTTGATTCTTGCAGACACACGTATGGGTAAGCAGGGAAAACTCAGACCTGATTGTGGTTTTTGGTTTTCATCTGAACAAAGAGTCCTGGGTCTACCTGGCTCAGCTTCAGTCCATTCCCTTAATTTCAAAACAAAACAATTGTAAGGGGTGATGAGGTTTTGGCTGGGCTAGGTCAAAGAAAAGGCATCTCCTCTTTTATTTAGCAGGGACACAGTCTCAAAAATCAAGAACAGAGATCAGGAGCGAGGGGATATCTTCACTCTGGACAGAGCCATTTTCTGTTTTTTTTCTCTCCTTCGTTTCCCTCTTTTTTGATCCCAGGGGGGACTTTGCTCTTATCAACTCTCAAGCAGAGGATTTTTACTGCAGCACAGAACATTCTGGAAAGCAGAGAAGACGACTACTAGGATTCATTAGGGAAACCTGCTTCTTCAGGCCTGACGTCTTTTATCCTATCTCTGCTACCACTTTTGGGGGGCCTTCACCTTAACGTGTCCCCACCCCTCCCTCAAGCCCTTTCTGAGTCATCATTTTCTGTTGGTCACCTGACCAAAGGAGATGCCCTGGCTAAAGTTGGCAAATGGCCTTTGTGCTGAATAGAATTGTTCCAGTAAAATATGGCTGATTAGCATAGAAATCTCCATAAGCCTTTCCATTCTAATTTTGCTGTTAGAATTCTGGCCACTTCAGAGGTCATGCTAACCTAGTTAAGGCTCACGGAGAAAAGACTGTCGTTCCAGCTCATTGCGTTTGCATTAAAATATATTGTTCTTCAGTGGACGAGCTAACCAGCAACCTATCACCAGCCACTCCCTGCAGAACCTGAACTACAGGGCATCATTCATGATTTAAGTTGGAAGCTGGGAGGCTCCGTGAAAATACTTGATGGGCACTTAGACACTAATGTCCTTAAAGTTCTGTTGGTGTGCACTTTACTCTGGAGGAAGTGAAAAGACTTTGATAAAGAGCAGATTGCTACAAAGTAAAGCATGCTAACTGCTGGGGTCCTGCCAGAGTAGCATCCCACAGAGACAATATGGTGTTTTGAGGGTGTGAGAGTTCAGACAGCCAGGTGGAAAACCCTGTTCTACTACAAATGCACTTTGGGGATTGGGACAGGTTACAGTATGCATTTCTGCAAGGAACAAAAGATAATAAAATTATATATCTCATTGGGTTTCCGTGAAGCTTGAATGAGGCTGTTCCTATAGAATGTTATGTGACATGTGCTCAGCCAGTTATCAATGGTTGTTACTAATTAATACTGCTATGTATATTCAACCAGTGTGAACTGTTTTTATCAATGCCTATAATAAACTCATTAAACGGTTCATCCTTTGTAAGTCTCAATTCTATGATCCTTGAGAAAAATTAGGGAAAAGATGTTCAGGTGCTGGAAACATATCAGCACAGGGGAAAGGAGGCTTTATACCATAAGGGCCATGTTCCCCAGAGACGGCCTGGGATTCAGGAAGCCCACCACCCTCAAGAAGAGGGTGTAAGATCATGTTTCAATATGTCATAAATTTGTTTTTATTGACCGAGAGCTAGGACATTGCTTAGAACCATGCCTGACTAGAGTGAGATGAACTCTTATTTTTGATTTGCATTTCTCTAATTGTTGGACATGTTGAGCATTTTTTCATATATTTGTGGACTGATTATAGATCATCATTCCTTGGCCCATTTGTTGGTTGGATTATTTGGTTTTTGGTGTGAAGATTTTTGAGTTCTTTATGTATCCTAGAGAAGAATGTCTGAAACCATATACTTAGCATGTAATAGTTTTTTAAAAAAAAAATAAGATCAACAAAATTGTTATTGTTGATCTTGTTTCTACCTGTGTTTATTTGTTCTGTCTTGATTAAACTCCATGATGGCCTTGTGAGAAAGGTCTTGTTATTAGCCCATATTTCTGATGAGAAAACTAAGGATAGAAGAGGTCCAGAGCTTCCCCGAGACTTGAGTCGAGACTTAAACCCGCTTCACTTGTTGTTCAGGAGTTGTTTTTTGTTTGAGCCGACTTGTCATAGCCTGTGTTTCCAAAAGCAGTGGGGAGAATTGGAGCTTTCCAATGTTTAGTGGTGGCCACGAGCTATGTAAGGTCCTTGACTGTGACACATCCTTCCAAGGAAGGGGGTCACTCCCTCTGGTCCCCAGGAATCCCCTGTGGGTTGTGCTACATCACATCAAGACCTTTAGAGGTCATCTGCCTTGCTCCCTGTCTCCAGACAAGACTTTATCTAATCCTTCCTCAAGAAAACATCTACCTTAAAATACTCCTACAGGAAAGGGGAATCTAGACTTTATGACCTTTAAATAAAAATTGTACTAATAAGCATTAGAAACGGAAGAAACCTCCAGGATCCTGTAAGCCAACTCCTCCAATTTGTACCTGAGACCTAAGCTAAGGGATAGGATGCAAACCACCAGAAGTCACTTGATCAGTCATGGGGCAGCATGGTGGCTGGGAGAGTGAGTCCTGGAGCTGGGTGCCTTGGAGCGCCAGTTCTAATCCCTCTCAGCTCTGTGACTATGAACAACTGTCCTAACCTCTCTGTTAAAATGAAGGTACTAATACCACTTCCCTCATAAGAAGTGATGTTTAAGTTGGTTCTTCTGTGTAAAGAACTCAGAACAGGGACCGGCACATAGTCACCTGTATGTGTTTACCATTCCTGTTGTTTTGTTGACAACACTGTTGGTATTAAATCAAATTGCTTAATACCCTGTCCAGAGCTGCTTTCATTTCCCTAAATTCTTTTCTCTTGAGGTCTTTGTGTCTAGCTGACGTTTCATCCTGCTCTAGTTTGACCCTATTTTTTTTTTCCATATGTAATCCTGGATATGACCTCCACATGCTATGGCCACGGGGCTCTGAGGTCAGAGAGACCTGGGTTTGAAGTCACCTGTACACAGGTAACTTAGCCTCCCGGTGCCTCCTTTTCTACACTGGAAAGGACTAAGGATTATCTGCATTATTTGGGTTGTTGATAGGGTTAAATGAGCAACTATTTCTAAGAGCATTGATTCTTGTTAGGTACTTAATACATGCAGCAATGTGTTATTATTACTATTGTTGTTGCTCCTTATGGGACCATAGAAGTGATAATTTTTTTTTTTTTTGAAGATTATCCTGACTAAGCTGAGCCATCAGTGTAAAGGAGGCTGAGCTGAGCATTAGTCCTTGGACAACCTGCTTCAGAACCCTGGGGAGTGCGTTAAATATGGATGACTGGGATCCACCTTGTATCTGTTGAATCAGAATACTCTAAGGAAGCAGGTCCCAGAAATAAAGGTTTTCAGTTCCTTAACTCATTAATTGATTGGTTTAATATATTTTGGGGGTTCAGGTTTTTGCATCCTTTGTATATCCTGGAGATTAGTGCTCTCTCTGAGGTTGTGTTATAAAGATTTTCTCCCATTCTGTAGGCTCTCCCTTCATGTTGTTGATTGTTTCCTTTGCTGTGAAGAAGCTTTTTAGTTTGAATCCACCCCATTTATTGATTCTTGATTTTACTTCTTGCACTTTAGGAGTCTTGTTAAGGAAGTCAGTTCCTGAGCTGAGATGGTGGAGATTTGGTCCTACTTTTTTTCCTATTAGGCACAAGGTCTCTGGTCTAATGCCTAAGTCCTTGATCCACTTTGAGTTGAGTTTTGTGCAGGGTGAGAGAGAGGGGTTTAATTTCATTTTGCTACATATGGATTTTCAGTTTTCCCAGCACCATTTGTTGAAGAGGCTATCTTTTCTCCAATGTATATTCTTGTCACCTTTGGCTAGTATCAGATAACTTCATAGAAGAAGAAAAAGAATTGACCAATAAATATATGAAAAAATGTTCAACATCTTTAGCTATTAGAGAAATGCAAATCAAAACTACACTGAGATTTCATCTCACTCCACTCAGAATGGCAATTATCAGCAATTCAAGCGACAATAAATGTTGGCAAGGATGTGGGGGGAAAGGTACATGCTTACATTACTGGTGGGACTGCAAATTGGTGCGACCACTCTGGAAAGCAGTGTGGAGATTCCTCGGAAAACTTGGAATGGAACCATTGTTAGATCCAGCTATCCTACCTCTTGGTCTATTCCCCAAAGATTTTTTAAAATCAGCATACTATAGTGACAAAGCCACATCAATGTTTAGAGCAGCCTAATTCACAATAGCTAAACTGTGGAACCAACCTAGATGTTCTTTAACAGATGAATGGATAAGGAAAATGTGGTATGTAGACACAATGCAGTATCATTTAGCCTTAAAGAAGAATGAAATTAAGGCATTTAGTAAATGGATGTAGCTGGAGAAAATGCTAAGTAAAATAAGCAGATCCCCCCAAACCAAAGGCTGAGTGTTTTCTCTGATATGTGGATGCTCATTCACAATAGTGGGGAGGGGCTAGGGAAGAATAGAGGTACTTTGGATTAGGCAGAGGGGAATGAAGGGAGGGGAATGGGTATGGGGGGTAAGAATGATAGTAGAATGAATTGGACATTATTACCCTATGTGCATATATGATTACATGACCTGTGTAATTCCACATCATGTACAACCAGAAGAATGAGAAGTCATGCTCCATTTATGTATGGAGTACAATGCATTCTACTGTCGTGTATAACTAATTAGAACAAATAAGAAAAGGAAATAAAGTTTTAAAGCTACTAGGCATACCAGATTGGTTTCCAGATTTGGGATCCACATGATAAAGGCAGCCATGTAATAGGGGTGACCTACTGAATTCCCAAAGATTTCCTTATAATTTCTTTCTCTCATGATCTTCCATTCATCCCCCTAACACTCATTCCATCCCCAAGAATGTTAGTGCCCAGTGGTTGCTTCTGAGGTTGGTACACAGATGAATCTTCAGTGCTCTTGAGGAGCTGATAGCCTAAGAGAATGGATAAATGGAGGATAAATAGCATATGATATGCCATGAAGTGCTAGGGACGTTCAGAAAATGCACACTTATTTCAGATTGTAGTGGAAGAGCCAGGGGAGATTTCCCTGAACCTACGGCATTTTGTCCCCTTGGGACACTTCTCTGTTTAAGCTTCCCCTTCTCCCGACTGTTTGCATTAGAAACCAATCCCAAGGGTGTCTATAGCTTTTTGGGCTGATTTTTTGCATTACAGTTTTGCTGGGTTTGCTTATGTTTTACTGACAAGCCGAGAGCTTGGTGCAAGTGGAGACTGCATTTCAATCATCGTCTTTCCCTCCACCTGAGTTAGCCGCCTACCTCTGACGGGGCAGCTTCGGTAAGTGCTCGCTAAACACTGGAGAGTTTGAGTTGTCGAGTTGGTTATGTATGGCGGGTGGTATGGGGAATAAGCTGAGAAGCCAGGGCTTGGAGCAGATCACAGAGCCCCTGGAATTCAAATCCAATTTGGGTCTTAATTTTCCAACAATAAGCCCAGGACCATTTTGGAAACAATCTCTCCTTTGTCCACAACAACGTGAGAAAGGGCAAGAACTGGGGCAGACTAGGCAACATGTGAAAAGCAGAGATCATTTTTAGGTGTCAACTGTGACGAATCCCATTGAATTACGAAGTGAGATGATTATTCCATTTCATTCTGTTTGGTTATTTCAAGGAGATATTCTTAGATGAGAAGTAGTATCTCAGCACCCTTGAATACTTTCTGATCTACTTTTTTAACAAAGAAAAAACAAGGCATGGGCCCAGAGTCTTGGCAGATTTTTAGTTATCTAGTGCCACATTAATGTATATAACAAGCCACCCCCCTGCAAAAAAAAATTCTCTGCCTTTTAACAATAAACATTTATTTTAATTCTGGAGTCTGCCTTTGGCCTGGAAAACCAGGGTTCCTCTGGTCTTGATCTAGCGGGGCTGACAAGTCTGGTAGTTAGATTCTCTGCCAGCTCTTAGCTGGGGTCACAGACTGCTCCGTGGACTTCTTACATTGGCTCCAGCAGGCTAGCCCGGGCACGTTCTCACTGCAGAGGAGTGACCAGCCACACCAGAGCTTCTCATGCTTCTCAGTCTCAAGCCTTGTGCCACAGCCCTGGCAGAGGAGGTACGCTGGCTGCTTCAGAATCCAGAGATGGAGATGTGGGCTTTGCCTAGTGAGTGAGAGGAACTCAGGTCATATGGCCAAGAAGCATGACTCAAGAGGAATGAAAGATTCATTAAGGGTCTCACTATATCAATCATGCAAGCAAGACTGTCTGGCTTGACTCGTGGAATGTCTTTCATTTTTATTTTAACTGTCTTCTTTTTGTGGCAAGCAGTATAGGTTTGTGACGCAAGCATAAAGCAAATTCATTTGACACAAACCTATGTGGATGTAAAGAAAAAAGACTTTAAAAAAATAAAGTAGCCCATGTGGTTTCCATGTATGATAAGAATCATCAGAGGAAGGAAGTGACCAGTCTGGGAAACCGGGAAACAGGGTGATGATGGGCCCTGGGACCGCGAACAGGGGATGCATGCAAGAGAGACTACAGAGTTGGAAAAATAAGCTTAATAATAATCATCACAGGTTTAAGTGAGTTCAGTTAAACAAACATTAGTTCACGGAACTACCTGCCTGAGCTGGTGGTGGGAACTAGAGATGCCAAGATATAAAACTCAGTCTCTCGAATGCACTTTGTAATCTAGGGGGTGGGAGACACCCAGCAGCTCACGACAGGTCCAGGTGCTCTGCGAGTCTGCAGAGAGGACTCTGAGCTGAGGCAGAGGAGTGGCCACAGGGAAGAACTTTCAGCAAGTTCTCTGCAGGAGGTTCTGGAAGGGTGAATGAAATTGCCTCTGATGAAAAGGGTGAGAAGGGTCCCCAGGACCTGCAGAGGTATGGAGAGTGTGACATTCTCCTCCTCTGGAAAGTTCCTTCTTATGAGATGATGTTTGAGATGAGATGACGCTGATGTGTTGGAGCCAGTGTTCAGTGTGCCAAGAATGACATCCTAGAATTCACCTGGACAGCAGGGGGTCACGGAAGGTTCTCCAGCAGGAAAAGGACATAACTAGATCCGTGTTTGGAACACTTGCCGCTCACCTCTGCCTCCAAACAGGTATCACATCTAACCCCATGACGTCTAGCTGTGTGTATCTGAAGTGCGCACACAGACATTGCACATGATGTGTATACCTGTCTCTATGTGTCTTTGCAACATAGATATTTATATGTGTTTTCTCTACAAAAATTCCTGCCAGGTGCTTTTCTAGCTTCTGTTTGCAGACCTCTGGTGACAGGGAAGCTCATTAAAGTCCTGACTGGAACCTGATGAAAAAGATAGACTTGAGGGACAAAAAACCCAAAGCAGGGATTGCTGCCGTGATCCAGGCAAGGGACGCAGAGGAGCTGAACTGTGCAGGGTGAGCACGGCTGTCCCGATGGACAGGCACATCTAAGTGCCACAAAAACATGAATTACGTGAACTGCGGATTGTAACGTGATTGTGTTCACTTTGGAGCCCCGAACAGACTGCGCAAACAAATCCCCAAACGCACCGAGATCCATTTTTTTTTTTCCCCTTAAATCGGACAAAGCAATGCTGACACCCAGTGGCTGGCTCTGATTCTCCACCGATCCCAGAGAGGAGCCTGGGGAGGTTGATGTCAGCTTGCCTGACCCTGGCTGCCCAGGAGCCTGCGCTGAAAGGGCAAGTCTAAATTCAGCTAGAAATGGCCAGCCATGTGACGTGTTTGGCAGCGCAGGAAGCACAGCTCTCAGGGAGGTTAATGCAGACAAAAGAGCTAAATTAAACCTGCAGGTGAGAGCAGCATTGTATCACGGTCGGCTCCTTCCAAAGTAGAGTTGAAAGCAGTTGCCCTCGGAGTTCGCTTGGATCCTCAGAGCACCTACCTATCCAATGCACGAGTAAGAAAATGCACTATTTAACGGTCAATTTCTCAGTCCAATCAGGATTGTTTATATGATTATGTCACAAGAGAGAAGACTCCTTGCTTCAAAAGGAAGCCATTCCACCCCCCATTCCAACAGTCAGGTGTCAACAGAGAATGTGACAGATGAGATGGGGAAACAGCTCCAGGATGGGGAAATGAGTTTCTCAAGGTGTCAGAGCAAAGTAGTGGCAAAGAAGAAAGACCAGTGTGCTTCCTGTCTGATGAGACACGCTGGCTGGAGTGCCAGCAGCCACGTTGGAGCATGTGACAAAGACACATTTCAAGAATCATGGAGCAAAAAAGTGGCAAAAGTCTGGGGAATAAACAAATTCAGGAGCTGCCAGACCTCTCTGAAGTGTGGCCCCTCTCACATTAATGAACTCTCATCCACGCCCCCAACTTCACTTACTACCATCTGTCTGTAGTTGGGGTCTACCACCTATCTACTTGATGGTATTCTTGGAATATCTCAGAGGAGTGTTCAGAGCCCAGTTCAGGACTTTCTCCTCACAAACCTGGTTTCCATACAGGGTCCTCTTTCTTGGTAAATGCAGCGCACAAAACAGAAATTAGAGGAGCTGTCCTTGACTGTTTCCGTTCCCTGGGTCCCACATCTAAAGCATCCCGAGGCGCGAATGCACAACTTTCTGGACACCCCATTTATCAATCCACGTGGTCACATCCTCCCCCTTTGCTCTCCCCTTCCTGCTTCAGTTTTCTCGCAGCACCTCTCCCCACGGGATGCATTCCCCCTGTATGTTTATGGTTCCATACCTGCTCTAGTCAATGACCCCTGTCCCTTCCTTGGTGGCACCATAGGAGAGCACGCTCTGTTATTTTCTTCAGAGCTCTTATTGATATCCGAAACAACGTCTGCCCATGAGACCGGGACCTGGTCTGTCTTGCACCTGGTTGTTGACGACTGTATCGAGAAGAACAGGGATGGTTTTGTCCGTCTGGTTCACTACTGTGCTGCCAGCCCCTGCAGCTGCACCTTGTACAAATGGGCGCATGGTGAACATTTGCTGGGTGGAGAACACGGGCACACGCCTCGTGTCCATGTGGTGCTTGCAGAGAGGTGACCTCTGGAGAAGGGTTCCCAGGGTCGGCAGTTGCCTGCTTTTAGCCCCAGACTCTATTATCTGAGCCTTGTAGTTTTGTGTAGCCTTTAGTTGCAAAGCCAATGGTGCATATACATGTGCTAAGGACTTAAAAAGACAGTGTTATGGTTCAGATATGAGTGACCCCAAAAGCCCATTGTGAGACAATGCAAGAAGGTTCAGAGGTGAAATGATGGGGTTAGGAGAACCTTAGCCCAGTCAGTCTTCTGATATGGACTAACTGGTGGAAACTGCAGGCGGCGGGGTGCGGGGGGTGGCTGGAGGAGGCAGATCACTGGGGTGTGCCCTTGGGCTTCTGTTTTGTCTATGGTGAGGGGAACTCTGTCTGATTCCTGGTGTGAGGTCCTGAGCTGCTGTCCTCCCACCCCTCCACACCCTTCCACCATGGTGTTCTGCCTCACCTCAGGCCTGAACAATGGAGCCAGCTGTCTGTGGACTGAGACCTCTGGAACTAGGAGCCCCAAATAAATTTTTTCTCCCCTGAAATTATTTTTGTCAGGTCTTTTGGTCACAGCAACAAAAAAACTGACTTAACTAGTCAGTCTGCTTAGTACTATTTACCTCAAACACGAAAAGGGAGATGGGATGGGGGCGTGGGGCGTGTTGTCTGAGACTGTCCCTTTTACTATCTGCTCTAGCCAGCGTCCTCATTCATGGCATGGTTTAGTGTCCTTGACTGAGTCTACTTATTTATTTAAAATATTATTATTATGTACTTACTTAAAATAAACACGCCCAGTACTCAAGGGATTGCTAGGAAGTAGAGGCCTCGGCTTCCTTTCTTCTTTCTTCTCTGACTCCACATTTGCTTTCTCCTAGATACAGCAGCCAGAATTCTCCTTCCCTCTCCCTCTCCTCCTCCCTCCCTCCCTTATTCCTGCCTCCATTACTTTAGGGCAATAAAGTGTGTTTTCACTCTCTGAAGATCAACAGGAGCTGGCTGGTCAGCAGGGGGCTGTCATGTGCGGACCTAGGGGTTCTGACATCTTTTATCTTGTAATCCTGGATTCTTAAGGGGCCTGGAGACTTCTGCTCATGCAACAGGAAGGTGCAGGCGTGGGAGGCTTTCATACCTTAAATGTAATGGTCTCTTGACAAGTAAATCACGATGCTCTTCAGTGGCTTCCCTCTTGCTAAGAATAAAATCCAAACTCCTCACCTTCCAGCCCTCCATGATTAGCCCTCCTCTGCTTCTCTGATCTCCTTCCCTGTGGCTTTTGGAATTCCCCCCTCCTCCATTCTGCTCCAAGCCACGTGGGCAGAGGTTTGCTGTTGTTTTCTCTTAACAGACTGAGCTTTGATCAGCCCCAGGGCTTCTGTGTTTACATCCCCTCTCTCTGGGTGACCCAACTCAGCCTGGCTGGCTTTGGCTCTTGATTTGGCAAACTGCAGAGAATGACCCACCCTGTGTAATGAGACTTCCCCTTAAAATGCTCCCTTGCCTCTTCCTCAAACACACCCTTTCATATTGCATTCTATTATGCTCTTCGTAGCTATTAATGTAACTGAAATTACATATTCATAAGGATTGGGGACCCATGTCATATATGATGGCCCATCCTTGTGGCACCTTTCTTGGTACATGCTTACGAGTATTCACCAAAAGGCAAAGACTCTCTAAACTGCACAGGCATTAACTCATTTAATTCTAACAGCTCTGTAGAGACTCCACTGTCATAGGAAAGCTGAGGCCCAGAGAGATCAAGTCACTTGCACAGGGTTACACAGCTGATAAGTTGAGAAGCTGCATTTTGGATTCCAGAGTCTAAGAGCTTGATCACTGTGATGCACGACCCCCCGGCCCCATCAGAATCCCAGTTTTGGAGACCAATTAGGTTTTCTCTGACCATCTCACCATGATCCGAGGTGCAGAGAATGCTCTGTGACATTCTTTCTGAGGCTTCCTTCTTGAAGACTCGGGCAGAGTGACTACTTTCTCCCAAGCAAACCTTCGCCATGATGCTCTGTTAATTTTCCTCTTATAATAAGGAGGGCTCTGCCTCCCTCTTGCTTCTCTCCCTCTAGTTTCCGCCTACCCAGCCTCAGAAGGGACCAGCTTGCCATGCCCCAGGGAAGCCCATGAGCGGAGATAGGATCACCCTCCCAGCTGAGCAGTGCAGGGTTCCCCTCCGATATAGCTTATCTTCCTTTCTCTGCAAAGAAACGTGAAGTCTCAGCCCAGATAACATATGGGGGAACCCATCCTGTGTTTCTGTTCTTTTGGGAGCTGTGGACCAGACATGAGTTAGTGGGGCTCCTAAGACCATCACACCTGGTTTCTCTGCATCTCCTCTCTGAGGCAGGGTGGTAAGGACCAACCGATACAAAGGCCGTTCCTTCCTGGGTGGGTGAGAGTATTATCTGGGCTCCTCTGTGCTGCCATTAGCATTACTTACAGCTCCTGTTCCTCCCCCACAGTCTGAAATCACAAGCATGGGAAAGGCTGATAAAGAAACTGCCTTCTGTGTGCCTTTCCTCTCCTTGCTGATATGCTCGTCCCTTGTGGATTTCTTACAGAATAATGGAATTGTGAAATGAGCAGAAAAGTTCTATCATTGGAGTAGGGAGTATGGAGTTCCATCATGATGGACTGTCTGACTCAGGGCTGGAGGAGGACAGCATTTGCAAAATAAACCACCCCCGCTTCTTTTCAAAATGGGCATTTGTGCACAATTACTTGCATTATTTATTTGCTGTGTGTCTCTGGTTAGTTACTTGACCTCTCTGAGCTTCTTTCAAATGGAGAAACAGTACCTGACACAGCTGCTATACAGCTTAATTACACTTTGATGTTTTGTAAGCCATAGGTGCTAAGTACACATTAATTGAGATCACTTGGACTCAACTGAGTTTCCTTTACTTTTCAAAGTTCATATTCATGAAATCTAAATCTCTGTCCCAGGCAAATGGCTCTAAACCTGCTTATTAAATAAGACGGTAGCCTAGAAAGGCAGATGAATCTCTACAATGACAGTTGAATATGCCTGGTGCTGTCTAGTTTTGCAAAATGCTTTCTTGTGTGCTGCATCATTTAATCTCTGTGCCAAACCTGTGAGGGAAGGATTATTATTTTATGTTTTTGCATACAAGGAATCTAGGATGCAGGTAGGTTATTTAACTGGTCCAACCTCACTCAGTTGGTGAGGGATTGGTCACTGCAGTACCCTGGCCAGAGTGTGTCAGGGTCTGCCTTGAATGCAGGTCTGTTGTAAGCTCTGCGGTGGTGTTCCTTTGTTGGACAGAGTCCTTGCTGGATTTATAGACATCAGCTTTGTGTTACTTATCTCTGTATGCACCAAGTTAGTGCCTGGTCCACAGAAGGCATTTGTAGAATTGAAAAAGAGTTTTAAGAAGCTATGGATAACGAGCAAATCTTTCAGGAATGGAGCTTGGTAGTACCAGTGTACTAAATAAGGTGACTTAAAAGGGAGCCCTGTTCACCCATCCCAGACCACAAAAGAGGTCAGACCTGCCCCTATTTTATAGCTCATTTATGCCTTGGATTGGGAACATTTGAAATGTCTAGAGGTTAGACCTGCCCCTATTTTATAGCTCATTTATGCCTTGGATTGGGCACATTTGAAATGTCTACCAGGAGAACAATTGTGAAAGAGAAATGACTAGTTCACAAAATCTGTATTTTTATAAATAAGAGAGATTCTGTGAGCTTCAGATATTCTTGAGGGCAGTAGCATTTGGTGGTGGCAAGGGGGATAGGTTGGGGTCCTTTTCTGATCCAAGCCATGTAGATCCTCATGGACCATTCATCACTATGTGTCCATCCTGAACCCAGCACTCTCAGGACCCCTCTCCTGTGCCATGTGGTCAGCTCCAGTGATAATAGACTTCAAGCCACCCCCTTAGCGTATCATCTCCTGATCTGTTCTTGTTAACTGTTTCATTGGCTCTTTTCAGTTATACATAACAATAGGATAGACTATGGCATGATTATAGAAGCATGGAGTAGGGTTTGCTCTAATTCTGTCCCCTGTACTTCCCCTTCCTCTCCCCAACCCTGTTCCCTTTGCTCTATTGATCCCTCTGCTATTTACTTATAGTTTTTTTTTTTAAATTAGTGTCTTGTGGATGTGCAGGATGGTGGGCTTCGCTGTGGTATATTCCTGGGTCAACCTAGGAAAGTCACTGCCCTACCTCCTCCCTTGGACTCCTCTGGGCCTGGCGCCCTCTGGCCTCCTACCCCATGGCCTCCTACCCCGTGACCTCCTATCTTGTGGCCTCTGCCTTGGGCCTGACCTGCGGTGCAACTTCTCTGATTTTTGTTTTCCTCGGCCATTTAGGGTGCAGCCTGCCTTTGGTTTTTCTCTGGCTCCCTCATAGAACACACACCCTCAAGAGGGTCATCCTCTTCATTTAGTTCCATTTGTTTCAAAGGGAATTATCCTGATAGAACCTCTTGTATCTAATGTGCAGGGCCCATATCCATTCATTCCTGCATTTCTTCATGTCTTCATTCAGTCAACCAATATGAATTGTCACTTGCTCCTCAGGCACACTTAGATTAGAATACCAATGGACTAGGTTCTTGCCCAGGGAGCCCAGTGTGTGGATGGGAATGTGGTGTAGCCTGGTGGTTAAGTATAGGAATGGATTTGGGTTCTAAACAAAAAAACAAAAAAGAAAAAAAAAAAGAAAAGAAAAGCTGTTCTGTTTGCTAGATGCATAAGAAGTAACCTGTGTTACTTTGGTCAAGATACTTAATTTCTCTGAGACTGTTTATAAAATGAGACTATTGTAGAATGATGTTCTATCAAGTCACATGACCTGTGGTGGGTATTTAGTACAGTGCCTAACACATACTAAGCACTCTGTTGATTTTGCTTGTTGTTTTTTATTAGTAGGAGGCCAATAATAGAAATATAATTAGAATATAGTGTTAATAGCACTAAGATGATGCACATGAGGTCCTTACTCAGGTTTCAGGCAGTGATATGCCAGCAAATCCTTTAAGGGTGAGCATGAGTTGACCGTGTTTTGGAAAGGAACAGCACATGAAAAGTCCCTGGGGTGAGGGTGGGGGGACAGTGTGGATAGAGACAAATTTTGAGAATCCTTGGTGAGAGATGAGGTCAGCATCTTGCTTCCTTCCTTCCCTCCCCCCTGGGTCTCCCCATCCATGGCCCCATCTTCTTACCCTACTTTCCCTCTGGGCACAGCTGTGACTTGCTAGGGGCAAAGGCTGCCCGAGAGAGAGAAAGTTACTTTCCCCTCGGTGACTTACTTATAGATTTGCTGATGCAGGTGGCCTATGGAAAACTTGGAGCCATATTCTATTTAGAGACATTTTGGCCTTACACAGCACATCCAGCGTGTGGCTCGTCTCCTTACCTATTAAGGGGACATTTGCACGGAATTAAATGGTTTCTTCCCCTTATTCCTGAGGCAGCTGTTTCCACAGTGGATCATTTGACTGGCAGGGAGCGGGTTGGGAAGTGAGCAGGAGGAGACTGAGGCATGCTTCTAACCTGTCCTGGTTGAAATGACCGTCTTAGACTCTGGGAATGATAGGGAACAGCTGGGGCTGTGGGAAGGGAGGGACAGTCTGAGATATTGAGAGTGATTGCAAAGCTGTTGAAATTTGCCTCTCTGTGCTGGGGATGCAGTTCAGTATTGGAGCATTTACCTAGTGTGCACATGGCCCTGGGATTCATTCCTACCACCACAGGGTGAAAGGTCAGCTTTCTAATCAACCATCAGTAGTAAACAAACATGTGGTCCATCTGCCATCTGCCTTTACCCCTCTTTATGCTCCCATGGCAGACATTACTAGCTGATCACAGCACCCAGACAGGGACTCAGAATTCATCTCAACATAGCTCCAGAGATTCGCTGTGTGTGGAGTTAGCACTGTTCACGATGCACATTAACTGTCCTCATCGCCTCTCTTTTGAAATGCAGGGAAAGTGAGCCCCATCAAAACAAAGGGCTTTACCCAATATAAACCTGCACATTAATGGTAGCGCTTCTGTTAGAATTTTGTGTTTTTGACCCAAATCATTTAATGAATTTCTTCTTTTGAAAAGTATCCTGAAGACCAGTTAAAGATTCATTCCCCCCCTGTAATCCCAGTTACTCAGGAGGCCGAGGCAGGAAGATCACAAGTATAAGACCAACCTGGACAACTTAGCAAAACCTTGTCTCAAAATCAGATTTAAAAAATTGGACTGGGAGTACAGTTCAGTGTTAGAGTGAATGTCAAGCGTGTGCCAGGCCCTGGGTTTAATTTGCAGCAATGAAAAATAAATACTTTTTTCCAAAAATATGCTGTCATTGTGCCACAACTTCTGCTCAGCATCTTCCAATAGAAAAATCTAGTCTAAACGTCTCAGCAAAATAGTCTGCATTTTTCATCTTAAGCCTAAGGCAACCAAAATGGGTTCATGCCCAGTATTTATGCTTCTCTGTTCAACTCTTTGCATTTATCCTTCAGAGCTTGGGTCAAGCCTTTTTTTCTTCTCTGATATGGGCCAGTATTAATCCTGTTGACTTTTAACCATGAACAATTGAAATATTTCTAGTTCAACCCATATTACTTGTTGGAGTTTTAGAAGGTTTTTGTATTTATTTATTTATTTATTTTTGGACCAGGGCTTGAACCTAGAGATGCTTAACCACTGAGAAACATCCCCATCCCTTTTCATATTTTATTTAGAGACAAGGACTCACTGAGCTACTTAGGGCCTCGCTACGTTACTGAGGCTGACTTTGAATTTGTGATCCTCCTATCTCAGCCTCCTGAGTTGCTGGGATCATAGGCTTGTACCATCATACCCAGTGAATTTTTAGAAGTTTTAATGGTGAGGAAGTGACATTAAGCCAGGGTTGCTGTAGAGCCCAGGCCTGTGTGGCAGGAGGCTGTCTTGACATTCAAGTGGAAATCGCAGGTTGCCACGGGCATTCTGACATTGGGAAGATGTTTGTAACAGGCTATCTCTGATACTATGTTAGCTTTCTATTTACTCATGATTTGTTATAAGGATGGTTATCCTGCTTTGTAAGTCAGAAAGCATTTTTATATAAACTATCTGATTTTATCTTCATGGACAAAAATTTGTAATGTCCTCACTTTACAGATGGGCAAACAGACTTCAGACAGAAGTCCCATCTTCCCTGCCCAAACTGGAACCATGACATATGGATTATGACCCCACAGTCAGCATTATTTTGCAGGACTTTAACATGCTTATTGATCCATCTTATAAATGCAGAAATGACAGGATAGTGGTTAACACCTCCTTTGTGCCCAAGATATTCCTAATTTTGCTCTTTACTGAGAGTGATGGTTGTACCATCTCTGATTTCCGATTCCAATGTCTACATGTTTCCTAGTCCAATGGTCCATCTTTCTTGCTGATTTTTGACTTTTCTAAATTTGAAATACACATGAACATATATTTCCTCTTCAAAAGTTATCATGTACATTAGCTGGTTAATCTAACTCTTTTTTTTTTTTTGAGAGAGAGAGAGAGAGAGAGAATTTTTTTAATATTTATTTTTTAGTTTTCGGTGGACACAACATCTTTGTTTGTATATGGTGCTGAGGATGGAACCCGGGCCGCAAGCATGCCAGGCGAGCGCACTACCGCTTGAGCCACATCCCCAGCCCCTAAGTGGTAATTCTTAAAGGGCCAAAGGTATGGAATCATTTACATGATACCTGGAGGGAGCACTTCAACTTTGTTTCCTTCAAGCTTCTACTCCAGTGACCTCTTTATCCAACTTGAGTCCCCTGTGCAAGGCCATCCTACCACTTCCTAGAAGCCATCTATACTTTCTCAGACAATGCAGTTTTATCTCCTTTGACCACCCATAGCTTTTATTGCTTATCCTGCTCATCTTGACTTATGTAAAATCCGTTCTCAAATTGCATTGCAGGGCATGAGATTGTGGCTCTGTGGTGGTAGAGTGCTTGCCTAGCATGTGTGAGGCACTGTGTTCAATGCTCAGCACCACATGTAAATAAATTTAATAAAATAGGTTCATCAACAAGTAAAAAACATATTTAAAAAAATAAATAAAAGAACAACAACAACAAAATCACATTGCATAAGTCAGTTACCTATTCCAGCTTGAAATATAAAGTCCTCTGTGGCATGTGTAGATTCCAAGTCTGTTGCCACAATGTCAGGCACCCCAGAATGTCGGATAATTTCTTGATGATTTTAAGTTTACCTCTTTGGGTTGTGGTCTTCTTATTGATAATAGGTGCAGATGTATTTTCCATTTTCCCAGAGAAGCAGGAGTAGCAAATAGCTTTGGCTTGTAGGATGCAGTGATCCTGGGTTTGTATATCAGCTCTGACATCTTCTGGAAAAGCAATCTTGGGAAACTTGCTTCACCCCCTAATCCATATGGGTTAGATGAGGATCATGACAGGGACCTTACGAAGGTTGAATGAAGGAAAGGGTGACATTTGTGAGCAGAGTGCTTGGCACATTGTTATGCAAAATGGATGTTAGTAGTTCTTGTAAGTATTGCTGTTATTCTCCTTACCACACAATCTGTCAGATAAAATGACCTGGATCCGTGCAAATGATCTGGTGCTCTGACTAGAGACACATACACTAGTAAATCAGGAGACCTATTTTGGGTGTGTATGTGTACATTTTTATGCTTGTGCTTATTTATTTATACCTTGCCTCGTCCTAAAAAGGATTTAAGGCAGCTTGTTAACATGCAAAGCATACAGCAAAGTGGAGTGACTTTTAAAATAAGACAAATGATGCAAAAGGAAAATCAGAACAGAGAAAAGCAAAACTTAGAAATGAAGATAATATTTGAAATACATGCTACGAAATATTTTACCTTTAATGGAGGTGGGCTGCAAATCTGTTCTCAAGTGTAAAACAATCAAACTGCTTAGGAAATATGTTAGAATTCTTCATGGCAGGATTGGAAAGGATTTTCTTGTGGCTCAGAGAGGAAGCTGTGCAATGTAATGAACAACATTCTTGTGGTGGTTTAAAAGTATATCCACAAGCTGGGTGCGGTGACGCACGCCGTGATCCTAGCAGCTCAGGAGGCTGAAGCCGGAGGATTGCAAGTTCAAAGCCAGCCTCAGCAGAAGTGAGGCGCTAAAAAACTCAGTGAGAACCTGTCTCTAAATAAAATACAAAATAGGGCTGGGGATGTGGCTCAGTGCTTAAGTGCCCCTGAGTTCAATCCCTGGGTAAAAAATAATAATAAAAAAAATATCTCCACAAATTGTTTTGAGACTTCTCCCTTCAAAGGTAGGCACGTGAATGTGCTATTTCTCCTCTCATAAGGTGTAGGACATCTCACATTAAAACAGAAAAGACCATCAATGGGGTCACTCCATCCTGGGGAAGCCAAGTGTCATGTTGAGACGATGCTCAAGCAGCTCTGTGGAGAGGCCCCTGAGCTGAGTGATTGAGGCCTCCTGCCAAGAGCCTTGTGAGCGAGCCCCGGCAAGTACAGCTTTCTCAGCCCTTCTTAGGTCCTTAAGTGACTGCAATTCTGTATGATATCCTGACGACAATCCTATGAAAGTTCCTGAGCAATGTAACCAAGCTGCTTCTGGGTTCTTTACCTTCAGAAACAACTGAAACAACACTGTTGTTGTTTTAGGCTGCTGTATTTGGGGATAATTTGTGAGATGGCTATAGGTAACGGATACATTCCCCTCCTCCCTCCGCCCCGACCTCCCCACAGGGATCCCAGTGAGGAATTTCATGAGGACACTTCTCATAGTTTATAACTTATATGCAAAGTGATCTGGCTTAGGCAGACATAAAAAATGTCTTTGTGAGCTTATGATTTCAAGTAGGAGGTGGACACACAGACCATTAACTGTGAAGGAAACATCTTAATGAAGGCACAAGCAACATGCTCTGGGGACTTAAGAAGGAACACTCAATGTTACTGAAGATCTTGCAGAGGAGGTGGCTTTTGGGTTGGGCCTTGTAGGAGGGTGTAGTAGGACTCCTTTGTTTTCAAATGTAGAAATCCCACTGTCTTAGATTGAGTTCCCCAGGAAGCAGATTCTTCTGAGATGAAGATTTGCATGCAGGGAGTTTATGAGGACTGTTCCTGGGGACAGAACCTAGGAGGCAGCCTATCCCATGGGGGATTCTAGGGCTGGGGTGACCCTTCAGAATTGAAGATGGAGAATTGGGATGGAGACAGGGGGTCTGGAGCTTGGCATTCCTGAACTGATCAGTCATCAAATGTGAGTTTCTTCTGGGGAGGGGGCATAACTCTGGGTGACACAGTTTTATTTGGATGTGTGCAAATTAGGCCACCAGCAGGTGGCATTTCTGGCCACTGATGGCATAAGTGCCCCAATTCTGAAGGAGGATTAGAGGAGTGCCCTAAAGCATCCATTCTTCTAGCTTAAACAGACATAGTGATCATCACCACCACCATCACTATCATCATCACTTTTTGGTTCAGAGATCTGAAAAGCTATTGGTTAGGGCTAATTTTAAGCGTGGCTAGATTCAGATGCCAAACAAGGTCATCCATGATATGCTTCTCTGGACTCTATTTCTTCCTGTTGACTTTATTCACACTCTCATACTGGGACACAGAAAGCCTGATATTTCTGTGTAAAGAGTCCTCCCCTGAGCACTGCTGTCAAAAGTCCTGAGGTGACTGTCATGGGCCCCCTTGGGTGATCTGCATATCCCTGAACCAGTCACTATGGCTGGAGAGGTAGGGGTTCTGAGTGGCTATATGTGGACCATGTACCCATCTCAGCCCCAGAGGATGAGATCATTCCCCACAAACCACCTGGAATGACTCACACAAGGGAGAGTAGATTCTCAAAGAAAATGGAAATCATGTTACGAAAGAATGGAAACAGGCAAACAGAAGTCCTCAAAGGTGGGTAGATGTCAGTAAAGGGACAGAGCATCCTTCTAAGCCAGGAAGCTAGCTTGAGCGATGACACGGAAGTGTTAAAACATGTGGTTTGTTCAGTGACTGGCAAGTAGCGTGTATTTATGCACAAGCACATTCAATATGTAACAATCTCTTTGGTCTCCCCTGATACAGATACAGATCCACACTCCTTTAGTCAAGGGAAGAAGAATGCATTGGGGTGATAAGTCATGCAGACAGTATTTCTATATGCACATGGAGTCCAACCACAAGAGACACCAGGCTCCCCTGGGAAGCCTGACTGAAAGACACCGGCCAGGAGCAGCAAGATAGCAGGAGAGAAGGAGCAGAATGAGCTCTGGCAGGTTTCGCTTGCAGCTGGAGCAAGCTGAAGGAGCCAGCGATTTTCCCCGAGGCTGTTCCATCCTGACCAAAGTGGTGTGGATTGGCTGTGGCACCTGGGTGGTCAGCTCTGAGATGCAGGATGTCAGAGTGTGGACCTGATAGGAATTTATGTTGCCTTCTAAAGGGTGGCAGCTTTGGTGATTGTAAGGTGGCTGGGAATGAGGGGCGGCTCAGCATATCCAAAGGGTCATGGTGCCCAGCTCAGAGCACTGGGCCAGGAAACAGGAGGCCTCTGTTGGGCCATTCATACTGAGGGCCAGTTGGTCATCTCATCTGTAAAAGGACAGTGTTGTGTCCTCAGGAGGCCCACTTCTAATTCTGTCCCTGGATGCACGGATACAGGAAGATGTGATTTGATGCAGGGAAGGGAGATGGATATAATAGTGGAATACATCTCAGGGACAATAAATGGACCCTCCAAAAGGAGGTCATGGTTACAAAATAGACTTTAACAGGCAGGTTGACTTCTATTAGGTCACTGACCTGTCTCAACCTTGTTAAGAGAGATCAAAGTGACTTTAACCATGACATTGACTCTGTAGACACAGAACAAGAGAGAGAGATTTGGTTATGCCAAAACATTTGAAAAATGAAGAAGAAAAAAAAAACAGTCCCAGTTGGTTTATATTATTTATGGTTATGTAAAAAGATATTAGCAAAGCCAGGATTTGTGCTCCATCTTACGACTCTGACTTTCTTGGCCTGAAAATAACTTTCCCCATTAGAGGATCACACAGTACTGACCAACCAAGTTAATTCGCACATCCTGAGCTACAGGAAGTGGTAGAAGACAAATTAATGGAAAAACAATCAGCCAGGTAGACATGTGGGTGGACTGAGGGTTCTAGATCAGATGGAAGGCAGAATCTACAACAGGGAGATCATCTAATTCACCCAGAGTAACAGGAGGTGGTATGCTCCAGGGAAAAGCAACAGACACCAATTTTCATGAACACAGTCCTAAAAACATTGTTTTCTGGTCATTTGGGAAATATGTTTATTTCACCTCTCTCTGGAATATTCACAGGATTAAAGCTCTGAGCTTATTAAAGGCTCTGAGAAGTCCTACAGTAAACAAACCTGCCTAACTCTGATTAATCAAGTATCTTCTCCCCCCATCCCTCCACCAAGTCTTTCTCTGTAAAATTTTATGATGAAGTCAAATGTTTGCTGGAGTTCTCTCTAGCTCCTTTTATTCTAATTCATGCACATCAGTGCTGAAATTAAAAATAGAACCAAGGAGGTTACTATGGTTCGAATGTGTCCTCCCCAAAGCATGTGTTGGCAACTTAACCTCCAGTGTAGCCATGTCGGGTGGTAGGGCCTAATGGGAGGTATTTAGAACAAGTTATTTTAAAAGAGCTCAAATACATCAAACTGGAAAGCTTCTGCTCTGCAAAGGGAACAATCATCAGAGGAGACAACTTACAGGATGGGAGGAAACATTTGCAAACTCTACATCTGACTAGAGGTTCTTAACCCAGAATAAATGAGGAACTAAAAACCATCCATAGCAAAGGAAAAAAAAACTCATTCAAAAAATGGTCCATAGACTTAAAAGGATATATTCCAAGAACCATACAAATGGTCAACAGGTATAGGAAAAAACGCCCAATATTACTAATCATTAGGGAAATGCAAGTCAAAACCACAAGGAGATATCACCTCACTCCAGTTTAGGATAGCTATTATCAAAAATACTAAAGATAACAAGTGCTGGAGAGGATGTGGAGAAAAAGGAATCCTTGCACACTGTTGGTGGGAATGTAAATTAGTATAGTCATTATGGAAGCAGTAGGGAGGGTTCTGAAAAAAATAAAAATTGAACTACAGTGTGGTTTAGCAGTCCCACTAATAGATATTATATTCCAAAAAAAGAAAATTGGTATATGGAAGAGACAGCTACACTTCATGCTTATTGTAGGTCTAGTCACAATAGTGAAGAAATGGAAATGACCTATACAAGTCCATCAATCAAGAAAAGGCCCCATGGAGCAGGCCTTGTAGGCTCCGGCTTTAGTATTAATGCTGTGTTCAAGTCCTTGTTGAACCTTGTGACCGTGGGCAGGTTGTGACCTTGGGCAAGTTCCTTAGCACATCACTGAATCCGTTTCCACATCTGAAACATGGAGATGAAAATACCAGCACCTGCTGGGCATGATGGCACATGTCTGTAATCCCAGGCTGATACACTAGGATTGCAAATGCAAGTCCAGCTTCAGCAATTTAATGAGGGCCTGAGAAACTTAGTGAGACCCTGTCTCAAAAAATAAAAAGGGTTGGGGATGTGGCTCAGTTGTTAAGCATACCTGGGTTCAACTCCTGGTACCCCCCCCCCCAAAAAAAAAAAGTTACTAGCACTCACAAATACATTTTGAAGTTTAGATGACATAATGTTAGAAATAGCCCAATCACTGTGTTGAAATGTGACCCTTACTAAGGGTTAGATGACAATATTGGGAAACTGAAGGCCAGGGAGGTGTGTTACCTGTAGAGGCTCTACAGCATGCAGTTTCTCTGGCTAGGGGAGCAAACACAGGGTGAGAGATTCATGACTTCATTCACCAGGGATTTTCTGGGCTCCCAGATAGACCAGGCCATCTGGAAGGGACTGGGGTCACAGTACTGGGGAAGGCACAGTGCTTGTCCTCAAGAAGCACCCAGCACCTGTGTCCAAGGCATCATCACCAAGGAGCAAAAGTGCCACTGAAAATAGACTTGGCCGTGCTTCTGCCCTTGCCTGGCACAGGTCTCACTGCAGTACAGCTCCGATTCCAGCAGATCCTTCTCCATGGCTCTTAATTCTCCCAAGAATTTCTCCTTGGGAAATTAGAGACCAATTCCCAACTCTTCCTCAAAGTGTTATTTTGCCCATTTAGAAGGAGGGACAGAAAGCCCATTGGGAGTTTTAGTTGGAAAATATATATTTTTTTATTTCTCTCTCTCTCTCTCTCTCTCTCTCTCTCTCCTATGTAAAACTTTTTTTTTCCAGGGCTTTCTGGGTCACTGAAACCTCAGTGTGTCTCTTTGTCTAGACTCTCCAGTGACCCCTTCATTTTCAGAGCAATCTTTCCTGTCTCTGTGGAACTTGGCAGCCTGCAGGATGACTTTCCTAATAAAGACGTCTCTTTCCCATCCTGGCTGAGTCGGAGGCCCTGCATGGGTGAGGCTTCAGGGGAATGGGGGAGTGAGAGGAACGTGGCAGTGATCTCATTGCGGGGGCTCCCCCACCCCCTGCTGCTGTCCAAATTACCTACATACTGGTGAGACTTCCATGGGCACTCAGAAAGCACATTTGGTACAAAATAGCACCACACCCGTGTAAGAAAGGCTCAAAGACACTGCAGGCAGGTTTTTATGATCTTGATGAACTTTAGTGGCATTTCTAAAGGAAAGCATTGTTGGAATTATTTTCCAGCAGTTTCTAGAGAACTGGGACTTGGCAGTTGAAAATGCTATCTTGGGTGTCATCTGACTGTGATTGTAGAGCCAGAGGGAATCAAACCATTCTTTGAGAGAAGAGAGGGGCTACCACCCGCAGGCCAGAGACATAGAATTCAGTTTCAGAGGGAGCTATCTCTGAGGTAATCTTGTGGTGGCCTCATGATCAATTAACACTAGCAATAGGCAAATCTGTAAAGTGATTAGTTTGGATCAGATCACTTCTAAAGCTTCTTCCAACCTAAAGTTCTTATTCCCAAAGATGACAGATTATTTGCAATTAAATAAAACCAAGAGTAGAGTAGAAAACCTTGAGATGAGATCTTCACCAATGCTCATGACCTATTAAAACAATGTAAACCATACTGGGCTTTTGTTTAGCAATCCCCTCCCTCTTTCTCTTTCTTTCTCTCTCTCTGTGTGTGTGTGTGTGTGTGTGTGTGTGTGTGAGTGTGTGTGTGTGAGTGTGTGTGTGTGTGAGTGTGTGTGTGTGTGTGTGTGTGTGAGTGTGTGTGTGTGTGTGTGTGTGTGTGTGTGTGTGTTGGTGGTGGTGGGGTTTATGGTAGACGACAGTGAAAAGTCTGTATAATGGGGGGGGGGGTGATTACCCCTGGAGTGAAAAAGATCTAGCGGGATGCCATGAGTCCTATAGGCACTTCTGATGCCCGAGGGCAAGACATTGCTAATCCATCTTATCACTCATTTCCATATCACCTCACTGCATTTTACACAGGGCTCTAGGTAGCTGCTGGCAAGGACCTGGTGGAATCTATTTTTCTCTCCTAGCCTAAGGTGTGAGACCCATTGCCTTGGTCTAGTCGGCAGTATTCTCTGACCTTTGAGATCCGAGGGGGTCTTTTCATTTGGACATTCATTCATTTATTTGTTCAACACATATATGTTAAGCCTTCACTGTGCACACAGTTCTAGCCAAGCACAGCTCTAGTTAATGGTGATAAGCAGTGACTGAAACAGACAAGACTCTCTGCCTTTATGGAGTTTTCACTGATATAGGGACAGAGGAGGAGTCAGACTATGAACAAGTAAATAAAATAAGCAGTATGTTAGGTGTTGGTAAGTGCTAGGAAAAAAAAATCAAAGCAGGGAAAGCTTGATTTCCTATGGAACGATTGTCTATGGGGATGGAATTGGGCTGGAATATTAAACCAGACTGCCAGGAAAGGCTTTGTGAAGGTGACATTTATGGAAAGACCTAAGGGGGCGAGAAAGATCAAGTGAGGATGGGGGGGGTCATCCAGGGCCACCGAAAGGTGAGGTTGCACAGAGAGGAAAAAAAGAATCTTTATAAGAAGAAGTTCACTGATCAATTGATCAGTTGTAAAACTTGCCAGGAAATATCAATCCTGAATCCTTATCTTCTTGAAAGAAAGATTTTGGCCAAGAGACTGAGAGAAGAGGCATAAATAATTTGTGTAGTATAATAGAGGTGGAGAGGGTTGCCTCCCAGAAATGAGGGGGCTGGGGCTTTCCACGTGGTGGGTTTTATATTTGGACTCTGGGAACCTCCCTCCTCATGTGTTCTGGTGTTGTGGCTTGGAGCACCTGTGCTGGTTTCACCGTGTAGGAAAGTTTACATTGATATCTAAGTGAAACCTACAGGGGTTTAAAGCTGTCATGAGAATCACATTGAACCCGACCTCCCCCAATGACACTGCCTCAGTGCCCTGCCCATGTTCTGAAGTTGGAAAAATCCCTTAAGCTGGTCACACCCAGTTCTTGTAGATTGTGAAGGTAGCACTTGACCCTGAAGAAGGTGAGTTTATGAGCAGGATTTCTATCCACTGAGGTAGAGTGATTTTTTTTTTGTTGTTGTTGTTGCTCAAAGTGGGAGGAGCCATATTTTTCCTCCCTCCATCCTCCTGTGCCTGTGGACCTATCTGTCTACCTATTGTAACAAATTAGGTCCGTTCAAGATTCCCTCTCCTCTGGACACTCATTTCCCCACCTAGCATTTCTAATATTTTTATCGGCTGGTTTGATGAAAACGAATAGATATTGGAAATATCAGACACAAAAGTAATTCAAGGTAGTTGTAAAGTCAAAGTGCCAATTGCAGCAGAGGGAGTGCTTTTGTGAAGTTAGAGCGACCCTGGAAAAAAACGCCTGAATCATAAGCAAATGATTCTATCAGGAGGCTCGAGATCCCACTCTGGGGAGGAAGAGGCTGGGCTCTCATGCTCTTGCTCAGGAAATATTCAGAGTCCAACTGCTAGGAAAAGAGGCTTCATCAAAAGCCAGTTTTGAAGGAAGATAGAAGAAACATTGTTTCCAAGATTCTGTCTCTGAAATCCCTGAAAATGAGCAGAACTTTTAAAGAAGAAGAGGGAGGGAGGTGAGAAAAGGCCGGAGATAAGCAGGTGCAGCCTGGGTCCTTGTGTGTTGGCCAGGCCTGCCTGGGCACTCCCCCTTGGTCCCTGGTGGGGTTGGGTCACAGCCCCTGCAACTTCCTTCTCTCAGCTGGAGAAATTCTTACTTCTTAGAGATAACAATGGAGGAGACAATTTTTGAGGACTAAGTGTGATTAATTCAAAGAAAATGCTTAATTGAAAGACTATAAACAGGCTTAGAAAATCTTTACCTGCTCTTAAACATTTTTTTTAAAAATATGACCCCATTAATGGCCATCTTGGAAAGTCAAAGGAATGAAAGTTATGTCTTATTTTGTCATTTTTTTTGTGGGGAGGAGAACTCTAAAACTGACCACATTGCTTTACTCCTTGTTGCTTTGTAGCATTGGCATGAAGTTAGCAATTCCATAAATTTCAGATAGAAATAGCATCTTTTTTGAGGGGGGGTCTCTTTCCACATTTCTTATCAGTGCATTGTAGTTGTACATATGGTAATATGTAACAACAAATTTATACATACCTACAATATAGCAATATAAATTGTAGAGTAACTTATTTTTTTTAATGAATTTATTTGTATGTGGTGCTGAGAATTGAACCTCTGATGTGCTAGGCAAGCACTCTACCACTGAGCCACAACCCCAGCAAGCTAACTTAAAGATTTTGGTTTTAAGTTGAATTTCTCATTATGCTCTTCTGTTGCTTAGTATACAATGGTAGGGCTTGTTTTTACATGGATTCACTTTAAATTGGTCCATTTTCATCACCAGTGAAATTCCATTAAAGGAACGAGTTAGGTTTTGACAAATGGAGGATCTCACTAAAGTTAGATGGTTATGAAGCAGCAGAGCCTAGGTAATGTTTTTCTGAAAGAAGACCAAAGTCAAATTGAGAGAATCCTTTGGCAGATTCATGATTTGAACCCACATGGGAAATCAGAGCTTCCAGGCAGTTAATCGGAAAACCAGTATAGTGGCTTTTTTTTTTTTTGATAGGTTTTATCTTTTAATAAAAATTTATTGACACCCAGAAAAAAAAAAGTGTGGACATGATTCTGATTTAGAAAACATTGCTTACAATTTACAGCAGTCTTCAAGGAGGCTGTGTTCCCTTAAGAGACCTTTAGGAGAGTATAAAATGTGCTTACTTATATGCCGAATGTTGTAGTGATATTCTGAACACCTTTCCCCCTTAGTACATGGGTGTAAGACTTCTAATTCTGCTCACAGTACATTCTGCACTTAATAATGGGCAAACAATTTTAGAAGCCCTATTTCCTAAGGCACTTAGAGAAAAAATAAATGCTTTCTTCAGTTTCTTTCTTTTTTAAAGACACCTTGCATTTTCCTCATTTGACTTATATCTTGAAATCTCTGTTGATTTGAAGAAGTACTTGGAAATTTCCGAATTTGCATTTTGCTTAAATTTATATAAAGAAATACTTTACCGGCTGCTCACCTGTTGGATGGATAGATGAGTAGGTAAGATTGAGATTCCATGAATACCTAGACACTTACAGAACTGACTTTAAAGATTGTCACAGATCCCTTTTTCATTTTAAGTTAAGGTTGTACAGAAAGAGGGTAACAATATACACAGGTCACATAGCAAGACAGTGACAGATCTCACACCAGAATGCACCTCTCCTGGATTATGACCGGGGGCTCTGGTTCACCCCAGTATGAATGTCATTTCATTCCTGTATGCATTTTCATTCCTGTATGCATTTATGCAGGAGTAGTCTGCACAGCCTGTGTTCAAGATGTCTGCAAGAACTATCTTTTCCTTTACTGTATCCCCTGAGGTTGCGGTTAGGAGTATGTTATATGGAGCTGTATTGAAATTACCTGCCCTGTGTTTCCTAACTGGCTGTTTGACTTCAGGCAAATTTTTAAAGTTCTGTATATTCCATTTCCTCATTTGCTAAATAAAAGCAATAATACTTCTTAGGCTTGTTATGAGGATTAACAGAGATAATTGACATAAAGCAAGTTAGTGCTTGAAAATGCTTGTGATCAAGCATGGAGCATGATCTTAATAAATGTCAGTCATGGGGCAGCAGCATTTCCATCATCAGTATCATTTTGTCATTGGACAGCTGCAGCCAAACTACAGCAGGGTCCTTTGAGCATATCTAGTCCTCATGATTCAGTCTTCCCTCTGACATCCCCACTGTGGGACTGGCCAGTCTTAGGTTGAAATAGCTCTGGTATCAGGGAACTCATTTCTTTCCAGACTATTCCATTCCATTTTCAGACAAGATTTGAAATACAACTGAACCAGGATTTACAAGTCTCTAATATTTAAAATAAATTGCCTGTCTTGGCCTCATTATTCATATCTGAAATGATTTATGTACCAATTATGTAAGGAATTTTATTTCTACTGTTTCTCATAAATATTATGGATAAATTAGGTCTTTGTTTCTTTCTTGTCTAATCCTGAAGAGCTGAGGCCAAGACTTGGCATTAGGATGATCTGGATACCTCAGTGGTCTTCATTTCCTGTTTGACCTTTGTCACCAGCTGTCACAGTGGGCTGAGAAGTACCTGATGCTCTTCTAGGAGACTCCTCTCTGTGTCTGTCACTTCTCTTCCTTAGTGGACATACTGCACTTGAGATGGGTGTTATCTAAGGTGATAGAAAATGCTTTATCTGTGTGTACAAGTCATGGATAGAAATGCAAACTTTGAGAGTTATTGAACTAGGGTTAGTGCTTAAAGACACTGAACTAGAGAGAGTGCTGACAGTGTTCTGTAGAAAAACACATTTAAAGGTATTATTGGACAGCAGCCATTGGATTGGGAAATATGCCATTTAGATTTTCTTTCTCTGTCTTCCTGCAGTTGAGAAAATATACTCAGAAGGCCGTAAATGTGCAAAATGCTAGATGCCATCAATGACAGAAATGGCATCTGCCTATAGTTTGACGATCTTGCAACATCATCTGGAAGGGGGATGCACCAGTTACTAATTAAAAAGCAAGGCAGGTGGAAATGGGTCCGGAGGGCAGGGGGCATGTCTGGGACAGAGAACAGGTAGGGGTGATTAATTTGGGGGGGCTTATCAGGGCAGAGTTCACATGGAAGATCTATGTATAGGGAAACTGAAATGATAAAAGATATTTCAGATGTTAAAAAAAAGAATAGAAGGTTTCTCAGAGGAAACTACATGGAACATGGATTCAGAGGCGGGAGAGGAGCATATATAGGATCTCAAAGATTTGTGGGATGAATGAAGAGTATCCCTCTGACGCTGTATCTGGGCTGCCCATTTCTCCTCTGCAGAAGCCAGCTCTTGAAATGGATTTATCCCTGTGTTTTGAGATGTAGATCTTGCAAAGCCCAGGAAACTCAGAGCCTTTCACCTTGTGCTGAGATCTGAAGGGCAGAGAAGAAATAAACTTCTCCCACGAGGCCAATAATGATGACACTCAAGATTGTGGATGGTGCACTTGTTCCGAAGGTTCCAATGGGTATCTGGGCAGCCTGTAGTAAATCACCATGCCCCAGCCTGGCGGCAAGTTGCTGGCTGCCTGGTGTATTCTCTCTGGAGGAGCAAGGACAGCAAAACAGGAAGTAAAATGCACAGCTGCAGAAAACCTCAAAGCCAGAAAGCCACCCTGTGAAACCCGTAACCCTCAGTCACCAGATGGGGAAACTGAGGCTCTGAGGGAGCAGTCACGGATCCGGCTGATCTAAAGCAGTGGCAGCACAGTCACTAGAACATTTCATTTCCATGTGATTTTTTTCTATCCTGCCTCATATTCATTCCCTTTGTTTCGGAGATCAGTGTTTTGCAGGCTCAACCTGTGCTCATCTTTAGCTCCAAAAGACACTGTTCTCACTGCCACCATGGTGCTGTCTTCCCTAGCATTGTCTCTGCTCTCATCCTGCTCTCAGGACGTTCAGAATGCTCAGCCCAGGGAGGCTGAACACTGGGTGGAAGCTGAATTCCTTCACCTCTCTGGGGACCCCCGGCATCTTTGCAAATGTGCAAGTGGAAGATAATTCAGTGACACTTACTCAACAAGCCCTGCAAAGAAGACTTTACTCAAGCCATCAGGAAAGGCTGAGGGGCCACTGGCCTGGCATCCTGAGTGGGTGAAAGAAATTAGGCTCAACCCTGAATAGAGCGTGGGCAAGAGGGAATTTAGAGCCAAGGAATAAAGTCGGGGTTCTTAAATGGAAAATTACTGAGAGGAGAATTTCAGGAGTGAGGAGGATTCTGGCTTAACCAATCTACATGCAGATTCTTTCTCAAGACTGGCCAGGGTGATCAGAGCTCTCTTGGGGGATGCAGGAGGAAGAGGAACTTGATCAGATATGGAGGGGGACCACGCCTTGAGGATGGAGAGGGTGGTTCTTGCTAAACTGACTGAGCAGAGTCCTTTGCTCAAATTGGGTTTTATAAGGGAGTGGACACGGGCCTAGAAGTTTCAGAAGCCTGTCTAAAGTTTGGTTAAGCAAAGGATCTTTGTCACAACCAAGATTGTCATGCAAGGGACGATGGCCCTTTTAGGCACTGGAGAACCCATGATGATCGTTATGAGCTTAATATCCCTTAATATCCTTCTGAAGCCAACTTAGCCTGGAAGGGACTGCAACTCCCCTTGGAACTTGATTTCCTAATTTCCTGCCTTCCCAGATGCCCAGCCATTCTTTCTCTCTTCCACCTGCTCTCTGAAATGCTCCCAGAATGACTTGGGGACAGATGGTGGCTCTGGCTCCTGCTCTCTCCCTGGACACCTCTTGCCTTGTAGCTGGGGTGAAAATGGAAAAGGGAATGGGATGTCTGACGGCAGGGAAGGCGGGGTGGGGAGCTGCCTAGGAGAAACGGGCGTGGCATGGGGCCAAGGCACTTGAGATCTGTTTCAGAGGAGAGGAGGGGGCTTGAAAGTCAGGTAAGTGGGAATCGGTGAAAGGACAGATCTCAGGCTGGTGAGATGCAAGCCTCTTGCTGCAGCCCGGGGGTCCTGGGGGTAAAGGACAGGATGGTGTGGAAGCAGAAGTTCATAGCATCAGGGGCTTTTCCCAGGGTGGGGAGGTAGCAAGGGCGTTGAAATCTGTGGATGGAGAAGACACCTGTGTGCAGGAGAACTCCAAGGGCTGGACGCAGACTGTGGTCTGGGGTCTTTTTTTTTTTTTTTTTTTTCTCTGTGTCCAATCTTTTTTTTTTTTTTTTTTTTTAATTGTTGGTCGTTCAAAACATTACACAGTTCTTAATACATCATCTTTCACAGTTTGATTCAAGTGGGTTATGAACTCCCAACTTTACCCCGTATACAGATTGCGGTTTCACATCAGTTACCCTTCCATTGATTGACATATTGCCTTTCTAGTGTCTGATGTATTCTGCTGTCTGGCCTATTCTCTACTATCCCCCCTCCCCTCCCCTCCCCTCCCCTCCCCTTTTCTCATCCCTGTTTAATGTAAATCTTCTTCTCAAGCTCTTCGTCCTTACCCTGTCCTTGTTTACTCCCCTTATATCAAAGGGGTCATTTGGTATTTATTTTTTAACGATTGACTAGCTTCACTTAGCATAATCTGCTCTAATGCCATCCATTTCCCTCCAAATTCTATGATTTTGTCGTTCCTTAATGCAGTGTAATACTCCATTGTGTATAAATGCCACATTTTTTTTATCCATTCATCTATTGAAGGGCATCTAGGCTGATTCCATAATCTTGCTATAGTGAATTGTGCTGCTATGAACATCGTTGTAGCAGTGTCTCTGTAACATGCTCTTATTAGGTCTTTAGGGAATAGACCGAGAAGGGGAATAGCTGGGTCAAATGGTGGTTCCATTCCCAGCTTTCCAAGAAATCTCCATACTGCTTTCCAAATTGGCTGTACCAATTTGCAGTCCCACCAGCAATGAACAAGAGTGCCCTTTTCCCCGCATCCTCTCCAGCACTTATTGTTGTTTGACTTCCTAATGGCTGCCAATCTTACTGGAGTGAGGTGGTATCTTAGGGTAGTTTTGATTTGCATTTCTCTAACTGCTAGCGATGGTGAGCATTTTTTCATGTACTTATTGATTGATTGTATGTCCTCCTCTGAGAACTGTCTGTTCAGGTCCTTGGCCCATTTATTGATTGGGTTATTTGTTATCTTATTGTCTAATTTTTTGAGTTCTTTGTATATTCTGGTTATTAGGGCTCTATCTGAAGTGTGTGGATTAAAGATTTGTTCCCAGGATGTAGGCTCCCTGTTTATCTCTCTTATTGTTTCTTTTGCTGAGAAAAAAACTTTTTAGTTTGAGTAAGTCCCATTTGTTGATTCTAGTTGTTAACTCTTGCGCTATGGGTGTCCTATTGAGGAATTTGGGGCCCGATCCCACAGTATGTAGATCATAACCAACTTTTTCTTCTATCAGATGCCGTGTCTCTGATTTAATATCAAGCTCCTTAATCCATTTTGAGTTAACTTTTGTGCATGGCGAGAGATAGGGGTTCAGATTCATTTTGATGCAAATGGATTTCCAGTTTTCCCAGCACCATTTGTTGAAGATGCTATCCTTCCTCCATTGCATGCTTTTAGCTCCTTTATCAAATATAAGATAGTTGTAGTTTTGTGGATTGGTTTCTGTGTCCTCTATTCTGTACCATTGGTCCACCCGCCTGTTTTGGTACCAGTACCATGCTGTTTTTGTTACTATTGCTCTGTAGTATAGTTTGAAGTCTGGTATCGCTATACCGCCTGATTCACACTTCCTGCTTAGCATTGTTTTTGCTATTCTGGGTCTTTTATTATTCCATATGAATTTCATGATTCTTTTATCTATTTCTACAAGAAATTCCATTGGGATTTTGATTGGCATTGCATTGAACTTATAGAGAACTTTTGGTAATATCGCCATTGGTCTGGGGTCTTGAATAGGAAAGAGTCCACTCAGCAGGACTAAGGTACCAGATCAGAGAAAGGACAGCCACTCTGAGAGTCTTGGTTACCTGTATCATCCAGTCTCGGGATCTCTGGTGGCCTGGCTGGGGTGGGTTTCAGGGGCCTGACCAAGGCTTAGCCAGGCAGGGTTGGCCAGTCAGTCAAGTGACCCAATGTGAGGACACAGGGTGGGAGTACCAGACTCCTTCCAGAAAACTTAAGTCCTGAGTTCTAATTCAGGTAGAAGTAGGTTTATTATCTTTTTTACCTACAACACTTTAATACCCTCATTCTCAGCACCAGTAGCTACAGGCTAGAAGTAGTTTTCCTAGCAAGCCATTCAGGGTACTTCAGAATCCAATTTGTATGGTGTCTTGGATTTCCTACTTCTGCTTTTTAATCCTCAAACCATTTCTCCAGTCCCTGAGAGCTTGCAATATCTCCCCAGCCACTTCATCTAGATGACTCCTCTTTAGCCCACTAGTCTCAGATGTCACCTCCTCTAGGAAGCCTTCCTTGATTATCATACCCTCTCCAGCTTAAGCTTTGGTTTTCTTATTTCTTTCCGTTTTTCTTGATTCTCTGGCATATTTAATACCATTGTGCTAACCATTTTGTTATAATTTCCTATTTATATGCCTGTGCTGATCTTGCCTGCTACCTTATGCTCCTTGAGGCTAGGGCAGTGTCTTATGTATCTCCCCATGCCTAATGCAGACTCAGCACATAGTAGTCACACAATAAACACTTGCTACACCAATGAATACACGCAAAAATGGCTTTGACATTGAATGACCTACGTAGCTCCCTTTTGACTTTGTTTCCCTAGCTAAGAATAAGACTCCCTATCCTTCCTGCCTCACAGGACTACTGAACAGAATCAAATTAGGTGATACAAATGAAGCTATGAGAACTTTAATGCTCAGTACTTACGAACGTAAAGGATTTCTATCATCTCGTGGACTCCCCTGGGCCTTGTGAGTGACTGTGCTATCTCCTGCTTCCTTTTGGTGCATTGGAGAAAGTTTTCCTCCTGAAGAAACCAATTCAAGTTTGTTTCAGATAAATGATGATAAAGAGCCTCTTCTCCTCCTTTTCCTTCTTACCCAGCCGCCCCCGCCTTGGCCTTTCAGTCCTGATTGTATCTCCATTTCTGCCCTATTTTCATGGAAACACACTCCCTCTCATTGGGGAAAGAGTCAAAAACATGATAAGCGTGTTCTCTCAACAGTTCTGTATGCTGCAGAGGGGCATGGAACTCCAGCAAGCAGGGAGGAATTGGGGTTGGGGAGGAAAGAATAAAGATTTGAGATCCCAGGATCTCAGATCAGAGGGAGGCCATGGAATGCACGATTTCCCCACTGACATTTCAGCTTTGAGTTTTTGCCTAAAAACAAACAAACAAACAAACAAAAACCTCTACCCCTGGTATCTAGGGAAATGGGCTTTGGCCCAGACCCAGATACTAATTGCTCGGTGCAAAAGGACAGTCCCTTTTGCTCTCAGGGGTTGCACATTGAAAGGGCTGATTCTGACACATTCTCCAAAGTTCAGTGACAGTCCCTGTGGCTGGGACTGGCCTCTCCAATGCGTTCCGCAGTTTCCCCCTTGGGTTCCACCCTGCTCTGCCTCTCCATTTCAGCTACACCAAGGAGCCTGACGCTCACAGTGCCATTGCCCTGAGGTCCCAGAGCTGGCCAGCAACCTGCCTGACTCAGAGCCCTCCCTCCCATAGCATTCCCTGGCCTGCACCTGCGTCCTCATGGGAACAATGTCATGGGTGTTTGGGGAACATTTTAAATGCCACATGATCAAAATCTGGAATGGAGAAGAGGGGAGAGGGAGAGAAGCCACTAGACAGAATAACGCTGTTAAATCTGAGTTTTCTCTTGCTCAGAATAGTGACCTTACAGAAATAGAGCCAGTATTATTATGTGGGCCCCTATTTACCCCCCAAATTTATACTAGGCACAAGAATACTTGTTCTTTTAAGGATCCCAACTTTCGAATGTGCCACGGTCAGTTTGATCCTGGACATGCCATTTGGAAACAATTAGAGGAAGACTTGGAAACCAAACAGACAGGGGGGCTAGACCCCAGCTCTGGAGCTGACCAGCTTACTACTATTTTGTTTTCTTTATGGATCCTGAAGGTGCTCCTTCATTTCTAACTTTCATTTAGTGTTTGTGCTCCATGCACCGGAAGCTCAAGAGGTGGTGATTAACTAACTGGGCATCAGATATTTTAACCATAGCCAGATGGCCCATCCCAGGAGCCTGTGGAAAATGTGAGAGGGGCTTTCACTCTGCACACCTGGTCTCAAAATCCCAATTCTATCCTGTCTCCAGGGGGCTTTAGCCACTTGCTGAACTTCCTCAGGCGACAGTTCCTTCTCATCTATAAAAATATGTATTGCTCTAACTGAATCAGCCCTGTCCCATTCTAAGGGGGTAGAAATGAAAGCCACTGACTTCCCAGCCATGACTTCAGGGCCCAACTACAAGGGGCTGTAATGCACGCATTCCACCTCCTGATCTTGATTTAGCATAGGTCCAGTCCTCCCTCAGAGCTCTGTCTGTGTCACCCCCTTGGGGGAAGCCCTCCCTATCCCCATACAGGATTGAGTCCCCTTGTTAAACTTACACAGAGCGTTATGCAGCTGGGGCCTTCTGGGAATCTGGGGCAGCAAGAAGACCCCCCCCCCCAAACCCTGAATCTTGTGATCAAGTCAGAAAGATTTCAGACATGTCACTCAGAGTAACAGGAAAGAGTTTATGAAAGGGACAGGAAAAGGGAAAGGGGACAGAGTGACTCCTCTCAGAGAGGAGAGGGACAACGTGCCTCTCCTGCTCTCCAGTTTTATTGGGGACCCCAGAGAATTTTCCAGAGAGTCCCATGCAGGTCCATCTCTTGACTTTTGACCTAGAGCAAGATGACATGAGACTTTTAAGTCCCCACTCCCATGACAACTCCAGGTCACGTTGGCCCATGCTTACCAGCTCTAATTGGGTTCTTAATTTTTTTTACATTTTTACAGGTTTTATTGTTAGGAGGAATTTCCTTATCTCACTGAGTTTCAGGATCTGGTGAAGAGAGTCTCCTGGGTTCCTAACATCCACATGATCTCAGGCCTGCATCTCTCCTGCAGATAACAGGAGTTTGCGGAGAACGTGACATATCTGTCTTCTTAGGCCAGGCAGGGTTCCAAGTAAATTACTTCTTGGAAAAGAAGGCATGTGGGGTCAGCACAGTGGGCCTATTTTATAGAATTAACCTCTTAACCTTGTGTTCCCACCAACCTCATCTGTCTGTCCCTAACAAGAGAACCACAGGATCAGCCTTTAGAATGGTGATTATTTGATGAATGTTCATCTCTCTTCAAGATTGTAAGCTTCCCAAAGGAGAGGACTCTGTCACTTTTGCTCATTGGTGTGTTCCTAGAATCAGCACAGTGTATGAAAAATTGTAGGTAACAAGAAGGTGTTTGCTGATTGACTAAATGAATGAATGAATAAAAGGAAAGAGGGGAGGGGAAAGTCATCTAGCCAGGTGATTGATTGAGAGGGCTCATTCAGTTTTTTGACACCTTTCAGGTGTACCTCTCAGTTCCACTGATGGGGACAGTTGCAATAGAGTAAGAAGATGGTACTAGATGTACAATTTCAGAGACCCAGGAGACCACTTCTGATTCCATCTTAATCTAGAGTAGAGTCCTGGTTATTGATTCTCTCCCTCCCAGAGCTTCTCTTTCCTTCTGAACACTAGTCACAGGTGATGTGTTGGGTTATTGTATGTGTACCTACTATCCACAGCTCACCACCAGAACCCCAGCACCTGGCACAGGATCTGCATATGGTGGTTTCTGAGTGAATGCCAGTCACTGGTCTAGTCAAGGAGGATGCAGAGGTCAAGTGGACAAGATGCCCCTTTTTTAGAAACCATCACGCTAGGTGTGGTGACACACACCTGAAATCCCCATGGCTAAGGACGCTGAAGCAAGAGGATCGTGAGTTCAATGCCAGCCTCACCAGCTTAGTGTGGCCCTGAGAAACTCAGAAAGATCCTGTCTGTAAATAAAACATAAAATAGGGCTGGGGTTGTGGCTTAGTGGTTAAGTGCCCCTGAGTTCAATCCCTGGTACCAAAAAAGAAAAAAGAAGGAAAAAAATAAAGAAGCCATTCTTGCAGTGAGGAGAACAAGAATGTGAAAGGACCATGAATGTGAAACACCACATTAAATGCCGTGTGACTATAAATGGTTATTATATGTGAACATGATAAAAATATGCAGAAGTTTCTGCTAGCTAGAAATTACAAGGTTAAGTGTGATAGGGTACTGTTGGGAACCGATCCTCTTCTAAGGTATCATTTATATCCTCAACAAACATTTACTGAGCACCTGCTATGTGCCATGTGATGTCTTAGTGAAGAGAGACCAGTAAGCAGGATGGTTGGATCTTGGTTCTGATGGAACTGGAACCTCTCAGAAGTAGCAGCTCCTTCTTTCTCATCTTTAGTACCTTGCACTCCTATAAACAAAGAGGCCACAGTCATAGTCTTTGGGACCCCTTTTCTAGAACCATACAAAAAAGTACTTACGCTGGAGATACTGTAGTCTGCCAGGTATCTAAACACTGCTTTTGGATTTGTAAATCATGTATCAGCCCAGCTGTCCCACATTTGAATTCCTGTGTCATAAGGAATGTGAGCTTCTCAATTTGATCCTCGTGAGTGCAGACATACACCCTTATGTGACCTCTGAAAGCCTCATTTCCTCATCTGTAAATTGAGGATGATATTAGTATCTGTACTCAAGGATGACTGTGAGATTTAAATGAGATAATGCATGTCATTTACATGGGAAAGTGATTAACATGGTGAACACTCAATCAATTACTGGTTTTCCCTGTCATTGCTCTGACTTGATGGGGCATCTGGTCAGACCCTGGGGACAGTGGAGCAGCACTGCCAGATTCTCTTTGCAGAAAGTGAAAACTTACACCATTTATTTTATCCAAAGGAGCTTTCAGGAAGGTGGAAGGGAAGGCGGGGAAGTTTCAAAGATGGCAGTATAGAGGCTGGTTGTCAGGTAGCTTGTCTTCTTGTCCCCTTCAGCCACAACTTCTCCGTGACCTTACTCTCACCCTCATTTCCTTGACCTCTAAGTGCAGGGCAGAACTGGCTGAGCACTCTGCTCTCCTTGCCCACAATTCTGCCACTGGAATCTCTGTGCTGTACATTACCGCCTCTGCCATGTCTGGAGTCACCCAGAGCTGAGATATCTGAGGAGGCCTAGGATCTGTGCCAGAGACTGAGCTGGGACCTGCCATGTCCACCGGCCACAGCCTGAGGCAAGGAGCTGATGGCTCTATTGCCCATCAGACAGACGCCAGTCCCCTCCCCACCACCCCAATCTTAGTTGGCAACTCCTGTGCTGAACTGGGGACTGGTGCTGGGATCTGGCCCTGTGGTCTGTCATGACCTCTAGATACCCCAGGTTGGGCTCTAGTCCAGTGGGGAATGTGTGTCCCAAGTACTGCTAGAATTACTGTTCTTCTTCCTTGCTCCTCTGAGGGACAGTGTGCTGAGCAGTCAGCAGTTAGCAGGAGCCAGGAGAGGGGAATGGAGGAGAAGAAAAGAGAGCCCGAGAAGTGGGTGCTGGGTAAATGCTGGATGGATGAGCTGGGTGTGGAGGTGAGTGTGACTTCGTACATGGTCCAATGGGTGGTAGAGAAAGGTGAGAAATGGCAGATCCTCATTCATCTTCAGGGAGGTGAGCCCAGTGCCCGCACGGAGAAGGTGCTGAGTAAATACTGGGTGAAGTTGGAAGAGAGAAAATGAGAAAAGAAAACAGAATGGGGACTGGAGAGAGAGAAGAAAAGGAAAGGAGTAGATAAGGAAAGAAAAAGAAGTTCATAGCAAGTGAGGGGGGAGATGGTAGCTAATACAAGGAGAGCAATGGATGAGATCAGGGAGGGTCCTGCTCGTGGTCCTTCTATACCCTTCTTTAGAGGTGCCTGAAGCTCCAACACTGGGATTAGAAACTGTATGTGTTTGTGGGTGTTGGGGGCAGGACTGCTTTCTATTAAAATCCAGGACTGGGACAAAACAGGAAGCAGTTATCAGATCAGACCTTCTTAGAGACAATCCCACAGCAGGGTTTGGATTCAGACCACTGAGACTGGGACTCTGGGTGACAGGTGGAAGGGAAGGGGGAGCCAAGATAGCTGAGAACCAAATCCTGCAACAGGGAGTTGGCATTGCAGAAGATTCTCTAATGTGTGAAGTCCCGTGACTTCTGCTGTTCCTAGAAGTTACAGTGAATGAGAGCTGGAAGTCCCTAGAGATGGTGGAGTGCACACCCCAACAGTAGTAGCAAGAAGATGCCGTTTCTGTAGAACCCAGGCAAATATTTTAACATTAAAAAATTATATATATGTTTATAGTTATCTTTGGTTAACCTAAGGGATGCCGGTGTTCCATTTGTAATAGTGGTATAAATTTTTCTTGTTAAAATTTAGGCTCCCCCCTGCAAAAAAAAAAAAAAAATGTGAGGCAATTGATATAAATCAAGAGTCTTAAGGGAACAGTGTCCTGGCTGGAAGGCAGTCTTTGAAGAAGTGAGGAGAGGGCATATGTGGCTCAAGGTGGGGAAATGAACTTTGAGTTCAAACTTGTCATTCTACAGAGCAGATGGGGTCCTAAGCGGGGAGATGATTTGCTCATGGATCAGAATCAAGGGTGCAGTGCCCAGGGCTCCCTCCTCCTCATCAGTGGGCTTTCCATCTGTTGCTGCTCCCTCTGTAATCTTCCTCCCATAATCCCTCTTAAAGCCCCAAAGCAGCTGATCTGTTAATTAGGGGTCTGCTTGACAAATACCAAACCTCCTATTGCTTCCATTCAAGGACGAAAATGATATATTTGCCTCAAGATTACTTGTCATGGTAGCTACCTTGGAATTGTATGCGCATTAGTCACGGTGTGACTATTGTAGACGCTCCTTAATTTACAGAATAAGGGCATGTTGAGAAAAAATGATATATATATAAATCAAATTCTTACCAATCAAATTCCATTTTTCCACGGATTTACTTTATCTCAGAGGTAGTTTTTCTTAATTTTTAAATTCTTTACACTTGGTAATTGCTTCAGAGTTCCACCTGTTCCCCTCCAGCCTAATAAAGAATGAACACCCGTCCAGGTCTTCCAAACTCATTATGTGGCTCTTGACAAATAGGGAACCCCTTTGCTTCTCATCTGCTTCCCAAAATGAAATGAACAACAAACAGGTTTAGGATAGAGGATCTCTGGGAGTCTTTTCTTCTGTCTCTAGTCACAGGCTGCTCTGGGTTTATGCTCTTGACCCTAGTAAGCTTCCTTTCCTCTTTAGCCTCTTTATGGTCAAGAACACATAATAGTTAAACCACCAATAGGAACACTCTCAAATCAACAGCCACCTGGAGTGGTAACGTGGGGGAAGGCGGGGGCATGGGGTGAGATGGAGCACCATTAACCCTTGACTTAGTCAGTATCACTGCAGGAGGACGGACAGGCTATATTCTCTGACCTCATCTCTAGGACACCTGTGACTGATAATGGTCAGGCAAGCTATCAGTGGTCCCCCACTGCCCCCAGGATATAGGCCAGATCTGAGTGCAGCTCATGGAGCCTGCTCATCTGGATCTATTTCTCCACCTCTCATGGTGTGCTGCTTCCTGCCTCCCTGCATCCGCTACTGCTGCCCACTCCTCTTGGAATGACCTTCTGCTCATTCATAGGCAGCCTGTAAGACATACCCTCTTCCAGAGCACCTCACTAAACTCAGGCTCCTGGAGATTTTGTGAAACAGAACCTGTCTTTCTATGTGATTATGTTTGCCTCTTCTTATTCAAACTTATGCTATAATTTTCATAGCTCACATTTATGTTGTGTTTAGTTTGTTGCACAGTGTTGAATACTTTGTAGCAATTGTCTCATTGAATCCTCAGAATAACCTGATAAGTTTGTTGCTTTTATCATCACCATTATAGAGATGAACAAGCAGAGCCACCATGAAGGAATGTCATATGGGGTAGTTGAGATGGGGAATAATGTGGTCTGATCACACTGTTCTTGTATTTTTAATTGATAACATAATTGTATGTATTAATGGGATGTAGTGTGAAATTTCAATACATGTATACAATGTGTTATGAACAAAGTAGTTGGCATATCCAGCACCTTAACCCTATCATTTTCTTGTGTGGATTACATTCAAAATCTTCTGTACTAGCTACTTGGAGATATACAGTTATTGTTGTCAATCATAATTACCTTACTGTGCTATAGGACATTGCAAGTTATTCCTCTTATTCAACTACACTACTGTGCCCATTAACTATCCTCTCTCCATCTCTCCCATATTCTTCCCAGGTTCTGGTAACCACTATTCTATTAACCACTATTCTATTATCTTCTTCTAGGAAAGTGTTTGTCTTTCTGCACTTGACTTATTTTGCTTACCACCTTCTAGTTCCATTCATATTGCCACAAATGATGGGACTTCATTCTTTCTATGGCTGAAAAGTTTTCATTGAATATTTTCCTATCTATTCATCTACCGATGGACGCCCAGGGTGAACCAGCATCTTGGCTCTCTGAAGGTGCCAGTCTTCTCTTTTTGATCCTTTAACCTTAATATCCTGAAGGGTGCCTAGTATGTAAAAAATACCCCTTTAGCTAAATCTGGCCCAGCACCTGGATCATGGTTTGTTTTCAGTAATTTATCTCCTCTAACTTATGAAATAACATGTTGAAATAGGTTAAAAGTTATAATAATTGCAATACTAACTGTGTTAGTCAGTTTTATTACTACTGCAACCAAAATACCTGACAAGAACAATTTTAGAGGAGAAAAGGCTTTTTTCAGAGGAGGAAAACCAAGAGAAAAAGGCTCGTGGTTTCAGAAGTCTATCTTAGTCCATAGGTGGCCAACTCTATTCCTCAGGGTCTGGGATGAGGCAGGACATCATGGTGGAAGAAAGTAGCTGGGAACTTGGCACAAGGAAGAGGAGAGAGAGAGAGAGAGAGAGAGAGAGAGAGAGAGAGAGAGAGAGAGAGAGAGAGAGAGAGAGAAAGAGAGAGAGAGACTGCAGACAAGGGACAAAATATATATCCCAAAGTCATGTTCCAGTGACCCACCTCTCTAGCCATACCCTACCAGTTGATCCCTGTCAGAGGACTAATGCACTGATTCGGTTAAAGCTCTCATAACCTGGTCATTTTACCTCTAAACTTTCTTGCTTTGTCTCACACATAAGCTTTCTGGGGATACCTGATGTCTAAACCATAACACTAATGCTTGATATAATTTTTAAAAATGTAATGAAAGGCAAATATAAGTCACCAAGGAGTTAAAAAATGTGCTGGCTCGGGACCCTGGTTTCTGACCCTGGATCAGTGACCACAGAGGAATGAAACCAAGATTGATCTAAAAGTTACTAAATTTCAGGAACTGGAGATGTGGCTGAGTGGTAGAGAACTATGAGGCCTACATGAGGCCCTGGGATCTGATCCCCAGCAACACACACACACACACACATACACACGTACAATATTTAAAATTTACTAAATTTGTTTTCCATTTCAGTAGAGCCAACAAAATGCCTATCTCTTTTTCAATGTGGAAAGGATAGGTCCTATGTCTCACAGGTTATATATAGTAGATATAACTTTTCCTGAATTGACAGATATCTAAGAATTAAAGTAACAGTAAAAATGTGCTAAGGGAGCTGAGTACAGTGGAACACACCTGTAATCCCAGAGCCTTAGGAGGCTGAGGCAGGAGGATTGCAAGTTCACAGCCAGACTCTGCAATGTCGAGGCACTAAGCAACTCAGTGAGACCCTGTCTCTAAATAAATTACAAAATAGAGCTGGAAATGTGGCTCAGTGATAGAGTACCTCTGAGTTCAATTCCCAGTACATACATATATATTGCTAAGGGATCATTAGATCTCCCTTTAACCATCCCCCAACCCCAGTGAGTCAGGTTTTATCAACTCAAATTTTCTGGAAATTTTTTATCAACTCAAAATTTTTATCAACTCAACATTTCTGGAAACGGAGGCTTAGGAGGGTCGTGTGACTTGATCAAGTTTACATAATATGCAGAAGGGGCTGGGATTCAACCTCAGCTTTATCCAGCTCTAAACTCTGCTTATTCTACTATATCACCCTTCAGCCTTGCCCAACCACCTCTGTTTCTGAAAAGCCTGGCTTGTCCCCAGAGATCTGGACAGGTTCTAATGAGCATTAACATCCTTATGCATCTTCAATTGCGGGTACAATGGCTTTCCCAGGGGAAAGACCTGACTTCCTGCTTCTCTGCCCTTCAATTAGGCAATTTGCAGGTGGCTCCCTGGGGAACCAGGTAAAATTCTGTTGCAGAACCTTAAGCAGAAAGAGAGCTCTGGTTTTTTGAAGCAGCAATCCTTCAAGGGTCTTGTCCTAGCGCATTAAGCAAGAAGGAACTAAGAGAGTTTGCATAAATTCACAGAGACAGAAAGAAGATTAGTGGTGGCTGGCAGTGTGGGGTGCTGAGAAGTGATTTCTTAATAGATGCTATGGAGTGTCCTTAGGCAAACTCCTCGCTACTTAGATGAAAATGTCCTAGAACTAGACAGTGGTGATGGTTGCACATCATTGGAAATGTTTAAATGCCACAAAATTATATACCTTTACAAGGTTAGATTGGCACATTTTGAATTGCACGTACTTTATCACACACAGGGAAAAATTTGCATAAACATGTGGCCTCCTTTGTGGACTATTCACAAACAGCCACAGGTCTCCCACCATCTTTTGTGTCTATAATGATTTCTTATAGTCATTGTGGTCGTACAATACGATCGTTGATAGCCAACTGTAAGTGTAGTGGCAGTCTAGAGTGGACATGGCATCTCTTCTTTATTCCTGCCCAGATGCTTTTCCCTTTCATCTGGGAAGATAACATGCTCCAAGAGACAGGGGCTTAGAGTCAGGTGAACCTGTATGTGAATCCTGGCTTGATGTTAACTGTGCTGTGTAAGGAAGTTTATTGAATCTGTATGAGCCTTATTTATAAAATAGGAATTTTAATACTTCATAAAGAGATAGTGAAGATTAGAATTACTACCTATAAAGAGATTGGCATATAGAAAATGGTTAGTAAATGGTGGCTATTTTCCCCTCCTTATCCTCTTAATTCTTATTGTAGTTATTGCCATGTCACAATGAAGGAAGGCTGGGACTAGGGGAAGAGACAGAGACAAAGGAAAGAACTTGAGAGAGCGAGTATTTTATAAATCACAGAGTTACTAGTGATAGCAACAGTATTAATTGTTCTGTTATAGATAAAAGCAGTGCTGTGAGGTCTTCAAATCTTCTTTCTACTCACTATCTCCTGTATTCCTTGCTGTTATTCTGATAATAGAACAAACTTGTTGGAAATATATTAAAAAATGTTCAACTTCTCTAGTAATTAGAGAAATTCAAATCAAAACTATTCTAAGATTTCATCTCTCTCTAGTCAGAATGGAAATTATCAAGAATACAAGCAATAGGTATTGGTGAGGATGTGGGGAAAAAGGTACACTCCTACATTGCTGATGGGACTGCAAATTTGTGCAACTACTATGGAAAAACAGTATAGAAAATTTGGAATGGAACCCCAATTTGACCCAGCTATCCCACTCTTCGGTTTATAACCAAAGGACTTAAAATCAGTATACTATAGTGACACAGCCATAACTGTGGTCACAGCAGCTCAATTCATAATAGCTGAACAGTGGAACCAACCTAGATGCCCTTAAATAGATGAATGGATGAAGAAAATGTGATATATATATATATATATATATATATATATATATATATATATATATCACAGTAGAACATTACTCAGCATTAAAAGTGAATAAAATTATGGCATTTGCAAGTAAATGGATGTAGTTGGAGGATATCATGCTAAGTGAAGTAAACCAAAGGTTGAATGTCCTCTCTGATAAGTGGAGGCTGATCCATAATGGGGGGGGGTGGGGGGAGAATGAAGGAACTTTGATAGGGTAAAGGGGAGGGAGTGAAGGGGTGAGGACAGATAGGGGAATGAGATGAACATCATTAACCTAGGTTCATATATGACTGCACGTATCATGTGACTCTATATCATGTACAATAAGAAAAATGAAAAGCTGTGTTCCATTTATGTACAATGAATTGAAATGCATTCTGCTGTCATGTATAACTAATTATAACAAATAATTAAAAACTTAAAAAAAATGAACTTGTTGGAAGATGAGGAACTTGAGGAACAGGCAGATCCCACAAGAAATGGCAGTCACAGAATCGAAACAGGAGCCAGTACTTGCCCATTTATAATTGCCTGTTTCAGTTCCCAACATCTTTTGTAAAAAAAGAGAATTTTGCCACATCTGGAATCTATCTCCATGGAGGCACCAAGGGACACTGTGAGAGTGTCCACACTGTTCTTCACTCTCTTTAGTGCTGGAAGAATATGAGAAATGGTCATTAGCATTGCTGTCAGGAGACCTGGGCTCTAGTGCTGGCTTGGCCATTAATCCAGCTTCACCTGAAGCTTTGGAGATGTTAATTTATAATAATATTCTTCCCTTTCTTTCTCTCCCTTCTCCCTTTCTTGCTCCTTCCTCCCTCCCTTTCCCTTCCTCCTTTCCCTTTCTTTTCTCTTCCTTCCTTTCATTCTCTCTCTCTCTCTCTCTCTCTCTCTCTCCCTCTTCTCTCCCTCTTCCTCTCCCTCTCCCTCTCCCTCTCCCTCTCCCTCTCCCTCCCCTCTTCCCACCCCATTTCTGCAATTCTGTAATGAAGGAGTATTCTGCAAGACACTAGCAATAAATACAGCAATGAATAACAGATAAATTATTTTCCTTCCTTTGTGAGTTTTATATTCCAGTGCATTGAAATGATAACAAAGAAAATAAATCAATGCACAAATAAAATAATTCAAAGTGGTATGAAATATTAGAAATGGAAAAAAAGAAATATTAGAAAGGAAATAAAGGTGAGCTGGGCATGGTGGCATGTGCCTGTATCCCAGCAACTCAAGAGATTGAGGCAGGAGGATCACAAGTTTGAAGGTCAGCCTACAAAACTTAGCAAGGCCCTAAGCAACATAGCAAGACCCTGTCTCAAAATAAATTAAAAGGGCTAGGGGTGCACCTCAGTGATGGAGCACCCCTAGGTTCAATCAATAGTACTGGGGGTGGGTGATAAACGAAAGGAAATAAGGAGCCAAGATGGGATCTGTTATAGTTTGGATGTGAGGTATCTCCCCCAAAAACTCATGTGTGAAACAATTCGAGAAGGTTTAAAGGAGAAATGATTGGGTTGTGAGAGCCCTAACCCAATCAGTGGACTAATCCCATGATAGAATTAACTGAGTGGGAACTGAGTGGATTAACTGAGAAGGTGGGGTATTGGGGTGTGGCTTTGGAGTACATATTTGTATCTTGCAAGAGGAAACTCTCTCTCTCTGCTTCATGATCATCACATAAGCCATGACCCTCTGCCACACCTCAAGCCTCAAGGCATGAAGGCCTGCTGATGTCTACAGAATGAGACCTCTAATAAACCTTTCTCCTTTACAATTGTTCTGGTTGTGTCCTTTAGTTACAGCAGCAAAAAGGCTGACAAAAATAGGATTTAGTAGGAAGAGGACTAACTTAGGGTGCTCAGGTCAAGCTGAGTTCTGTAGACTGGCAAAAAACCCAATCAAGAAAACGGGGAAAATTGGACTGGGGAGTGGGCAGTCTTTCAGGCAGAAAGCATGAGGAGGGTTACCAGGGCTATAGATTATTTACAGGGTCCTAAAAATGGAAAGAAAATGGCACAACTAGAACCTAATAAGGATAGATCAGGATGGAACCCAGGCCAGAGCCTATATTGGCCCCTGCAAGGAGTTTGAATTTTAAGTGCAACAAGAATTCTTTGAAATGTTTTCTAAGCAATCTGTGATCTGATTTGTATTTTAAGAATGCAAATCAAGTTGCTGTGTGGAGAATGGTCCAGAAGAGAAAGCCAGGAGCCAAATTAAGAGCTGAAACAATGATTCAAGTGAGGGTTGGGTAGCTTTGAATATGGAATGACAGCAAAGATGGCAAAAGGTGGGCAGATAGATGGAAGATTTTGGAGGCACACTTTAAAGTTTGCTGATGGGAAGCCTGTGGGAAATGCTAGGCGTGGAGAAGTCAAAGATGACCACCACAGTTTAGGGTAAGGCCTCTTGGTGTTGGGAAGACTAGGTTGTGGTTTGGGAGAAACTTGTTCTATTTTGGACATGATAGGTGCAGTGATTGGGGTACTGTTTTAGTCAACTTTTTGGACCAAAAAAAGACCCAACAAGAACAACTGAGAGGAGGAAAAATTTATTCTGGGTCACAGTTTCAGAAGTTCAATCCATGGTTGGCTGATTTCATAGCTCTGGGTTTGCAGTGAGGCAGCACATATGGTGGAAGGATGGGATGGAAGAAAGCTGATCAGTCAGGAAGCAGAGTTCTGCTTGGACCAAAATGTAAACCCCAAAGGCATGTACCCAGTGATCTACTTCCTGTAGTCACACCCTTCCTGTCTACAGTTAATCCAGTTAAGTGGATTAATCCATTGGTCAGGTCACAACTCTCATAACCTAATCATCACACTTCTGAACATTCTTGCATTGTGTCATGCATGTGCTTTTGGGCGTATGAATTGTCTCCCAAAGCCTTATGTATTAAAGACTTGGCCTCTAGTGCAGCAATATTCAAAGGTAGGCCTTTGGGGAAGTGATTGGACCTCATCAATGGATTAATCCATTAATAACTGAATGAACTACTGGAAAGTGGTGGAAACCATTGCAGTGGGGCATAGTTGTGGGAAATAGGTCCCTGGGGACATGCCCTGGAAGGGTATTCTTGTCTGAAAACTCTTCCTTTCTCTCGTTCTGCTTCCCAGCTGCCTTGAGCTGAACAGCATTCCTCAGCTACACCTTCTGCCCTGGTGTTCTACCCTGGTTCAGGTTCAGAGCATGAACTGAAACCTCTGAAACTCTCAGGCAAAATAAATCTTTCCTCCTTTAAGTTGTTTATATCACGTGTTTGGGTCACATGGACAAATACTGACTAATAGGTCATAAAGAAAGGGGCAGAGTGGCAATGAGGAACTCTAGAATCCACAGTGGGGCAAGTGGCAAGACCTTATAAAAAGTTCTTGGATAAAATTGAGTGAGTGGCTTTTCTTTGTCTGGGACCCAGTTTCTCCATCCATTAATATAAATGAATTGGATTAGGAAATGTCTGTGTTTGTCATAGCTTTGACAGTCCATGATTCCAAATGAGTTCACCTGTCATTCCTGAGTCTAACTAAAGTTAACGTAAGTCGGTTTATGTTTGAAATCTCTTCTACCTCTTTTAAGCCAGCGACTTCCTTCTTCATATTAAAGGAAGTGATGCTTCCTTTAATACGGCTAAAGGATCTTTAGATGTCTTTGCTGGGGACCATCTGTTGACTCTGCCAGAATGGAGTGAGTCCTCCACAGAGTTTGAAACCAGAACTTCGGTGCCAGTGTTCCCATGCATTTGTTACTTCTTTGCTTCTGGGCACTCTCTCTATCCCAGTTGGGTAGATATTAGCTCTATGGTTCCTAAATTTAGCTACACATTGGAATCACCTGAGGATCTTTGGAAAAAATACCCTTGCCTGGCTCTCCTCCCCAGCCATTCTGATTTAATTGGGATGTGACCTGGGCATTGAGAATTCTAAAGGCTCCCCAGATGATTATAATGTGCAGCAAAGTTTCAGAACCACTGTTTTGGGGAATAATTAAGGTGCTGGCAGATAATTAAGTTGTGCACTGATAAATGTCAAGCTAACAGAGAAAGAACTTAAATAGTCACTTTCAGGATTTTAGAAGCTCCCCAAAGCCCCAAAGTTTCAAAGGACAGGTATAGTGGAGTGGCAGGACAAGGAAGCTATTCTTGTAGGGAAGGATACCAGCTGGGCTTGTCTGGTGCCCAGGATGCAGCCAGCATTGTCTGCTTTTTATCCATTTTCTCTTCATCTCCCTATAATAGATTTTAGACCATAATCTTATATATTTTGAATCAGGATGTTGCTCTGTTGGTCAACAAATGTTCAAAACACATCCCATCCCTCCCATTTATTAGCCATGAGTTGTAGGAGTTGTTCCTGCTGGTTCTGAAAATGTGGCCTCACAAGCTCTTACTTCCCTTTGATTCTTCTGGTCACTCCCTCAGTGGGTCAGAGTGGACTGGAAGACATGTATTTATCATCTCACCTCTAAGTCAGGGGCACACACACACACTTCCTGTTCTCAAATTACAAAAACCTATATTCCTGATGGTATCTTTTAAAAAAAAAAACCTCACTTCTGCACTCTGGTTTCTCTTTTTTTAATATAAAACAGGAAACTTGGATGAGTTACTCTACTTGCTTAGAAAGCATAGGAGGCCTGTTGCTGCATTGGGGTTTTCTGGGCCTTGAATCAATGAGGGACAAATCACAGATTCAATGGAAGGCCACATATGGAAGACTCGATATCTGACTAAAGGAAACCTCAAGGTTGTTCATCCTCACCTCACAGTAGCAAAACAGAAATAGAAATGACTTTTCAAAAGAAGGGATATAGGATGTCCAGCTTTTTGAGCTAGCCTTTAGATATTTTTTCTTATTCAACCTATTTCCTTTATAAAATATAACCTTATGGAGCAGAAGCATTAGAGAAGATTGAAATACAATTGCACTTTCTCTCCCTCCACAGTTTTGAAGTTTAAAAATCATGATTTTTTTTTAACAAAAGCTATGACCTTCTAAAACCTAGACACAAGCTACCAAGGAGATATGAACCTTGTTAGTAAAATGTAGGATCTTAAATATCACTTGTTTCTGAGGTTCCTTCCCAGGTTTTAGGCTTTCTTCTTTGGAGTGACTTGATCTTTTGGTCACTTGCTGGCAGACCTGAGTTTAGAATTAAGATCACCTGACATTTAACTTAATACTGCTCTGCCCCTTGCAATCCTTAATATATGCTTATAGTCCTAATGTTTTGAGCTCAGCCCCTGCAAGACCAAGATAATTATTTTCATCCATAGGGAAAAAAGAAGATTTTTTTTCCCTAGCATCATAGTACACATCTGTGCCCTTGACCAGATCTGACATTTCAGGGTGTTGGTTGAGAGAGGGGATGGGGGACAGCATGAGACAGGGTTTGACTCTCTATAGCTCAAATCCACCACACAAGAATAGATCTCATTCACCCCCCATCCCGCCCAGACCCCAAATCCCCCTTTGCATGAGAGACACACATTTTGATTTTTTTTTCTGTCACTCTGGATCTTCTGACCTCAATCAATAACTTCTATACCATAGAAAGGCAGAGGGTTCCCCTGCTGAAATACAAAAACTGGGAGAGAAATTCACTTAACACTAAGAGAAATAGAGAAAACAGTTTGCTTTTCTCTTTATAGACTCCACAGAATTATGCAACAAAATAAAACCCAAAAGCATAAGGGCAAACCATAGTCTTTTTTTTTTTTTTTTTTGAGTTGCAGGAAAGAGGAAAGAAAATAGCCTGGCTGGTCTTATTCTAATGAATTGAGCTGGGGTATTTATAGGTTTGTACCTTTAACCAAGGAAAAGAAACCAAAGAACTGGCTAAGGCATGCTGAGAATTTTCTGTGGGTTAGACACTGGTTTCTATGTGATTGAAGCTCCACAGTCCCTTTAGGAAGCATGTGCTATCTTTTTTTTTTTTTATGTATACTGGGGACTAAACCCAGGAGCATTCAACCACTGAGCCACATCCCCAGCCCTATCTTGTATTTTATTTAAAGACAGGGTCTCCCTGAGTTGCTTAGTGCCTCCCTGTTGCTGAGGCTGGTTTTGAATTTGCAATCCTCCTGCCTCAGCCTCCTAAGCCACTGGGATTACAGGTGTGTGCCACAGTGACCAGCATTTGTGCTACCATTTTATAGAGGGGGAATTTGAGGGTCAGAAAGGTGAGTCCATTTGTCCATGGTCACACAACTAGTAAGTAGTGGAGCCATGCCATAAGTTGGGTGGTCTAAACTCCAGACCCTTACCCAGGATGCACTACAGCCTCTTAACCACAAAGAAATATGCCCCTAACACATTTTTGAAATCTTCAATAAGCCACCTCCTTTTTTCCCCTGCATGTATAAATAGGGATAGACACCCCGATTCACATATTTAATCATCTCTTCCTCCCCCGAACCAATCTTTACCGAGTGTTTGGAAAGGACCACTTAAATCCATAGCCCAAGAAAAATGTATCTTTGTGATTAATATGTGCTAAAATGAGGAGTGACATGGTAATAAAATGGAAAGGTTTGGGGGCCTTTGGGGAAATCCATCTGACTGCAGGCTGTGGTTCCAGTAATGAGGCTGCTATTTGGCGGTCATGGAGGGAATGTTTTCTGACGCAGGTAGAATGATTAACAAGGTGAAAATATCTGCCTGGAGGGAGGAGGGGCAGAGGGGAGCTGCCTGTGGGAAAATGGCTCAGGCTGGGGGACTGTGGGCCTTTGCTTCTTCCTTTTCAGGAGCCCAGTGAGTTTCAGCTTGGTTGGTTGGTTCTCCTTCCTGTCTTTTGCTGTCACACCAACTCATTCAGTGTATTTGTGGCGGAGGGGATGGAACAAGAACAGAGGAGAAGCAAGAATAAATTCAGAAATGGGTTTGCTGGATCTATTTTGTAGATGGTCTAGTTTAAGTCAATATTGACCTGTTGGGCTAACTTGGCAAGTGGAGCCATGCTAGATATAGGATCCTGGGGTGCCATTGGCAGGGGGTGGTGACTGTGATTATATATGGCCAGAGGGCTCAAGAGTACACAAACCCTGCTTTTGCCCAGTTATTCCCCTTTCCATAAGCTTTATGGAAAAGATACATACAAAACATTATTATTAGATGGGTTTGACTTTACATCTCAAAGTATTGTGAACTTCTGAGCCTCTCCCCTTACATCCTGGGAATAAAATTCTGAAACTACCTAAACTCGGGGTTCAAGGGATTAATTGATTACAGCAAAAGCTGTGCCCTCTGAACCTGGTTGCAACCAAATAAAACTGTTTCCTGCTGTCTTCAGTGCCTTTCCTCGTCTGTCCCTACAACATGGAGGGACTGGACCAGGTGTTTCCTCTAATTCAGGCCAGAGGCCATCCAGGGGGAAAGTGAAAGGAGTCCAAATGGTCCTTTTTTTCCCCTCCAAATTTATGCACCTGTCAGTTCAATGCTAGAAAAACTTACCCTGTTTATAGAGAAAGGAGCAGAGAAGAGAGGGATGGGAAGGTGGCACCCTTCTCCTCCTGTCTTCTCAGGGATTTCAGGCAGGACAAAGCTCAGACCTGGCTGCAAGGTCAGAGTAAGACAAAACATTCAGGGCTGTGGAGATGGCTGGGCAGTTGCCCCAGGAAGTGTTGCAAAGTCTATGTGTCTCCTTAAGAACACCAGCCCTAGGCAAAGCAGCCTGATCAGTAGATCAGGACTCTCTGACCAACCAGATGGGGTGGGTAGGTGTGTGTTTTTGTAGAGGGGCTCCTGTTTTCCATCCTAATTCGCCTTTTTTTTTTTTTTTTGGTGGGGAGTACCAGAGATTGAACTCAGGGGCACTCGACCACTGAGCCACATCCCCAGCCCTATTTTGTATTTTATTTAGAGACAGGGTCTCACTGAGTTGCTTTGTGCCTCGCTTTTCCCGAAGTTGGCTTTAAACTTGGGATCCTCCTGCCTCAACCTCCTGAGACGCTGGGATTACAGGCATTTGCCACTGCTCCCGGCCCTAATTCGTCCTTGAATGGAGTCATGGAGGCACCTCGGAGACTCACAGGGGCAAATATTCCTGACACTCCTATCGTCTCTTCCTCCCCATGTGAAGCATCTTCACAGACTGCTGTCCCAATTCCGTCTTTCTGGATGGATGCAGGGTTTCACCCCAACAGTCTCTTCTATATTCACTGTCAGAATAATTTTCCCCAAGCACGACTCTTATCATGTGCCCACGTGCTCCAAAACACTCTGTGGTTCTCACTGTGCCGAGCTGGAGTGGGCAGCAGTCTGGCCCACTTCCTGTTTTTTATAAATAAAGTTTTATTGTAACACAACTGTACTTATTCATTTACATATTGCCTACTGTTTTTATGCAGCACACACAGAGATGAGTGGTTGTTGCAGAGAATGTATGGTTTGCAAAGCCTAGATTATTTATAATAATTTTAAAAGTTTGATAAATCCTAGTTTAGAAAAAAAATACTCAAACACCTATTTAATTGAAACAACCTTTTTAAATTAAAAAGTCCTTTCCTCACTAAATTGCTATGTCACCATTATTTTCTCAAATTGTACAAATATTGTGCAAGAAAATCACTATATTAAAAGAGCATAATATTTACAGTAGTATCCTGCTAAGTGAAGAAAGCCAGTCCCCGAAAAACAAAGGTTGAATGTTTTTTCTGATAGGTGGAAGCTAACCCACAATTATGGGAGAAGAATAGAAGTTCACTGGATTAGACAATGGGAAATGGAGGAAAGGGAGGAAGAATAACAAAAAGGAAAGACAGTGGAATGAATCTGACATAATTTGCCCAATTACACATATGAAAACAACATAGTGAATCACACCACCATGTACATCCATAAGATTGGAACTCTAACTAGAATAAGATGTATTCCATGCTTGTATAATTATATCACAGTGGATTCTTCTGTCATGTATAACTATTAAAGAATCAATAAATTAAAAAAACTTCAAAATTACTAGGAATAAATATAAAAGTTATATAACCCTCTACACAAAAATCTATAAAATATTACCAAGAAAAACAGAAGGTAAAATTATAATATATATGAGTGTGTATGTGTGTGTATATACATACACATGCATATGCAAATGAATAGGCCATAGTTTATATGTAGTACAGAGTATATACTGTAATGTACAGGTGTGTTGTGTATGTATGTGTGTGTTTTTGTGTATGTGTATATAATTTTCCATTTCTTTATAACAGGTCTTGAAATATGGCAGCATATATTCTTTATCAAGACGACCTTGGCTAGTTTTACCACTTCTTGTTTGTTTTTGAGATGAGGTCTGACTATGTTGCCCAGCCTGGCCTCAAACTCCTTGGCTCAAAGATCATCCTTCCTCAGTTTCCAAATAGCTAGGTAGCCTTGGCATTTTAATTTCTCATGCAAATTTTATGATTATGTTTTCAGTTTGCATAAAAAAATCTTATGGGCTTTCAACTGGAAAAATCTTAGAAATCATAGGTGAGTCTGGGAAGAATTGGCATATTTTAATATGCCAAGATTTCTAATTCATAAACATTTACCTCTGTTTTATTTAGATAATCTTCTGGTTTGATCAATAGTTTTGAAATTTTTAGTGTGGAGGTTTATTGATATTTAACATTGTAACATTTATTCCTAAGAACTGGATGGGTTTTGATGCTATTATAAACATTAGACTCAAATTTAACTTTTCTAATTTCTAATGTTATTAGTATATGAAAATACAACTAGTTTTTATAGCCTGCCCTTATATCTAGTCAAATTGCTTACTTAAAAATTCAAATAGTTTATCTAGGGATTCTTTTAAAGGTTCAGTCATGTTGTTTATTAAAATGACAGTTTTACTTCTGCTATTTATTTTTCTCTCCTTACGTCTTCTATTTCTTTTCTTGCTCTGTTACCCAACTAGGAAAAAATCCAACCTTGATATGAGTAGTGATGATGTGTAGTTCCTTTCTCTTGAGCTTGGGGTGGCATTCAACCATACATGACTTATCTCATTGATTTGGTCTCCACCTGAATAAAAGGAATTAATGGGATAGTAACTGTTTGCCAGGGTCTTTTATGGCTGGAAAGAAACATATGTGTATCTCTCATTTTGATTTTTTGGAATTCTTCAACTATTTTGTGGAGGATCAAAATCTACTCATGAGATTTGCTGGGTAAAGTGAGTATATAGCTCTTTCCTGGATATATAAAACATCATTAAATAATAACTAGTGTCTATTGAATATTCATTATCTGTTGAATATTTATTTATTGACTTTGTTTGCATTCACTTATTTAATGGTACTGACAATCCTATAAAGTAGCTGTCAGTATTTCTTTCATATACATGTGTACCCTGGAGATTGGAAATTACCAACCTGCTTCACATCATCTAGTTATAAGTAACAGAACTGAGTTTTGAAGCCAGGCCATTCGACTCCAAAGCCCTTAACCACTGTGCAGTGCTGATTCTCTGCCATTGAGTTAAAATTTATCTCCTTATACATTCTTTGTGGCCATACAGTACAAGCTTGCTGTCCCTTTCTGATGAAAGCCTTGTAGTTGTTTGAAGATAGCTTTGATCAGCCTTCTTAGCATTCTCCAGATTAAACATTGCTAGTTTCTGTCATGCCTTGCATGACAAGGATTAAAATTTTTCTTTTCCAGTTATCAGTTTTCTTCCCAAAGCTCATTTCCAAGCACGGTATTCGGACTGGGATTGGAGTGCTAAAGAGCTTTGCTTGAATGATGTAAACCGTGCAGTTGAACTTATACCCTTTGTAAATGTGATGCTTATACTCTTTTAAATGCATTTTTGTGTTGAAATAACTCAGTATAAATTTTTGAGTTCAAAGATTTCATTCCCATTTTAGCACAGCCATTTACAAGCTACATGACCTTGGGAAAGTCCCTAGCTATCCTCAAGCTTCCATTTTCTCCTTTTAACACATGGGACCATCATTCCTACTCTGGTTCCCCCTCAGAGAATGATGCAGGACTCATTTGAGATAATGGATGGGAATATTGTTTGCAAACTCTAAAGAGCTCTATCAATGTCAAGTATTTTTAGCAAACACGTCATGATGTTGACACATACTGGGTATCTGTACAAAGTGGAGCTGAATGCAGCCCTAAAGAAAGTGAACAAAAGAGAATGTGGTGATGTTCAGTGCACATAATGAATTGCTAGTTGGGTTGCATAGGGGAAAAGGAGGGAGGGTGTTAGAGTTAACCTCAGAAAAGGAGGACATATGGACCTGAATGTTCAGCTGAGATTTTGAAAAAGCTTCCATGGTCTATAGGATCCAAGGGGACCAGGAAATCATAACCAGATCCAGTGATCCAAAATGCTGAATTGGGTATTTTTCTAACACTGAAATCAGGAGGCAGAGCCATTCCCTGCACACCCTCTCTCCATCCCACAAGGCTAATTATTATAAAAATTCTCTGTCATTGCTCTGCAATGGTCCACAGCCTAACTAATTTAAAAATGCAAATGAATGTTAAATTACAGTCTGCTTGTTTCCTGCCTATGTACCCGGAGATGGTAGGCATTGTTTCTATAGCTGGAAATCAATCTTGGGCACCCTGGGTGATTTGATAATGGCTCTTGGCATCATTGCTGATGTCACAAAATGCGCAGCTGATGGTGGACTTCAGCAGCATTGTGGGTTATCAATCTTAGACCTGTCTCAGCTTCCACAGCAGCATACTGCAGCACCATGTTCTCTCTCCAGAAATTCCAGGGCCCTCCCTCTGCCATCTGTCAGGTCCAGGAGAGGCTGAGGGATGAGCCTGCATGGAGGGGTTGGACAGCTCTGTCTCAACAGCCACCCCTCCCAGCTGTGAGCTTTGAGTCTCTAAGCCTATTTGGTGATTATGATAATGATGAGGAATGGAGTTCTGGTGGTCAGCTGATCCTTAGTGTGTTTTGCAGTGCCATCCTGGAACCCAGGGTGCTTTAAACATACAGATTCCTGGGTCCTGTCTTGAACATACTGAATTGCACCACAGCAATGCAATTTTCAAAAACAAGTCTCCCAGGTGATTCTTATGCATATTAATATTTGGGAAACTACTGTCTTATATGGTAAAATAATAGTCTACAGAGGCTAAAAGAAGCCCTAGAAGCCTTCCAGTCCAGTGGTGTTCAAACTTACATCCGAATCACCAGAAGAGCTTTTAAAGCTATCAGTGCTGGAGGCCTTACCCCACATGATGTCTCTGGCTTTGGGACCAGGCTGTCAGTATTGCTTTAAAGCTCCCCAGTTGATTACAACCTACAACCAAGTTGGGAATCACTGCAGCAGTCTAAACCATCAGTTTTCAAGTTGGGAACAATGTGGCGTGCTGAGGTACTGTCCCTTGGGCTCTTAAAAACCCAAGAGAGTCAGTGGCTCAGACAGGATGAGTACCCGGGTTCCTTACTGCCCATCTGTGCTCCTTCTACTGTACAGATTTGTTTCTCTTTATTGAACCATTGGAAAGCCCTGTCCCCGTGTTTTTATTTTATCTTGTAGAAAATAAAATGGTACCCAATGGTTTGATTTTTTAATAAGCTAGAGAGTATTCCTGTTCTCTCAATGGAGACTTCCTAGAGCTGGTGACCCTGGATTTAAGCTGTAGCTTCAAGTCCAGCCCAAGCTGTAGATACACTCTCACTTTACCTCAAGTTCAAGTGAAGCCTCTTGTCATCTGGAGACTTACTGGGAACCAGACTTCGGGCTTGGGCATTAGTCCTGCATGTGTGATCCCAAGCAAGCTGCTAAAACCTCTGGGCACTTATTTCCTTCCCTTAGACACAGTGCGCATCCCCAGACCAAAGAGCAATGAGAAGAATGGGATTGTTTTTCAATGCCATAGCCTAGTACTAAGCACAAAGTGGATGTCTGGTAAATACTGGAAGAAATGAATTAATTAAGCAGTGCAAGCATAAACATTATGTCATTTCCCCTAGTTTATTTTTTCCCAAAGTGATTTACACATTAAATCTTTTTTCAAAAGATTTGCCTGCAGTGAAAATGTCTGTTTAATGTTTCTATTTTTAGCCTTAGTGACTGGCATAGTGATATCTCTAACTTATGTTTTTCTACTACAAAATGTTGGTGGGAAAAATAACTTGTACTATGCCTTAGAATATTTTCTGCAAATTTACTCTTTATAGAATTTAATATACCAGAATTTCCTTAAGATAAGTACTTATACTGATCATATCCTTATTACCTCTATTTTTTTTCTTTATTTTTCAGTGCTGGTGATTGAACCCAGGACCTCATGCATACTAGGCAAGTATTCTACCACTGAGCTATACCACCAGCTTAATTATATCTTTATTAACCCTAATGTTTTTTGTTTTGTTTTTATTTTTATTTTTAACAGTGTGTAAAAAAAAATTAGGAAAGAAACGTAAAGGACCGGAAATATTCTAAACCAGTGATAATGTCACTGATGTGTATCATTTAGATCGAGCTAAAGTTCTAGACTTCCTAACTTAATGATGTTATCTTTCATTTAGAAAGATCATTTGATATTATCAGATCCTATACCTTGAATTATGCTTTCATAACTTCTTACCTATCAGTTCTAACATACTCATTTGATAGCTCTTGGACCATAGAAATTCCCAGTTCACAATCTGGATTAAAAGTCAGTGGGGGGCTGAGGTTGTGGCTTAGTAGTAGAGTGCTTGCCTAGCATGTGTGAGGCACTGGGTTCAATTCACCACATATAAATTAATAAATAAATAAAGGTCCATAAACAACTAAAAAGTATTTTTTAAAAAATCAGTGGGTATGATGAGGACATGGTGTAGACATTGATTGACAGGGGTTTACTGATATGAGCTGGGTGCCGTCCTTCATGCTGGGGTTCCTTACTGTCTCGCAAGACACACTTTCTGCCCTGTTGGCATGCGCAGTCTGGCAGGGGAGATGGGCATTGCTCAAACTAGCAACAAGTTGCTGAATGATCATGGACATGGGGAGGGTTGTGAAGATGGAGTTCAGCTCTGTAAGCGTGTGTAGCAGACACACAGTCAGAACCTCAAACTTAGGCCAGAGGTTCATCACTCACAAGGCAATGGTGACTGAGCCGATATAGGAAAGAGAAGTAAGAGCTGCTGCATGCACTGGAGCAGGGACATGGTTCCAGCAGAAGGGGCAGTATTTACACAGACCCCCTAGGAGTCATGAATCTGGTGAGTTGGAGAAGCTGAAGTGGCATTTTCAGCTGGACAGAGACAGGCTAAGTTGTGCATTATGGTAGTGAAAAGTCACTCTCTGATTGCAATCAGGGATCAGTGTGTATGAACTTGACTTCATGTTAAGTTTGTGACCTGAATTTGGTCTTAGTCTATGCTCTGGAAAGGGCTTAGTCTGTGGCCAGCATTTATAAGCAAGTTTGAGAACAATCATTAATTTATTTTTTAAAAAATATTTATTTTTTAGTTTTAGGTGGACACGATATCTATTTTATTTGTATATGGTCTAGAGGATCAAACCCAGCGCCTTATGCATGCTAGGTGAGCACTTTACCACTGAGCCACAACCCCAGCCCTCAATCATTAATTTCTTTCGCAGACACTTTCTTGAGTTTCTACTATGTGAGAGGCAACTTAGACTGGGCAAAGGGAAGGGAGTAAAAGCCAGTTTTGCATTGTGGTTAAACCAGTCAGCTGTGAACAGACAACTGTGGGGTTGCAGCCAGGCCATGAAATGTGAGTGTTTATTCTCATTGCTTAATTTCTCTAAATTTCCGCTTTCTCAGCCATCCACTGGGGGATGATGACAAGCCTTTGCATAGTATGGCTGTGAGCATCAAATGAGTTAGAGGGTAGAAAATACTTGGATTCATTCTGGAGATATCTCTAATTAATATCAGCTATAAACAAATAAGATGGAAAACATAAGGAAATTTAATCTTTGTTTCTAATTCTGGGTTTGAACAGAAAACTCCTGAAGCATCCTAGGGGACAGTTGAAGGGATGAGTGGAGGTCTCCTGGCAGCTGCATCATCCACCCAAGAGATTCAACTGGCACCGCCCTTGTCCCTTTAGACGACAACTTGCTGCTGATTGGGATGGTGGCAGTGGGCCAGTTACTGAGTTTAAATAGAATTTTCTGTACAAATTGACATAGCAATCACATTACCAAATGGCTGTGTTTATCTTTCCAAATAAAAGACAGATTTTAAGTACATTATACCAATGTAATTGAAAATCAGAAGCAAATGAGTGGGTGTGGTGTAACTTCTACACTAATGTGAGATTCCACTCTCCTGACCTGTTCGGTATAGTGGGAGGGAGAAGGGATGCTTGCAGTGTCCCTGTGGTCAGAACTGGTAAGGTGAGCTGAAATCCTGGAATGATAGTTCCTCGGCATTTGGGAAACTTGCAGCCAGCAGGTTTTCTCTGGAGATATAAATATAGCAACATGGATTTCAATTAGGATTCTGCTATCCCCATGATAGAGTCCTTTTAATCCTTCCTCAGGGGTGCTGCTTGGGTAATCAAACCCTCATGGTGCAAGCTGCAGGCTGCAGGTGGCTTTGTTTAACCCAAGCTTAACTGCCAAAGCTCTGGGAGACAAACTTACCTGCCTGAAATCCATATATCACGTCCTGTTGGAGCTGCGTGTGGGGAATTGCAATGCCTCTGTGTTGTGCAAGAGGCTGCCTTAAAATACAAAACTGGGAACCTTCACAGGAGGTTTCAGGACAGGTTTGTTGGTTAGTTAGCCATCTGGTCTTCCTTCCTTCCTTCCCTCCCTCCCTCCTTTCTTTTCTTTTTCCTTTGTGTGGGTGGCTTTAGTAGCTTGCACTGATGAGTAGCAGCAAGGGAAGTGGAGGTAGGTGTCCACTGCTTCTTCCTTCATCACCCCCAAGTAAGTCATGACCAATTACAATAATAATATTTTATTAGATAATTATTTATTGGATAATAAATAATACTAATTTAATGTGAACTGAGATAGTTTTTCAATCTTAAAAATGTGAAAGAGAACATCTTTTCTAAAACTTCACTATTTAAAAAGCATTACTCATGCATATTATAATTTGGATCTTAAATGTCCTCTAAAAGTTTACGCATTGAAGGCTTGGTCACTATTGTGGCATTGATCAGATGTGCAGCCTTTAGGAGGTGAATGGATCATGAGGGCTCTGACCACATAAATGGATTAATCCATTTATGGATTCATACCTTAGTGGGCTATTTGGAGGTAGTGAAAATTTTAGGAAGTGGGGCTCATTTGAAGGGTATATTTTGTCTCAGTTCCTTTGTCTTTCTCTTTGCTTCTGGCTGGCACAGGTGAGCAGCTTTGCTTCACCACATGCCTCCAACCATGATGTTCTGCCTCACCACAGGCACAGAAAGAGCAGAGCCAAATGACCATGGGCTGAAACCTCTGAAACAGTGAACCAAAATAAATCTTTTTAAAATTGATTTCTCTCAGGTATTTTATTACAGCAAGGAAAAGCTAACTGACATAATGCACTATCTAGATCAGAAGAAGATAGTTTGAGACAAGTACTTGGGCAGATTTCTACCCTAAATCTTTCCAGTATAATTTCCCTCACTAATACCTGTTCATCTTGTTTTCTTATTAATAGTATCCTATGGCTAACTTCTTAGCATGGGGAAGGGGGTACAGCTCTGTCTGGAGATATGGATTGTTCTCAAATCCAGGCATAAAACAGGTAGAAAAATGAGTATCTTCGATAGAAAATTGGTAACAGTGTGCAGTCCTCACTGAACAGATAATAGAATTTTGCTTGTAGGATATTGGCAACCAAGTATTAGTCACAGAATATTGACCATGAGGTTTCAATAACAATTGTTTAGAGATTCTCATCTCTGAGATTTTCTTTTAAAACTTTCACTTGGGTGAATTCTTAGACCAAATTATTGATAGGAAGGCAAAATTTGCCTCAGATGCATCTAGATTTCCCTGTCATTTCTACCTTGAGTTGCAATTCTGCTCCTTGATATCCTCATTTAATAACAAAGTGGCTTAGAGAATCAAATGTCCTTTTATTGGAGAACACATTACAGTGACATAGTGGTCAAGATGAGATCCAACTCTCTCAGCTCAATGTCTGTGGTACTCAAAGAAGCAACTAAAAAAATGTGGGTGTCATCGTCAGTGCTATGGGCTGGGTGCCCTCACTCAGCACAGAGATACAGAAGGGAATGTTTCCTTTTTTCTTTGGGGAGAAATGCAATGATAATAAAATCTGGATCAGGTCCTTATTCTGAGCACTTCTGAACAGGGTGGCCCTCCCTCTTTGGGCTCCCATTTGCTCAACTGTAGATCAGAAGTGAGGCCAGATGGTTTCTAAGATTTCAATGAGGTGAAAAGGGGCTTGGAGTCATGAGGCTTGGGTTTGAGCCTGCCTTCCTTACTGATTAGGTGAGTCCTTTCTCTTCTCTGGGCCTCAGCTTCCTACTAGAGGAGAATGTTGGGATAAGGAGTCTTTATGATCCCTCTCAGTTTTGAAGACCCATCTAGCAGGCAGGCAGTGGTCACATTGTGGCCCCTGTAACACACTGACAGAGGCCCTGGGAACAGAGTTAGCTTCAGAGGATGCTTCTCCTGGTGGACACTCTCTCCTCCATCTCCTTGGACCACTTCCGGCATTCTCAGAGGTTCAGGCCATGCTATTGAGTATTGAAGAGCAAATGCAGACACGTGGAATGGCATTGGGAATACTATTTTTGCCTACACTGAAGGATGTTTTGAAACTACCACATTCTGCAAGAGATGAAGGAAGTATGTACAGAAGGAAGTTAAAATGATGGCAACTTATTTCAATAGCACTGCGATGAGAAAGGTTTGGGATGGAGTGACAAGTTCATGGTCCATCAGGGTGAGTTGGGACAATAATTAAGGGAATTTTATCTTGATTTACTCATATCAGTAGGGGTAGGGTTGGCTATATGTCCATGAAGGAGGGAGGGAGCTGTGACCAACATGAAACCCTGGATGTGGGGTTCAGTTTTACTTGGAAGGAAGTATCAACATAGTGGGGGACATGCAGAGAGGTGACTAAGAAGGGTAATGGGTTAAAAACATAGGTGGTATAAATAGAGTTTTCTGGGGTGATGGGTATTAAGCTAAAGGGTTTGGAGGGAGACCTGGTAATAAGGAATTATCATGTGACTGCTAAAAGGAGAAGGGGAAGATGTATGTCCTTCCACATCTAACAATGGTCAGTTGAGACAAACACTGGGATAGGGAGATCTTTCAGAATTGCACAACAGTGGGAAGCCTTTTTGCAGAAAGCAATGATCCCTTATCACTCTGGGTGCTCAAGTAGAAACTGGGAGGTCTATCTTCAGAGATGCCATACTGAGTGGGAGGTTTAGCAAGGAAACTCTCCCCAGTCCTGTTAGGCTATGGTGGATGCATTGTTAGGGTGAAACCCCCCAAGTTCAAGTTGTGGTTCCTCTGCTATCTTGCCATGTGAACTTGACTGCATCATTTAACTTTTCTGAATTTCAGTTTACTCATCTGCAAAATGGAGACAATCATACCTGTCCAACAGAATCCTCTTAATAGTAAGACTGGAGAAGCCTGTGAGGATAGAATAATGCTTAAAATGACTCCTTATCCCAACACTCTCCTCTAGTAGGAAGCTGAGGCCCAGTAAGGAAGGCAGGCTCAAACCCAAGCCTCATGACTCCAAGCCCCAGCTGTCCTCTCACCTGTCTTCATCTTGGTGATGAAAGTTGGAGACTCAAAAGTTAGACTGCTTGAGTGCCAATTCTGCTAACCCATGGGTATGTGATCTTTGGCAGGATACTAAATTTATTGAGCCTCAGTTTACCAGTCTCAATAAAGGGAGTCATCAGGATAATATTGATTTCAGACTTGCATTGCAAGGATTAGAACCTTAAGTATACAAAATAATTTTCATGTGGCCTGGTGCAGAAGATGCTCCCTGCAAGCCTTTGTCATCCTCCCCATCACCATCGTCGTCAGGGAAGCATTTATCTCTCTTGCAATAGATTGTGACACCAGATGTCTGAGTTGTCTTTTAAATGCCTCTTGGAGGGACCTCGGCCATCTCTGAATGTCCAAGGCAGCTAAGAGCAGAGAATGCTCATCTAGATCCCACAAGAGAGAGCTAAGCACAGTTTTACCAAAGTTTGTCAATTTGGCGACCCCAAATGTTTTCTTTTATTTGGAAGCTCATAGTATTCCATCATAAATGTTTCATAATTGCCTCATGAATTATTCACCTGCAACTTAATAACCTTAAATTTTATGGGATTATGGTTTTATGGGAGAAAAACATTACCAACCTGGGGCCCAGCTGTGAAGAGAAAGTGCTGACATTACCAATTCATTTTCACTATGCAGTTGATGACTTTTTTTGTTATCTATGAAATATAGAATATTAATAAAAGAGCAAATAAAAAACCAAAATAAGAGGTAAAAAATCCTTACATTGCTCTTTCCAAAATACTTAATCTCAAAGCTGTGTTTGCAATATTTTTTTTCCAATTGCCAAGAAGCTGATCCAGCTTTGTTATAGTTGGTGTCACTCTTTGGTAAAACCCAAGAAAAATTATTTGTTTTCCTACCTGATCTTTGACTTTCCTATACATTTATCCCTGACTCCATTATTTCTTTAAGTTTGTATCCATTAGTGATTTTGAAATTAGGATCACCATTCTCACCATGCTAGACTGTTGGTGTTAGTTTTGGATGCCTTTGTGACGTCTAAGGAGTTTTGTAATATAGAGAAAAGAACAATGATCAGAAGAATGAGTCTAGGCTGTCATTTAATTGATGCCTATACATAGCAGTTCAGTTAAACTCCTTCAGCCTTGGTTTCTTTCTAATGGATGAGTCAGTCTTTGTAAGAACAAGTCACTGTATACATTTAGTCAGCTAAACTAGTCCAGCAACACAGGTCAGGGGAGGCCATGATGTTGGTAATGCTGAGCCTCGTGGAAGGATGAGCAGGCCACTCCAAAGGGAAAGCTAGTTCATTTCAGAGAGCTGGCAACAAAGTCACCTTCTTTATTTGGGCTTGAATCTTCACTGGGAACCCAAAACAAGGTTAAACTGACCTCTAAGGTTTAGGTAATACCTGTTCACCAACTGGTATCAAGACCAGCTTTTATTGAATCATGAGGTATGTTGTACTTTGTAGAATCAAAGAACAGTTAAAAGATAACTGAGATGATGAAAGGTCTGTCCTGATGTCCCTATTCAACAGGTGGAAAAACCGAGACCTAGTGAGGAGAGTAAATTTAACCAACATTTCACAGTAGGTGAGTAGCAGAAGCCTGATTCTTTGGTATCTTAACTAAGCATTTGTCTGAACACAGATATACCATAAATATGCTTTAGGTAGGGGCCCCTGGAATGCAGAGCAGGGAGTTACTGGTGGAAATGGAGATGCCAGGCAACGTGGGGGTAGAGGAAAGAACTAAGAAAGTCGAGTTTACTGTAGGCAAAGGAGCTCTGCAAGCAAAGTTTGGGAATCAGTGGGGCGTTTTTTTTTTTGGACCAGTTAGATCTGAGTCATCCAATTAAAACAGAAACAGGTGCCCCAGAGGCTGCACCTCCTGTTCTCCCTACAGTTTTCTCTGACTTCTAATAACGCTTTATTAAAATTCTCTGGGTCCTGATTAATTTTCCTGACTTTTTTCTTTCTTACTGCTCTCCCAGCCACAAGATAAGGACAGCGAGTACTCTAATGAATGAAGTGAACAGTTGGGCTCGACTCATTTGGTCTAAATGGCTTTCTCTTCTCTGCCTAATGAAGCTTTGGGGATTTCTCCCCCAATGCCATTTTGGATGGATGAGGGAGACAACACCTGCTCATATGTGAGAAGTACCAAGAACTTGCCCTAAATCCGTATCTGCAAAAGGATTATATTGATTTGGTTACTGGAGGGTCCACCTGTCAGCAAAGAGGAGATAACTTGTATTTGCTGAGTACTTACTGTAGGATAAGCATTTTTTTTTTCCTAGGTGTCCTCTCTGGATTTTCTTCTCCTGTGTATCCTTCTAGCCCAGAGACTCCAAGACCGTTTTCTCAAAAGCACTGTGAGCAACTTGAGGGCAGGTACTGTACCTTTATCATAGCTGCAGTCTTGGTGTGATGGTCAGCTCATAGCAAGTTCTCCGAAAGGAGGTGTTCAGTGGATGATTGCTGGCTGCTAAACAGGCTTCCTCATTCACTGCTTTCACCATCTTCACTTCCAGCCTATCCCTATTTTATAGGTGACCAAGACAAAGCTCAAGGGACTTGACTAAGTCTCACATTTTAATATGCACAGGGCTGCATAACATGAAGACACCCATGCTCTTTCTACTGATTAAACATACTGCCTACTTCAAGGTGCAGCATCTTATCTCTAGGGATTTGCTAAATTTCAGCACAGATCCCAGTGAAGTGCAGTGTTTGGAAAATGTGTTTTGAACTTGACAGCAAATGAGATGATATACTATCAAGTTTGCCCTGTACTGGAATCATTATTATGAACCGAGAGGTGGCTTTAGATATGGCAAAAGAGGATAGTGATGGTTTATAAACTGGAGTCTGAAGAATTGTAATTGTTAGAAGGGAAGATAATTTGGAATCTTCCTTGCACAATATTGCAATTTTCTTCAGCCCTGCCAATGTTTACCTGAAATTATGGACCCAATTATTTTGATTCTTAGTGGTTATGGAGGTTGCCCTTGGATGAGCTGTGTTAGTTAATGAAGGGCTAAAGGCAGGAAGAAATGGAGAGGGCTATATGACCTTTGCACGTAGAAAGAATCAGAGAAAACAGAAAAAGGAAAAGGGCAGAAAGAGGCATGATTCCGGAAGATAAACCAGAGCCAAATGGAAGGCGGGGCAGGGGTGTTAAGGTTTGGATATGAGGTGTCCCCCAAAAGCTCATGTGTGAGACAATGCAAGAAGGTTTAGAGGAGAAATGATTGGATCATAGCCTTAACTAAATCAGTAAGTTAATTCTTGATGGGATTAACTGAATGGTAACTGAAGTGGTAGGGTGTGTGGCTGGAGGAGGTGAGAATTGGGGTCTTTGGGATATGTTTTTGTATCTGGCAAGTGGCGATCTCTCTCTCTGCTTTCTGATCATCATATAAACTGTTTCCCTCTGCCACACTCTTCCACCATGATGTTCTGCCTCACTTTGAGCCCTGAGGATTAGACCCTGCTTTCTAGAGCACCTGAATAAACTTTACCTCCCCTACCATTATTCTGGTTTGGCCCTTTTATAGTTACAGCAGCAAAATAAATAAATAAATAAATAAATAAATAAATAAATAAATAAAAAAGAAAAGAAAAAAAAAGACTAAATTAGGGATTTTAGTTTGGTGAGCCCACTTGAAGGTGGGCTTTAGGAGTGAGGTTTCCCTCTGAAAATATATGCAAAATTTTAAGACACATATTTCAATTTCAGTAGAGAGAGGATGCATAGCTTTTATTTTTTAAAAAAAGAAGCAGTAATTTCAAAGATTAAGAGCCACTGATTGGGGATAAATAAAAACAAGTCAAAGAGTCTTGGTACCATAATGGGTGGGGTGGTGGGAATAAAATTTTCAAAATTGGATTTGGAAGGTAGAACTATGGGCAAGCTATAGTAGTTAACATTTATTGATTATAAAACATTTATAATATTAATTTAAGACCACCTTCAGCATTATTATATTCAACCCTCACAACAGTGGGTTGAAGGAGACTCTATTATCTCTTATGGTTGGGGATACAGAAGTATACATCTGGTAGTCATGAATATTGCCCGAAGTCACATGATTAGCAAATGGCAGAGCCATGATCAGAACTAAGCACTCTAACTCCAGAATCGGCTATCCCATTTATATACTCTATGAGTTTTTTTTTTAAAGGAAAGGGTGTATCAGGGGTGGGGGAAGGTCTAGCATTTTTGCATGTCTTCCTATGTCACCTGACTGTGACCCTAGGGATGCAACTCTCCCAAATGACCTGAGCTGACTCACTGGGACAGGATCTTGCTGGATGAGGGCAGGGTTGGACCAGATAACCAGCATGTGGGGTTGCATCCTCAGTGGCAGCAGCTGAAAGGTCCTGAAGATTTGGGTGGCCGAAGGAGACTTCTGTTCATGGAACAACTTGGAGGATCCTTCCACGAAGGGGCTTTCCGGAGCAGCACTAGTGGAGAGATGCAAAAGTTAAGAATCTACCAGTAGAATTTACCCAAAGAGAGCTTCAGGGATGCCTCCCCTGGAAACTTCTCTGTTGCTTATGTAGGAGCGCAGGCCCTGGGGAGAGAGTGGGCTCTTCGCTAAACTCGCCCCTCATCTCTTGCCCCTGCTGCCCTCTGTCCTCAAGCAGGTTTCACAATGTCTGAGAGCTGCCTTTTCCTCTCTGTGAACATGGAGCATGTGCCACTTGGTACCACCTCCAACCTCAAAAGGCTCTTGTGAGGGTTAAATGAAATAGCACATGTGCAGCTGCATATCATGTGTAATGAGCGCCCAGTGTATGCGAGCTGTTTATTTCCCCCTTACCCCAAGGGGGCTCTATTCCCATCATTTGCAGAAACATTCCTTGAGCCTAACAGGATTCTGTTCTCTTCTAGACTCTCTTCAATTCACTTTCTAACCGCTGTCTCCCATCAGAATGTGAATGTTGCTTCTCTCAATTCTACATAAACTCCTCTCCTTCAGGGAACCAGGGAGGAGTGTATTGGCCATCTCCAGTCAGTGGGGAGGAGGGGAGGGAAGGGAAGAGGGAGGGAGGGAAAGAGAGAAAATGATTGGAAAGAGAACGTCAGTATTGTAGTATCCTGTAGCTGCCTGGTACCACCTCATGACAGGTGATTGTTAATTTTTTTAGGGATTTTGTGAGCTTGTTGACTTCACTCTGGCGGTCTGAAATTGGCCAAGGTGGGGGTATTTATACCACAGGAATTATCACATGTTATACACCAGAGCTTCTGTTTCCTTTTCTTTTTTCCCCTTCTTTTTTTTTTTAAATTTATTTTAATTAGTTACACATGACAGTACAATGACTTTGATATATCATACATTTGAATCAGATAGGATATAATTTCTCATTTTTCTGAGGGTACTGATTTCTAAACCTTCTCCATTACACCCCCCAGGGGCCCCACAGTTAGAAGGCATGCTGTGCGTCAGAGGCTGTTGTAAGAGCGTTGTGTCAGCCTTTTGAATGTAACATTATCATTTCCATTTGACAATGAGGAGACGGAGAAAGGGAGGCACCAGAGGTTCTGTAGCTGGTAATGACAGAATTGTGACACAAAGTCAGGCAGGCTCGCTTCCCAGTCTGCATTACAGTCAGCTCTGCTGCCCTCGGAGGCCTTGTGAGGACTCGGTAGCTTATATAAGGAGCCGGGCACAGTATGTGTGCTTAGTAATGACTTGAACAATACTAGCTGTCATTTTTATATCAGTTTCTAAAGTCTTGTGAAATCATGAGAGCCCATTAAAGCAAGCTATGAATCCTTTGTTCCTAAAAGATGTGCAGTGTGTATTCCCCACCCACATATTATCAGGGGACCCATGCAGTCTTGGACATCCATCCGTTCTTACTCTACAGGGCCACATAGAGATCCATTAGGCAGTCTCAGTGGCCTGTACAGTCTTCCAGGGCTCCCAAGATAGGGAGCAAAATCCCTTAGTGTTTTATGTTTTTCCAGGAGAATCTCCCACATTTTTTCAACCCTTCTTCAGGGACTTTTTGTGAACCCCTCCCAAGCCACTGACTGCCCTATGGGTGTGCTCCAGTTTTCTGTTTCTCACAGTGTGAAATGTAGAGTTCTATAGTCGAATCATCCTTCTTCCCACATCTCCCAATCTCTCTTCCAGTTGATTCATATTTTTTTCCTAATCCTATTTTGCTCCTGGCATCCTACCTCCATGGGGCATTCAAGTTCTCCAGCATCCGGGGTATAAAACTATAGTTTCAACATCCCTAACATCGCATGCACCCCAGTACATGCCCTTCAAGCAGGAAAAGGATTTTGAATATCAGAATACAGACCTTGGGGTTTCTTTCCTTCCTTCTTCTCGACTTCTGTGAACTAGACGCATCTTCTTTGGTTTTCTGCTGTGTGCACACGCTCCTTGTATCCCCACGATACTTCAATTTCTAGCTGACCCTGCTAGCATGTCCACTGGTCAGGTTTCAGGTAAAGCTTTTGCTTTGACTCAACAAACGAGGAATAATAACTAATAGGTATTACCTTCACTTTCTCTGTGCATGAAACATCGCAAAAATAACCCAGTTTAACCAAATCCATCAAAAGGCTATGATGTAGGGGGTTTCAAAGGAAACTGAAGCTCAGAGAGGTTAAGTAATTTGCTAATAAGAGGTAACACAGCTAATAAGTGACTAAGCTAAAATTTAAACCCACACATGGGGGTTCCAACCTTATATACTTACTTTCTTGTGCACTGACTTCATTTTCTGCCTCACGGCATTTAATCATGGTATGACCTGATTAGATGACATGATCCCTTTCTAGATATCTGCACTTACCAGTGGGTTTTAGAAATTAATAGTGTTTAAAAAAGTTAAAGATATTTCTGTCCCTGAGTGTTGGAGAAATTTTTGCAGGAGAAGTATCTCCTCGATTTTTGCAATTACTGCCACACAAATGCCACCCCAGTCCCCAACCAATTATTGGTCTCACGGACTCATTTGGAGTTGTTTAAAGCCCGTCTGCCTTCACTGCAATCTCAGTAGAAAATGAGGCTAATGTATTTACAGAAATAAAGCCAGCCTTCCTTGCTAAGGGCCCAGAGCTGGATTTCTGAGAGTCCATGAAGCTTTTTAAATAAGAACACAGTTTATAAAAACCTGACAGGTAAGCATCTTTCCAGCTCCCTGTGGCTTACCAGCGGCCCCTAGTGGCCAGAGGCTCCAAGCGCCAGGAGCCTATGCCTTGGCCTTTTGCTGTCTTGCGGTCTCTACAGAGTTCTATTGCACTCAAAGTATTTTGCAGTTGGGGTCAGGAAGGAAAAAAAAAAAACAACACCTAAAACTGTGGACAAAGAAAATATTATGTATAGTTGAAGGTCATACCGTCACTAAGGTCTCTCTTAACATTCCTGACCACAAATCTATAAGGTAGGCAATATTGTTTGACTACTAGGTAAACTGAGGCTAGAAAGGTTAAGTAAAGAGGTCACAGTTTGGTTAGCAGAAAAGAATACTGAAGTTTGTATGGAAACAGGTCTATTTTTTTTGCCAGGAATGGCAGTGGTATGTTCCTGGAAAATACTAAAAGTAGCTCACATTTAGGAATTCTCTCTGTGCCACACATGTACTAAATGCTCTTATGTGGAATATACCACGAATTCTCCAGTTACCATGTAAGATAACCCCCTTCAGTCCCTAGTTTACAAATAAGGATTCAATCTTTGCAAGATCAAAACTGCCAGAGGTCACACAGCTTGAGTGAAAGGGCTGGATATAGGACCCAAGTTGTTTGAATTCAAAGCACTTGCTTTAATGGACCTTAGTATATTCATGTGTATCCTCCTTGGAGAAAATCTATATTGTTGGTCCTCAGTGCTTGCTCACCTGAAATACTCTTTTCTTCTCTGCTGACCTGGCTATGTGCTTAGGAGAGTTTTGGTTGATAAGAGCCCAGGGACTGTGGAAGCCTATTGGCCAAGGGTCCTCCTCAACATAAGATTTTATAGATTGGAAGAAGCTACATCTTTTTGTGCATTTGATACTCTCAGAAATCCATTATCTATGAGTGGGGTGGGAGCTGCTTTTGGAGGATCTCTGGTGACTCAGTCATTTCCTGGACTCTTAGTGTCACAAAGGCATCAGGACCCAGTATAGTGCTCATGAGGCAGGATTTGTAGTCCGGAGGTATGGGACACAGTTACCAAACCATGAAAGACTCACTTTCTTTGACCATAGAATGATCACTCGAAAAGCCCTGTTACATGCTAATGAGAGTTAGGAGCATATAGCAGCTTGACATATTTTTTAGGAAGGTTAGTAGCAACAGCAGTAACCATGAACAGACCTGGCTCTGTTTTAGGTGTTAACAGGCAAGATCATCAGGTTGTTTCCTTGAAGCTTATAGCAATTGATTTAGACATTGAAACAAAACCAAATATACTGATAGGAGAAGACCAAAAGCAAAGAAGTCCCACTCCCAGAGAGAAAATAGGTGGGGTACATAGTAACCAAGTCTTTGTTATTGCCAGATCCCTTGCCAGGAGAGTATTGAATCTTGGGAGCAACAGGAGAGAGAGCCACAAAGGAATTAATTTGCCTCAAAAGGAATCACTGTGACTTAATGGCTTTATTGAATCCTCGGTTTTTAGCTCATTGATTCCCGTTTACTTTAATTCAGGTCTATGCAGAAGCCGTGCCATTACTTTGCCTGGTCATATCAATTACCCAATATCGCTCCTCCTCTGGCCTAGAGTTTGTTCTTCATGCATTTTACTATGTCTTTCTTGCCCAATTTTCTGTTCTCATTTCTCCCCACCCAGTGACTGGACTAGAAACTTGTGCCGATGGTCCTGGGCAGACTCTCTGGATGTCGGGTGATTGGCAGTGCTGACACCTAGCAGGTGCATGGTGCTACCTCACCATAGGGCTCTTTGTGCTGGTTTTAACCCTGCTTTTTTGCTTTAGGATTTGTTTTCTTAAAAGAAACTCTGAAAATAAAGAACTTTCCATTTTTATGTTCTCTGGGATGATTTTTCCTGTAGAGCTGTCCTGGGAGTTTTTAAAGGAATATTTTTCAAATTTTAGTATGCAATAGAGTCACCTGGGAACTTCTATGGAAAAACTTTCCTGGGCCCAAATATTTTAACTCAATAGGTTGTTGCTTCTTACTTTAATTGAGGTAAACTTCACATAACATCAAATGAACCATCTTAAGAGGAACAGTTCAGTGACGACTTGTACATTAGTACAACCTGTGTAACAATCACTTCGGTCTCGTTTCAAAACATTTTTATTGCCCCTGGGGAGACTCTGCATCCAGGAAATAGGCATTTACCATTCCTCTCTCCTTCCTAGGATTTGTCAATCACTAATCTGCTTTTTTTTTTTTCTTTGTGGATCTGCCTATGGAATCCTATAATATGAGTCCTTTTGCATCTGGCTTATTTCATTTAGCATGTTTCAATGTTTTTCCATGTTGCAGCCTTCCTTTTTGTGGCTGAATAATATTTCATTTTTAACATACACTACACTTTTTTTTTTCATTTAGAGAAGGACTTCACTTGTGCCTGCAGCTGCCAGTCTTTGGTACAAGCTTTGGGAATCACTGACAGTGGAGATGTGGTTGCACCCAGGTAGCTGGATGTTTTGTATGAGCAAATTCTGGATTGTGCAAAGTTCCATCTGCCCACTGGGTATGACTGGCCTTTGGAGATGGACCCAACAGTGGATGACCAAAGGACACCCAGCCAGGTAGGTTAAGCATTGTATCATGACATAGAGACCTAGGAAGTCCAGAGAAAGGCAAGTAAGAGAGAACTGCATTTGCATTTCAACTCTGCTCTCTGACTCAGGGCAAGTTACTTAAGCTTGATTTCTCTTGTTCCTCATTCATAAAATGGAATAACAACAGAATAAGTTTAATAGCATTTTTAAAAATTACACTGAATAATTTGTATTAAGTGCTTGGTAATAAACCTGGCAGAGAATGAGTAGAATGAAGCTCAAGGTGGACATGTTTCATTACTTTTCCAGAAAAGGGGTCATGTGCATTGGAGTCTGGCATGGCTGGTGGGTCTCTTGTACAAACAGAGAGAAACACTGTCAGAATTCTGCAGCATCTTCAGGAGACTCCATGAAAGCAAGACATGGCCCCGATGCATAAGAAGGAGACCCAGTTCCAACACAGGACACTTAATTGCAGCAATGAGATGGGTGTTGTCTTAAAATGGGACATATTGTTAGAACAGAAGCAGTAACAAGGCTAAACTGATCAGAGTCGAGGCTGTTTGTGTGGTTTTCCTACTAGACCATGATTATGGAGAGGGCAGGTGTCTTATCTGTGCTTTTCACTGCTGTGTTCCTGACATGGCATAGAGTATACACTCTATAAATTTCCATTGCATGGATGGACACTGTTTCCTACCCACTACCTTTAGGACTCATTCAATTTCTCTGAGTCAGTTTCATGTGCTATTGGAGGAATCTATTCCCAAGACTCACTTCTATGAGACCACTTGGAAATCTGCCTTGAAATTCTGAAGAAGAAAAAAAAATGTCCACATCTTTTCATCCTGTAGTTCTGCTTTTAAGTATTTTACCTAAGGAATACTTAAAGGCTCAGAAAGATTATAGCTCAAGAACATTAATTATAACATTATTTAGAATAGCAAAAGCAGTGGAAATAATTCCCTATCCGACAAAAGGGATTAGTTAGCTATATAACATTGCTTCCATTCAATAGAGTGTTGCAAAGACATAAAATAATGAAGACTGTTTAATAACATAAGAAAATGTCCAAATTATGTAGTTAGTGGGAGAAAAAGCAAGTTTTTTCCAACAGTATTTTTATATAATAATGCTTTGTGTATGTGCCTAACATTAGAAGGATTTATATTATCTTTTGCTCTGATTAAATTAAACACAATTTTAGTTTCATGCTTTTTGAAAAGCTTTTTGAGGCTTTTCTATAATTTTCAATATTTTCACACTGAATGTGTAATTAAATAGAATAATGAAGACCGTTATTAAGGATTACCTCTGATAAGAATTTGGGTGTTAGGCTTCCAGAGTGTGCCTGGAACTGAATGGGCTCCTGACCAGCAACACGGGGGGGGGGTATGAGAAAACTATGGGGAGAGACCAGGACACAAGGCAGCCAGCAGGGCATCTGCACCATCCCAAGCTGCAGCATATTATACTTTCTTTGCCAAAAGAAGCTCACATACCCTGTCCTGTCCTGTCCCACAAGCTAGCATTAAACACATCTCAGGTTGTGGCCATTTTGGTCTGCATGGAGCCTGGATCCATGGTGTAGCCTCCCAACTGCAGAGATAATCAGCCGCAGACTGGTTTCAATGAGATAAATCGAAACCTTGCAGGGGATGAATTGACCATGCAAATTAATTCTGTTCCATGTTTCTGCAAATTAAAAGAAGGAAGCCTGGGCTGAGAAAGCACAAATAGAATAGACACTTGCATTTAAAGGGAAATGAGAGGACACCTCTTGAGTGAGGGCTTTGTTATATTTTCGGTTAACTGGTTATAGATCCCCTCCTGTTTGGGCCTGGGCCCTTGTTCTTGGGCCAGGTACATCTGTCTGACTTCATCTCCTTTGAGGTTAGGTTCTTCCTGAGTCCTTTACTCCTGAATTCTCCTCTAGAATTCCCTAGAGGAGGTGGTGATTTAGACTCCTGTTGGGTCCTCTGTAGAATTTGCAAACTGAGAGTCAGTGATATGTTGTGCAGTGTGCTTTAAAGGCGAAGGAAATGTGCTAAAGGGGATGTGCTTTTGTGGGTTCTCTGAAAGCAGGTGTTTGATTTGAGTCACCTTGATGATTATCTCTGCTGATGACCAGTAGAGTCCTTTATTTTTAAGAATGCTAATAGTTCACTGAGTGCTTTCTTTGAACTTGGCATTGTGCTAAATGTTTTACATTGCCTATCAGTTATGGTTCTTCAGAGGAACAATACCAGTAGGAAGTGTGTGTGTGTGTGTGTGTGTGTGTGTGTGTGTGTGTGTGTGAGTATGCACACACACACACACAACTCTCCCTCAATATCAATGGGGATTGGTTTCACAATTGTTTGTAGACACCTAAATCTGTGGATGCTCAAATTTTTTATTTAAAATAGTGTAGTACTATATATGACCTATAAAGTTCCTCCCTTGTATTTTAAATTATCTCTAGATTATTTATAATACCTAAAACAATGTCAATACTATGTCAATAGGTTCTATTGTATTGTTTAGGGAATAATGACAAAAAGCTGCACATGTGCAGTACAGACATAACCTTTGTAAGCCTGACAGCACTGCACATAAATGATAAGTGAGGTGGATAATGCTGATTCAGTGCTCAGAGAGATTGAGGACCTGTGAAAGAGCCTGCAAATCACTTCATTTGTGTGGATTCAGCATAGTGGTCAGCACCAGGCAAATTCAAATTTTGCTTATTTGGAATTTTTTGAAAAATTTTTTTCTCAGTATTTTTTATCTGAATATGATTAAATACATGGATACAGCCTCTCACACTCACACATAGAGAGAAGGTAATAGCTAGGTGTGTATTACAAAATATGACATACATACTTATAGAGGCAAAGGAATCCCAAGATCTGCAATTGAAAAGCTCTAGATTCAGGGGAGCCTGTGCATATTTTCAGTCCACATCTGCAGGCTGAGACCCAGGAGAGCCAGTGGCCTCAATTCTAGTCCAGAAGTGGCCAGACCTGAGACCCAGGCAGAGCCAATGTTTGAGTCCTAGGTCTCATGGAAAAGACCAAAATTCCAGCCCACACAGCTAAGCAGGGGGAACTCCCTCTTATTCACGGGAAGGTTAGCTTTTTTGTTCCATTCAGGCCTTCAACTGTCTGACCAGGTCCACCCTTGATCTACTGATTCAAACGTTAACCTCATCTAGAAACATCCTCATAGACAAATCCAGAATAATGTTTGAGCAGACATTTGAGTACTCCATGATCTTGTCCAGCTGAACTAAGCTTAGTCACTACAGAAGGATTAAATAACTTATGTAATGATTTTGAAAGGCTATTTTTGTTTTAATTCCTGTTTTAAAGATGAAGAAACTAAGCCTTAGAAGGTTTAGGTCATGTGCATGTAGAAATAGCTAGGAATCCATGAGGCTCAGATTTGAACCCAAGCAACTGACTCAGGGGGTCAGATCCTTGACCACTATGTGATAAGGAATGTTCTAAAGTTGACCTCTCTTATGAAAATTCAGCAAAAAGTCACTAATGATAAATATTGTTTTAGGCATCCATTAATACATACAGAATGAATAAATGAAAGTATTGTTTACATTTAACATCTACCCTCCAATAAGTCCAAGCCTTAGAACTCTTTCTTGATTCTGAAGGAGAAAAATCTAGATACTGTGAGGAGAGTGTTGCTCAGCAGAAATTGGTGAACTTGATAGAGAATCAGTTTCCCTTTCTCAGTCACTGTTCTAGGTCATGCCAGTTGCATTTTGGGAAGAAGGAAATCAGTCCGTTAAGGTGTAGAGGCATAAGGACTCTGAACACTAGGAAACTTGTGTTGTGAAAGGAGACACTTGATTCTTGGAATGAATAATGCTGTTAAGTCATTTCCTGAGCATTGCCTTGAGTGTATTTGAATGAGGTTAGAGTCAGCCAGTCTCACTGTAGGGTTTCAGCAGTTACAGTCTGGGTTGATGGTTACTATAGAGTAATCCTGCTCTCTTATTGATTTTCATGATTCTCCGAGATATCCAGTGGCATTACTGTATTTTCTATCTCTACCACTCAGTTTTCCTAAGTAGTTTTTATCTTTGAAATAAATTACATATTGGAGGTGCATGCTCTGAATTAAAGAGCTGCTTTGTGTTTTAGTCAGCTTTTTCAATGCTGTGACTAAAGGACCTGATCAGAATAATTGTAGAGAAGGAAAAGTTTATTAGAGGGCTCACAGTTTCAGATGTCTTATTCCAGAGAAGGCTGGCTCCATTCCTCAGGGTTTGAGATGAGGCTGAACATCATAGTGGGAGAAAGTGGCAGAGAAAAGCAGCTCATATCACTATGATCAAGAAGCAGAGAGAGATTCCACTCTCCAGATACAAATATATGCCCAAAGCCATGCCCAAATTCCCATCTTTTCCTCCAGCCACACCCTACCACTTCAGTTACCACTCCACAGGGGATTAATTCACTGATTGGGTTAAGACACTCACAACTCAAATTCAAACCATAACGCTTTGGAAAAGCAAATTTGCTGCATAGTTTAATACAAATTGACATGTTTTCATTACAAATTTCCTTAAATCAGGGCACATCTGGATTTATAAGAAAATGTGGGAGAAATTCTCAATTAAGATGATGAGATACATTTTAATACACCATTTATGCAATTGTTTGATAATTTGTAAACATAGATACTGGCTGATTATTTTAATATTTTTTTAAACTATTGAGAGAATAATAAAGGTATATTTCAATTGAGTTATTTTTCAACTTAAATCTAAGTGATGTAGGGGAAAGTAAAAAGAAGCAAATAGTCTTCTTGAAATATTGTCATACTTAAGATTAACTCAACTCAAAAGCAGCTTGGGACTTTTATGACCCAGGCTGGTGGGAAAGGCTAGCCTGAGCTCATTGATAGTCCAAATTGCCACATCCATGCGACAGCTTCCAGCTAAAATAATATCAGTGTTCACCATTTAAGGAAATCCAATGCCAAAAAAATCCTTTTATTTGCAAGGAACCAAACTCATTCAGGTTGGTTCAAGAAAAGGAGGGTTTTGAACATTTTTAGTGCATTTTGCAGAAATGAAACCCAACTTTACACTTTGCTTCAGATGTGCACATGCTTAGCTTAGGAGATACTGAAGATTGAATTTCCCCTTCTGCCTGTTTTTTCTTTCTGGCTGAATTAAAAAAAAAAAGTGAATCAGTTTCTCTCTGAAAAGCAGTTTTCTAAGACAATTTTCCAGAAAGAATGTGGTTGAAAATGGCCAGCTCATCCCTGACTCCATGTGAACTTTCAAATTAAACTTTCTCTTTTTCCTTTTTTCTTTGTCTTCCTTTGTTCAAACCATAAAGGTAGAGTACTGATTGTTTGATAGCCAAATAGTGGGATGACTTTTCTTGACATGGCTCTTTTTCAGGTAGTTTGTACAATTTGCTGGGACTTGTACTGGATCACATGTTCAACACCTTGCTTCTCCCCCTCAACAGAAGCTACAAGGATACCACACATTTCTCTGAGAAAATCGGGTGCTGGACTTACCAGTATCTCACAATCATGTTCCACAGGGAGTCCCTGCAGGTCCTCATCAAACTGTGGCTCTCCTCTGAAAAACCACAGGGGTGTCACATGACACCCTCTGTCATCTGTTTTAAGCAGAACTCAGGCCAGTGGCTGGAAGTTCAGCAGGCATGATTTAGGTCTCAGAACAAAGAGACTAGTGTGTATACAGTCAAAGTTTCAGTCCAAGAAAACAAGGTTCAAAACAAGACCCTAATCTCAGAATAGGGTAGAAATTGGGAAAAATGAATTGGAAGTTGTATGTGATACACAAAAATTATCTGAGAAGCTTAACTTTAGGGCACCCATCCAGATCTAGTGAGCTGTGAGTGAATTCTTTGGACATCAGCACAAAATCAATATGACACAGTCTCAGATTTGGAATCCTCTGACTTCTTAGGCCCTCAGCTGTCTTCACACACAGATTCTCAGCCAACCTACAGATACTAAGACCTTAGTTGTCCTGCTTCTATTGTGGGGCTCTTTCCTTTACGAGTTCCTGCTGCTTGTAGTTGACGAAGGCCATCACGTGATGCTTTTATGTCAGAGAAATTGGGGTTCTTTTGACTATTAGCATAGAGACCAGATGGACAGGATAGGCTGGACTTAGATTCAAAGTTCAATCTCAACATTTGCACCTATGTGTCTTTAACAATCGAGTTCTATCAATCAGAAAAATTTAGATATATTTTTTCCTCCAGTGCCACAGAGCAACAGAGGTTTGTTTGTTGTTGACATTTTATGTATTTGTTGGATCTTTGCCGGGGGGTGGGGGGGGCTCTCATACAGACTTACCTAGCTCCAGAGCCCAGACTATTTGCTAAAACAAAATGGAGAGAGAGAGAGAGAGAGAGAGAGAGAGAGAGAGAGAGAGAGAGAGAGAGAATGGCAGAGCATATACTGGCTCTCAGAGCTTCTACCCCAAGATGACATGCATTGGGACAGTTCATGTTTTCTTGGCCAAGTCAAGCACTTATGTAGGCAGGGATATGAAATATTACTATGGACTTGAAAAAAAAAAGGCCCATTCTTAAAGCCTTGGCTTGTTTTCTATGCATTCCAGGTATTTAGAGCAATGTCAGACACATGGTAGACACTTAAAAATGTGATGAGTAAACAAATGAAAAAAACAATATATTAAAATAATAATATTTTACCTGGGTTCCTTTACACAGTTCTGAAATGTTCTTTGTTGGAATGTTTTAGGAAATAACCACAAAAAGGATTGGGTTTGGGAAAATGGTCTTTCATACAGATTAATTTTGGAAAGCCCATAGCTTGAGAAGACACCATAAATCTGGGAGACACGAGACCCACGTTGCATTTTTATATTGGCACAGAGGGCATTTCCCATGTTTTCCCAGAGGGTGATTGGCAGGTCAGTTTGAACAACTGATTCTCAGGATATTAAAAAGTGAAGAGGAAGTGTAGGAGTCATTTTGGGCCTTCACAATAGAGCTAAGAGTAAAACTCCCACACTGACCACTGATTTTGCAGATGGATGTCATGGGGAACTTCTTTTACCCAAAAGTATAGCTTCTCTGGGGTTAACATTGGTTCTTCCATGAAATGGCCAAAATATGGCATTTAAGTGGTTGTCCAGGGAGAAATGGGTCCCAAATCTGTAAACACATTGAGACTAATGGCCACTTCCATCTCCCTGCTTTGTTCTCAATTAGCATGAGTTCTCAGAGCCACTTCATGCCAAGAGAACAAATGTTTGCAAGTGCCCCTTTTCATTTCTGGGAAATCTAAAACCTGCCCATAATTTGGCTAATTTGTAGTTGATCATGGGGAAGATAATGAGTAGGGAAAATTGAGGGAGCAGGGGGACAGGGTTGCTAGGAAACGGATTTACTTCTCACATCCAGACAAATAAAGAAATGGTGTTAATGAGTCTAGTTACTGACAATCTCACTTCCAAGGAAGCACTATTACAGAAGTAGTGTTACCATGATAAAGAAGCAGACAGGCAGAGCTCTGGGGAAGAGTGGATCAGGGTGTTTCAGACCAAGGCTTTTACAATGAGGCAGACTGCAAAGTGAGACACAGGATAGTACTAAATTCTTAGAACAGCTTTGCAGAATAAATTAAGGGGCTTATGGAAAGGGCTTAGCACAGTATCTGCATAGCGCAGGTGGTCAGTAATGGGAATCTCATCACTTCCTTATGGGATTCTTGCTTTGGGTTTTGCATTGACCTCAGACATATCTTCCATTATTAGTTGAGACCATTTCTGAATCTTAATTTCCTTGTTCTGCCTCCTCTTCAGAAATCATGGTGAGGGTCAGTGAGGTGAGGTGGGTATAAGTAATTTACAAAGTTCAAGAAATTATATGTTGGCAAAGAATTTTTCTCATCATGATGGCCAATAATCACTCTCAAGCTCCAAAGAATGTTCTTACATAGATGCTTAGGGCTCCTTCTCTGCTGATCTCCCTTTTCTTTGCTTCTCAAATCTCAATCATTTTACTAGTTATGAATTCTGATCTCTTTTCTCAACTTAGCAATACCAATGTTGTCTACTTGACTCTATCTACTTCTCTCTATCTCAGTTTCAAAAAGTCCCTCAAGATGAAAGCAGGTCTGAATGGGAGGGTGTAATAATTAATTTTTTATGTCCACTTGATCAGGCTAAATGGATGTCCAGATAGCTGGTGGAATATTATTGGATTTATGATTTCAGCATCATCAAATCTATTGAAGGCCTGAATAAAACAAAAAGGAGGAGGAAGAAAAAATTCACTGTATCTGAGCTCAACTATCCATCTTCTCCTGTTCTCAGACATTGGTGTTCTTGGGTCTTGGGTCTTTAGAGTGGTATGTAATCCACCAGCTCTCTTGGTTCTCAGGCCTTGCATGCAGATTCAATTATGTCCCAAGTTTTCCAGGTTTAGATGGTAGATCTTGGACTTCTCATCCTCCATAATTACAAGAGACAATTCCCATAGCAAGTATCTCTATGCAGTTATTCATCCATTCATTCATCCTTCCATTCATTGTCTCATCCATTGGTCCTTCCATCCTTCCTGTTGGTTCTGTTTCTCTTAAAAGACCTAATGCAAAGTATCTTACCTCATGTGCTTTCTTCTTTTCAAGGTTCATAGCTCTGTGTCAGTCATTGTCCAATTTATGAAAGTATCATTTTATTTTTTCATTTTATTTTATTGGACTGGGGCTTAAATCCAGGGGTGCTCTATCACTGAGTCACATCCCCAGCCCTATTTTATATTTTATTCAGAGACAGGATCTCACTGAGTTGCTTAGCACCTTGCATTTGCAAAGGCTGGCTTCGAATTTGTGATCCTCCTGCCTCAACCTCTCAAGCACTGGGATTACTGGTGTGTGCTACTGTGCCCAGCAGTATCATTTTATATATCATCTTGTTCACATTTACAGTGGAGGTTCTTGCTTATGTGAAACAGAGGTGGGTAGGTGGGCGTAGAGAACATTTTATAGAAGTATGGATTCCAAATAGGTGCCTCTTGCTGAAATTTATGCTGCATAAGTAAGAGATGCTGCATTCCCTCTGAATGCCATGTTTTTAAAGTTAATAACTTTAATCATTTTACCAGCATGTATGTATGTATGTATATGTGTGTGTATATATATATATATATATATATATAAAATATATATAATATATATATATATATATTTATATATATAAAATCTACTGACTGGTAAGCATATGGTGACCTTAAAAGGGAATATGAAATAAAGAGCTCAAGACTGTGCTGGGGCTTGAATCTGACAGATTTCAGGGGTATGCTTGCATGAGTGCTACCTGCAAATAACCAAAGAACTGCTACAGAGAGGGTAGGATACTCCCGAGAGTGTGGATTGCTAAACTCCAGCCCAAGGGCCAAATTCAGCCACATAGTGTGTAATCTAAGGAGTATTGTTTAAAAACATTTCTTGTATGATTCCATTTTATTTTATTTATTTATTTTTTAATGTAGGAAGAAAAGAGGTTTATTTAGCTCACAGTTTTGGAGGCTGAAAGTTCAAGATTGAGTAGCCCCATCAGTTCACCCTCTGGTGAGGGCTTCACTGAGGGTGGCATCACAAGGGCAGGAGAATGTGCAGATGAAGTCACATTGCTAAGTAGAAAGCCACAGTGATTCAGAGGTCAGGCTTGCTTCTTTTTAAAAAAAAAAAAATAGTTCACTCCTGTAGGAATTAACCTGGATCCAAAGAGAATTATATTAATTCCTTCTAAGGCCTGGAGATCAATGACCTAAGTCTTAGCTTTTGTGTGTGTATGTGTCGGGGGGGGGGTGGTTCTGGGGATGAAACCCAGGGCCATAGGCCATGCCAGGCCAATTCTCTTACCCAGCCCAAACATTGCATCTTAAAAGTTCTACTGCCTTGTCACCACTATACTCCTTGGGAGGACAAATCCTATCCAAACCATAGCATGAAGGGTATCACAGTAAGTTTAATTTCCAGACAATTACAAAAGTAAGGAAAGGGAAAACCCATGTCTCTCCAACAATTCTTTTCTTGAAGAAGTCTCTGGAGCTGAGGAGAGCTGGTTGGAATGCTTGACCACCATAGCAGTTCCTAAACCATGAGAGTAGTTCCTGTATAATAACCTCTATTTTGTCTCTTAGATCACAAATCTTAAAATATCATCTGGCCCTATAAAATTTTGCTGGCCCTTTTTCTAGACCAGTTGAAAGGCTTTAATTTATTACAGTAAAATGAATGACTAGCAAGCTTAAAATAAAGTATTCTTTAGGGGAAAAATATTTTCCTGGATGGGGACCTGGAGGGATGTTCCTCAGAGGTCTTCTCTGTATTCCTTATCTCTCACTGGATAGTTTCCCACTCCCTCCACCCAGGAATAAGAGGACCTGTATTTGACCTCTTGAGAAAAATGCAGAGGCGTGGGGCCAGCTGGCTGAGAATCTGGTTCTGAAGTTGGACAATTTTCTATTTGGCTGAAACAATTGTTTGATTTCAAAACACAGAGACTGTGGCTGATAGATTGTTTCACTGAATTAAATTATCCTCCCTCTAACTGAATGTCGAGCATAGATAAAATCCTTGAGTAGCAGATTAGTGTGAAATTGATCTGTGGCAGGTCACCAATTACCAGGGGAAGATTAGCTCTTGGCCTAATAAACTAGACAAATTCCCCAGAAATGACGCCATGGACTTCAGAAGGAAAATAGTAGGTTTAGGAGCAGACTTTGCTAGCGTAAAGCACAAAAATGATAGAACATCCTGGAATACGGTATGGACTTCATTCTTTTGTTCATTTATTCAACAAGAACAATCTAAGGGAGAGACAGAAAAAAAAATAAAACAACAACTATATGGAATATACATTTAGTTTTTATAGGCATAGAATCATGTCTAGAGTACTGTAAAACATAAGGAAAAGGCATACAGTTCGGCTTTCAGGGAGACCAAAGAAAGCTTCCTGGAGGAGATAGTGTGTTGAGAGCCACAGCCGAAGGGGCCCCAGAAAACTTCCAGCTGCCAGCTGATTGGGCGGTGATGCTCACTGGGCTGTTTTCCTGCCCTTGCAGACCACAGAGCTGCTCATTGGGGGACTATTTTGGCTCCGCCCACGCGATCCAGCCAATGGGCCTCAAGAGCAGGAGGAGTGGGGTGGTTGAGAGGCTTGTGGGAAGCTGGTGGTGGCATTTGGGCTCTGAGGGAATTCCTGAAAAGCTAGTGTGGTGTGGTGCAGCATGTGTTCTAAAAATAAAGTTCATTTTTGCTTGAAAAGTGGCTTGTGGTGAATTATGCCCAGCCAGACTATGGCAATAGTGTCTAGGTGATTCTTGAGGAATGGTTAGAGGTTATTCAGATAAAGGGGGTGGGGAAGCTCTGAGTGGGATAACTTAGGCAGAAGAGGGGCAGAGCCATGAGAATACTTGGTTCATTCTGAAAAATTTACAAAGTTCTGGATACCTGGATCAGAGTGGTGAGAAATGATGCTAGTGTGTCAAAAAATGACAAGGTCATGTGTTTTGGTCTGAATTTTTAATGACACCCCAAAAGCCCATGTGTTAGGCAGGGCAGCAATGTTCAGAGCTGAAATGGTTAGACTATGAGAACTGTAATCTTGTTGTGGATTAATCCATTCAATGGATTAATAATTTGAAAAGAATACCGGCTGATAACTGTAGGCAGGTGGAGTGTGACTAGAGCAAGTAGGTCACTGGGGGAGTGGCCTGGACTATATTCGTCCCTGACTCCTTTCTCTCTTGCGCTCTCTCTCTCTCTCTCTCTCTCTCTCTCTCTCTCTCTCTCTCTCTCTCTCGATGCTGTAAGCTGAGCAGGTTTCCTCTGCCTGTGCCTTTCTTCCATGATGTTCTGCCTCACCTCGGGCCCAGAGCAATGGAGTCAGCAGACCTTGAACTGAATCTCTGAAATGGTGATCCCCAAATAAACTTTTCCTTCTGTAAGTTGTTCTTGTCAGGTACTTTGGTCACAGTGACAGAAAGCTGACTAACATTTCATGCTATGTTAAGGAATTTGAATTTTATCTGAGGACAATGGGGAGCTATCAAAGATATGGACAGTGGCTGTTCATTTGAATTATATTGTGTTTTAGAAGGATTGTTCTCGTAGTACATTGGGGCGTTCAGGAGCACGGTGAGATTGGCGCTTGGGGGATGTGTTCCGATTGCTGTTGCAGTTATAAAAATGACAGATGACAGTGATGCAGGCATTAGGAATGATGTTGGGAAGAAGGGGATGAAAGGAGGCCAACAGAATAGAAATAATTATTGTTTGGAAGCACGAAGTGAGGAAGACAGGAGTTATCAAGAATTGTATTCACATATTTCTTAAATGATATAAGCATAGCAGGACAGATACACAGAACATTAAAAGCAAGGGAAGGGACAATTAGCAGGATAAAACAATATGGAAAACTCTGGGGGCTTTAGCTGGAAATGAGGAGGAAGAAATGGCTTCTGAGACCAGTGTTGAATGGGCATGTTTTCATAAGGGAGAATCGGTCATGTTCCTCCTTTGTTAGGAGGATCAAATCATTAGCCAATGCTTGGAAGAGAGTCAGGCATGAGTCATCCTTTACTTTCACAGGTTGATAAGAGTCTGTAGTTCACAGTGTTTATTACCATGTGTGCTCTCTGTTGACTGTGACCCTGTTCTTATGAGACGCATGTGGTAAATTGCATGATCTCTTGGGTAACATAAAGCTTCCAAGCTCCCCACTTTGAAAAGAGAAGAACCAGGGTTTAAACAAGGTAGTGTGACTCTAGACCCAAATTGAAAAGTCAGGCTGTTTTGCTCACAGAATGACCTAGACCAAAACATCTCCTTCAAAGGAGAACTGTTAGTAATAGAAGCCGGTTGTTCTTGCACTTTGTATCCTAGAGGGCAAAACCTGAAGTTAGGATAGCAGAGCAGGAGTTTTAGAGGACTCTTCAAGGGCACTGAACTAATCAACACCATTGAGAGAGAGGAGACCTTCATTCTTTTACTCTTGGGAAGCAATTACCTTCCATGCAGCCATTGGGGATGGATGTATTACAAATCCATTTTTTTTTTTTTTTGGTACAAACTTCTGAGAGACTTAGCTTTAAAGTAAGAAGAACTATAAGCAACCACCTCATCCAATATTTTTGAAAGAGTGTTCTACAAAATGTGAATTCTATTGGATGTTAATAGGTAATATATAAATAATAAAAAAATTCTAGGACCAATTTAGCTCTTGGAAATGCTGGTAGACAGATATAAATAGTTTTTAAATACATTTTTAAGGATAGTTTTAGTTTTACAGAAAAAAATTTGAAAAAGAGTACAGATAGTTCCCATACATCTTATACCCAGTTTTCCCTATTGTTAACATTTTGCATTAGTGTGGTATAACTTGCCACTTTTAATGAACTAATATTGGTATATTAACTAGTAACTGAAATCCATGATTTATTTAAATATCCTTAGTTTTTGCCCAGTGTCTGCTTTGTTTCAGAGTCCCATGTACTACAGCCCATTATTTTAGGATGCTTTATCTTTTGGCTCTTCTTGGCTGTTGCATTTCACCTGGCTTTCCTATTTCAGGTGACCTTGAGATTTGTGAAGAGTACTGGTCATGTGTTTTGTAGAATGCCCCTCCAACAGAATGTGACTGGTATTTTTTCTCATGGCTAGAATGACATTGTGAGTTTTTTTTTTGAAAGAAAATGAGGTAGGTAAACTAGTGCTTTTCTCATTCCATCCTGATCAAAGGTACATGCTATGAAGATGACATAGCAGTGTGTAGCTGTTAACCTTGGTGACATGGCTTTGGGAGTGCTTGTCAGATTCTCCCTATTTAGATATGCTTGTTTTTCTGTAATCCTGTAGTTGGTGGAAGAAAGTCATTATATGCATCTTATACTTAATTTGTAAGGAGTTATGCTCCATCTCCTTGAGGCAGAGTTTCTACACGAATTACTTGAAATTTCCCCACTCACAGATATTTCACTTTGGGTGATAATTGAATATAATTTTTTTAATGTTCAAATTGTTTCATCTTTAGCCATTGGAAGCTTTTTGCATTGCCTCCTGGTTTGTTTGTTTGTTTGTTTCTTTCTTTCTTTTTTTAGCAAGGATGGTGGAATGTGATGGACATCATTATCCAAAGTACATGTATGAAGACACGAATTGGGTGTCAACATACTTTATATACAAACAGAGATATGAAAAATTGTGCTGTACATGTGTAATAAGAATTGTAATGCAAAAAAACAACAACAAAGTACATGTATAAAGGCATGAATTGGTGTGAACATACTCTATATACAAAGATATGAAAAATTGTACTCTAAATGTGTAATAAGAATTGTAATGCATTCTGCTGTCGTATATTTAAAAAAAATCAATAAAACTAAAAAACATATTTTTTAGTTGTCAATGGATTTGTCATTTTATTTATTTATATGCAGTGATGAGGACCGAACCCAGGGCCTAATGCATGCCAGACAAGCGCTCTACCACTGAGCCACAAGTCCAGACCCTCCTGGTTTCTTTTAATACAATTTCATCATTTTAGTTTTTGTTTGGTTGATTGTTTTTGCTGGTTGGTGTTTTTTTCCTTATTGTTGTTGTTTTTCTGTTTTGTTTCAGCACATATTTACTTTCTGACACAATGTGTTTCAGGCTTTCAGGCTCATTTTTCTATTTCCTACCCTAGTCCTAGAACCATTTATTTTCCAAGAAAACCATATTTTCTGAATTATAATAGAAACTAAGATCTGGGAGCTAGATATGCCTTTTGCAACTAGGGTGCCATTGCTTCTAGAAACTCTGAGCTGATAGAGCAAGGAAATATATGTGTATATACTAACTAATGATCCATATGTATACACATGTACCTATTTATTAATTTCACACTGGTGTCTTCTGCTCTAATCCATTAACGAGTACATCATTCTAGTTTCCTCCCCTTGCTTATCTGGAGTTCCCCTCTTCAACAATGAAAAACCTGGTTCCTATTATCTGTCATCCAATGGTTTAGTTGTTCAGTGCCAGTATATATGACTACTTGTTTCCTTGCAGGAAGAGACTTCACTAATTAGAGTACCGTATTTATATCTGGGTCCTTTGGCCTTTGATCTCATGGATTCCACTAATTTCCAACATCAGGTTTATCCCACTGTCTTCAATGAAGTTGCTTCATACATTTGTGCTACAGGTAGGTTTTTTTTTTTTTTTTGACATATTCTTCATTCCATCCTGGGATGCCTTTACTTCCTAAATTATTATCTTTTAGAATTTGAATATAGTTAGGACATTGTTTTAGTTTTTTGTTGCTGTGACAAAAAGACCTGACAAAAATGATTTAGAGGAAGAAAAGTGTTTTTTGGCTCATAGTTTCAGAGGTTCAATCCATGGTTGGCTGAGTCCATTGATCTGGGCCTTAGGTATGGTAGAATATCATGGCAGCAGGGCATGGAGGAGAAAAACTACTCAGTTCATGACAACCAAGAAGCAGAGAGAATTTGAGTCCAAAGAGCCAGAGAAAATATAATCCCCAAGGGCATGCCACAAGTGACCTACTTCCTACAGTCACATTTTACCTGCCTACCATTACCACCTACTAATCCCTTTAAGTTAGTAACCCATTAAATAGATAATCTGATTAGACTACAGCTCTCACAACCTAATCAATTTACCTCTGAACATTTCTATGTTGTCTCACACTTGAGCTTTTGGGAGACACCTCAAAACATTTTTGTGAAGGTGTATGAATGGATATGAATTTTGAATTCAGGAGTGTGATCACTTGGTTGTGTGTTATGAGTATAGTTATCTTTGTAAGAAACTGGGCATGCTATTTTGCATCCCTAACTGCAATGGGTATAAGTTCCTGTTTCTCCTCATTCCTGTCAGTAATTGGCTTTTTTTTTTTTTTTTGGTGGTGGTGCTGGGGATTGAACCCAGGGCCCTGTGCATTTGAGGCAAGCACTCTACCAACTGAGCTATAGCCCAGCCCTCTTGCCAGCAATTGGTATTGCCAGTTTTCCTTTCTTGAATTTAACCATCCTAATAGTTACTTGGTGGTTAATTTCATTTCCTTAATAACAAATATTTTGAACATCTTTTCTTGCTTGGCAGGGAATCTATTCACCTAGTTTGTTCATTTTTAAAATTAGTCCATTTTTTTTTAATTGTTGAGCTTTAGAAGTTCTTTGTGTATTTTGGCTACAAATTCATTACCACATGTATAATTTGCAAATATATTTCCTAGTGTGTGGCTTGCCTTTTTATTTTCTTAATGGAAAAATTTTGAATTTTAATAAAGTCCACCTTGCCAACTGTTTTTATTTCATAAAATGTGCTCATGGTGTTGTATCTGCAACTCATTACCAATCTTGCAGTCTCCTATATTTATTCCTCTTTTTCTTTCTAGAGGTTTTCCAATTTTGTTTTTATGTGCATACAATTAAATTTGAGTTAACTCTTATATAAGATGGAAGGCCTCTGCATAGATGACTTTTTGGCATATGGATGTCCAATTGTGCTAGCCCCATTGGTTGAAAAGACTATTCTTACTCTGTTGAGTTGACTTCAGTTGACAACATTTGTGTGGGTCTGTTTCTGTGCTTTCAATTATGTTACATTGATCTGTGTTTCTTAAAACTATTAGTATATAAATGTAAATTGTGAATATCTAAGAAGGGTATATATTTTATGGTGTTTTCCCAAACCTTTTTTTTTTCTCTTTCAGTATTATGGATTGGACCTCAGGGTGCTTTACCATTGAGATCCATTCCCAGCCACTTTTTATGTTTTGTTTTGAGACAAGTTCTCACTAAGTTGCCCAGGCTGGCCTTGAATTTGTGATCCTCCTGCTTTCACTTCATGAGTAGCTGGGATCTAAACTTTTTGCCTTTAATATCTTATTTTTTCCCTGAGCCTAAATTTTATGATCCCAGAGATAATACCCTTCATTTGACAAAATAAAGCAGTGAACCCTACAGAGGAAAAGGTTATTTGGCTGTATTAATAGTTTGATTAGGATCCAAGCTTGGACTAAAAGTTTTTAGAATTTTGTGACAAATTCAGATTACATTTTGGTCACATCTGTAACTGACATATATCTCCACATGTATCTCAGATAATCTTACACTTGGTGTAAAAGCTCATAAAAGCACAATGCAGATATATATCTGGATTAAAAGATTTTAGTATTCATGGTAGATGAATGGTTTTTCATTTAACTTAGTCTTTTACATAATTGTCAGTGATTAATAGTAATTCATTGTATATATATGTAACAATTTTCTTCATATTCTGATGATGAAACAATATACAATTTAATACCGAGGATAATAATAACATAATTCTTGTTATCCCATACCTTCAATGCCCATCAGCATTTACCCAATACACATAATGAAGTGAGGTCTGCTTGTTGAGAATTCTAAATGGCAGTGATTTGAAAATTGAAGCCTATCGACCTCTCTGAGCTTTTATTTCCTTTGAAATTCATTTTCCTGACTCTTCACTCTTCTAAGGGCCATGGGACTATGTTTTGTTGTCCTATTCACTTAAACAGAGCTCGGCTGATGAGTGGTTGTGAAACACTTTCTCTAGATGTGTTTATGTAATAGGCTCCTCAATTCTTCTGAACTTGTGTAAGGTCACTGAAGTCACCCTTGAGGTCCCCGGGCTAAGTAGCTCATACAGAGGACAGGTGTGTGACTCCAACACCTTGGCCATCTACTCAGTTTATGTCTTTTTGTTAAAACAGGGACACTACAGTTGCTTTTGTTGATGGGTTTGTAGGTTCATTTGTATATCCAGATTGACAGTGCAGGATTATCAGAAGGCTGTCTTCTGTAGGAGTTGAATAATGGTTACCAAAAAGATACATCCAAGTTTAACATTCTGTTACTTTGAATGCAACCTTCATTGGGAAAAAGATCTTTGCAATTAAGGATCTTTTTATTGGGGGTGGGATACTCGGGATTTCGTGGGCTCTTAACCACTAAGCCATATCACCATACCAGCCCTTTTTATTTTTTATTTTGAGACAGGGTCTCACTAAATTGCTTAGGGCCTTGTTAAGTGATTGAGGCTGCCTTGAACTTGGCTGGAATCATAGGTGTGTGCCACCACATCTGTCAAGTTAAGGATTTTAACATGAGATCATACTGTATCAGCAGGGTAGCTTCTAAATCCTTATAAGTGGGAATAAGAAGATACAGGGAGGAGAGGAGGAGGAGGAGAAGGAGAGGAGAAGACTGTGGAGATGGAGGCAGAAAGTAGTTATAAGCCACAAGCTAAAGAATAAATGGAATAAACAGATCCTGGAAAAGGTAAGAGAGAATTCTCCCTTAAAGTCTTTGGAAGGGGCATAGTTGTGCAATACCTTGATTTTGAACTTCTGGCCTCTTGATCTCTGAGAGAAGAAATTTGTTTAAGTGAGGCAGTCACAGGGAGCTAATATATCTTTCCTCCCATGTTTTCCTACTTAAGTTTTAACAAATTCAGAGCATCTGTCTTCAATTTTAGGTTTGACTACCCAGAGGGATCGTAAGGAGACACTACGAGCACTGTAAGGGAAACAACCAGGTCTGCTTTAATTCACCGACATGTCCTCATGCCTTGGTGGCCTTTGATGTAATTATAGCTGCTCTGTAAATATTTGTTGGATGAATTATATCATGGAATAGTTCAAGATAGATTTAAAACTAAATTTATCATAAAGCTAAAGCTAGATTTATAATAGTTAAAGGGTGGTGAATTCCCATGCTAGACACTATTTCTAAAATACTAAGAGGACGGTATTTTAGCCTGGCGACCACAACACTGGCCTTCCTTTGGAAACTTCCACACTCACTGAAGACATGTTTTGTAAACTCAAGATTCTCCCAACATAAACTGAAACCATGTACAAATAATTCCTACCAAGTCAAGGGGGAAGTGTGCCTTCCCAAGATTCAAAGGAGAAAGCTAGATTTATAAAATCTATCTACCAAGAAACATAACACACAAATGAACATACAACATCAGTGCTTAGAATATGGCTAATTATATAAAATGAACACTAGTGTAGTAACCACTCCCTAGGTTGTGCCAACCACTGGCACCCCTAAGTTCTGCTGCATGTTTCAGAAATGTCCTTCTCCCCTCCACCCTGAAGGTAACCACTATTCTGACTTTTATGTAATTCATTTCCATGATTAGAAAAAATGTTGTAGGCTGGAACCCAGGGCCTTGTGCATGTGAGACAAGTGCTCTACCACTGAGCCACACCCCAGCCTTTCCTCGATGTTCCTTATACTATTGCCACAGGTGCTGCATCCCTAAACAATGCAGTTAACTCTATTTAAATGAATTTGTACTGTTTGTTTCTTAGTAATATCATTACAACATATAATTACATATAATATTTATTTGCTTTCATTATAGATAATGTCCCATTACATGAAATGTACTACAATTTGTTACCCAGAAGTAGATACCAGGCCAGGTACAATGGTGCATGCCTGTAATCCCAGCAGCTCAAGAGGCTGAGTCAGGAGGATTGCAAGTTCCAGCAACTTAGGGAGACCTTGAGCAACTTAACAAGACCTTACCTCAAAATAAAAAAATAAAATGGGCTGGGAATGTAGCTTAGTGGTTAAGCACCCCTGGGTTCCGTCTCAAAAAAACAAAACAAAACAAAAAAAGATACCAGAGATTAAGGGTCCTTAAGAAACTAATTTCAACATCACAATTGGCTGATGAGAAGAAAAAGTGACACAAGGGGGAGTGACTGTTTTTACTTGTTCATTTTGTTAGTGGAGAGCAATAATTTATCATAAAAATATTTTTATAGAAGGCTGATGACAAGTCTTATTTACAAAAAAAGTATATGTTATTTTACATATGATCATTACTTAAAATTTTATACCTAGCACTTTAGAATGAGATTTAAGGTCTCTTTGCTGATCTTAAATTTCTCAAAGGTATAAAGAAGATTTTGAAATCACAAGATCTTGTAATTTTTGCAAGCTTGCTGTTGAAATACAAAAAAGCATTGTCTTAATTATTATTATATCTATCTTCATAATACCATTATCCTGCAATTTTGCAACAGCATAGTAATTGTCTTACCTTTTCTAGTTTACTTTCTACAGTCTGTTCACATATGGACAATTCAATCTTCATAGCTTTTAGATTATGTTCTTCTACTTAAATGCTTTACACTGTCATCTTCAAATGTCTGCCAAAGGGACCTAAACTGTTGCCCTTGTTTTATTCAATCTTTTCCCCTTTTATTCTCACCCTAACCTTGTTAAAAGTTCATAGAGTTGGGCAAGGTGGCACACTTCTGTGATCCCCTGACTTGGGAGGCTGAGGTCGGAGGATTGAAATTTTGAGTCCAGCCTCAGCAATTTAGTGAGACTCTGTCTCAAAATAAAACATAAAAATGACTGGGGATGTAGCACAATGGTAAAGCACCTCTGGGTTCAATCCCTAATACCAAAAAAAAAAAAAAAAGTCCATAAAAGCCCTCTTAGCTCCTAGACCAGTGCTTCTCCAATGTAATGTACCTACTAGACACCTGTAGAATCTTGCTAAACATAGATGCTGATTAGGCCTAAAGTGGGAACCCAGGCTCCTGATTTTATAAGTTCTCAGTAAAGCTGACAAAACTGGTCCAAGAACCATATTTTAAGTAGGAGGGCCTTGACAATATTGTGCCTTTGTATGTATGGTCACATATGTGTTCGGTATCTGTCTTTCCCTTATTTTAGAGCGAATCCTAAAGGTTGATATCAGATCTCTTTTTTGTTGAGTCACCTGGCACCTGTCAAAATGATTCTGGTATTATTAATATTTTGGTTTTCAAAATGACCTGTTTACCTATTTCTCTCATGCTATAGGCAGTGAATTGAATCTAGAGAGAGATAGTGTCCTCACCAGAGTGACACCATAAATTAGTGACAGAGCTGGGACTAGGAATGAGTATTTGAAATAAATACCTACCATGACACTAAACTTTAAGGAAAGGTCTAGGACAAGCATCACATTATTCAGAATTAGGCTCTCAGGTATTGGATACTCAACATAGAATTCCCATTGCGAGCCCTTTGGCAAATTGCAAATGTCTTAGAAAAGACAGGAAATACCTTGGGGCATTTCTCTGAGCCCAGGGAGGCTCCACAATTAGATTAACAGCTTACTTACCAGGTAACTAGAGTGTGGCCAATTGGGAAGGACTGACCTAATTCTTCCTCTTTAATTACCTTAATTTTATGCATCGGGTAATTAATTGAATGACTTAGTGATTACAGATGCTTTCTGTAGCTCCAACTGGAAATGAAAACAAGTTGCATCAGAAACATAGGTGTGTGGAGGAGGAGAGACTAGGAAATGGATCCTGATAGGAGTCTACACATGCCATATTGTCACACAAAACTCACTGTAGCCTTTTATGTCTCAGAAGTGCATCTACCTGGTAAAAGAGAAAGATAGTTCCCCAAACAGCTTCTAGAACATGACCAGAATTTCTTAATTTAAGCACTACTGACATTTTACTCCAGATCATTCTTTATTGCGGGGGCTGTCATATGTATTGCAGGATGCTTAGCCTCATCCCTGGACACTCTGAACTAAATGTCAGCAGCACTGTTTCTCCTCCTCACAAGTTAGAGCAATCAAAAATGTCTCTAGATATTGCCAAATGTGTCCCTGTGGGATAAAAATCATCTCTAGTTGAGAACTACTGGATTAGACTCTTGGTCAGGTTAAGCGTGACCAATGGTGCAACACTATGTAGTGAAGCAAGTTTTGAACTGACAATTCCATAGATGGTCCTTCTCAGAGACTTAAAAAATATCTGTGGCAGTTTATTGCAGATATTGATAAAGTCTGCAATCCAAGACTTTGGCCTTTGATACTGAAAATTTGCAGACTAAGAATGTCTCCCTCTCCATTTAAATACGATGTAAAGACTTTGCAGAAGCTACCAGAATATCTGGTAATTTCAAATATCAGGAAGATCTTCCACTGGGATTGCCTCCATCTTCCAATGTTCAGCTCCTCTCACCCTAGACCTGATCATCTCCAGTAGCTGTGTCACTCCTGAACTCTTCATTTCAATCGTCTTATTCTGCTACTCCCTTATTCTCAGTCATCTTTGCTCTCTGATCACCAACCCCTTTGCTTCTAACTTGATTAATGTAGCCTTCCTGCTACAGCCACGTTTTCACCCCCGCTGACTCTCCACAGCATTCACCTCACCACTTTGCACCCTGCCTGCTCTTGCCCATATTTGCCTACTTACTGTGAGAGAGGAAAAGTCCCTTGGTCTCTTTTACAATTTAGTATTTAGCCTTAAAGATAAAATGACTTGGGGTCTTAAAAAAAAACAAAAGCAGTTGGAAGGGAGAACAAATTGGAGCAGGGAGGAAGAGCATGAGGAAAAGATTAACATTAAACAGAGACGAGTGGTGGGAGGGAAAGGGAGAGAGAGGGGGAAATTGCATGGAAACGGAAGGAAACCCTCAATGTTATACAAAATCACATATAAGAGGTTGTGAGGGGAAAGGGGGGGAAAAACAAAGGAGAGAACTGAACAACAGCAGATGAGGTAGAGAGGGAAGATGGGAGGGGAGGGGAGGGGGGATAGTAGGGGATAGGAAAGGCAGCAGAATACAACAGTCACTAATAGGGCATTATGTAAAAATGTGGATGTGTAACTGATGTGATTCTGCAATCTGTATTTGGGGTAAAAATGGGAGTTCATAACCCACTTGAATCAAATGTATGAAAGATGATATGTCATGAGCTTTGTAATGTTTTGAACAACCAATAAAAAAAAAAGCAGTTAACACCAGAGTGTGATAGATTCACAGCCCCTTGACAAACAGGAGGTTGGGGAAGGGGAAGGGGCTGGCGTGACTAACAGAGATAAATGCATGAAGCAGCTCAGCTCAAGAAGGCCCCCCTGCCCCAAGAGAGCAAAATGACATGGAGATAACTAAAGGTACAATTCTTTAAATAATAAGAGACAATAAAACCCAGGTGACATTGGAAGACTGTACACTCCACAGGGCTTAGCCAACAAGCAATTCGGGGAGGGACCTTGAGCAGTAGTGAGTCAAGTGTTAATGTACCTGCCCTGGGTGCACCTGCCCACCCAGATACCTGATCTTGCAATACTGTCTTAAAAGCCTCACTCTCTGTACATTGTGTCTGTCAGTCCATTCTTTGGGTTTGAACAGGTGTGAGCACTTTTCTCACATTTACCCAATTGGAACTCTCTGGTCCCTGATGGTCACTCTGCCCATGTAAACCCCTCATCAACCCTGCTGTTCCAGCCCTGTGATTGTCTGGCTCAACCCAGAGCAGATTGAATTAATTATTTACCTTACCTTTGAAACCTAAACAGATGAACATCTGCCCCTAAATGAAACACACACATAGCAATATGGTGACTAATCCATTGCAGTTTAATTTCAAGAGCACAGACTCCATATGGGCACTCACATTGCCTAGAATTCTCATCCTGGTAATCTGTGTTCTCCTCTTGAAGGTAATTCTTGTCTACCTCTCAGATACTTTAACACCCCACCCCACTCCCCTCACTCTTATTTGTTAGCCTTGCCAGAAAAAAAATAGAAGCAGAGAGGACTCACTCAGACACACATTACCAAATCCATAGTGTGTTTTAATCTAGGCCTGTATCTACGTTCTTCATCTTCCCACTGCTTTTATCAAGAGCCAGTATCCTCTGGTGTCCTTTATGCTAGTGTCTGTGACTTTCTCAAGGATGCCACTTCTGTAGTTTCCCTCCATCTCCTGCATCACAGTTTCTTTCATTCAAACAAATCATCCCCATCGCATGTAAATATACTACAATTTTGCACATTTTACATTTCCCTTCCATGATCCAAATTCTACTTCTTTATCATGTTTCTCTTTTCCTTCCAGTCAGTCTTGAAGGGCTAGTCTAGAGGACCTGCACCAGGTTCCTTGTCTCTTCTACTTTATTTGATCCATTCTAATCTCTGATCTTTCTTCTACCGTCACGACCTCTCTAAACCATTCTTGCAGATGGTCATCATGCTGCTAAAACTGATGGATACTTCTTTGAACTCCCTCACTAACCATTTGTCATTGGCCTCCCTCTGCATGAAACTATTCTCCTGGTGTCTAGACTATCACCCTTTCCCAATCTTCCTCTTGCCTCTTTATATCCCCCTTCTCTTTTTGTTTGTGGATTCTTCCTTCTCAGTCTTACCTTTAATTGTTAGACTTCCCTACCTGTTGGTCCTGGACCATTTCCTTTGTCTGCACATTTTCATGTACTGATCTCATCCACCCCATGGCTTTAAATACCATGTAGATAAAGAGGCTCCCAAATTTATAACCACCTACTGCATTATTTCCTGTATCCCATATTTATGCTTTCCACTACCTCTTACTATTTCTAATTAGATATGTTATAAGTCTATCAAATCTGCATTGTCATAATTTATTTCTCTCTTCTATTCTCTTCCCTTCCTTCTCTTTCTTTTCAATACTGGGACCTGAACACCAGGATCTTCTACCACTGAGCCACATCCCCAGCCCTATTAATTTTTTTTTTTTTAATTTTGAGACAAGGTCTTCCAAAGTTGCCCAGGCTGCACTTGAACTTGGAATCTTCCCGCCTCAACCTCTGGAGTCACTAGGGTTACTGGTGTGTGTCACTGGACCAAAATTTGAACTTTCAAGACAGTTTTAAAATTTCTCCTTATTTTTTTTCATATTTCTCCTCAAGATTTTTTTCATCTCAATAAATGGCACCCTTACCCACCCAGCTACTAAAACCAAGAACACTTTTATTCCCGACATATAATCCTTCCACAAGATATTTCAATCTCTTTCTGGAATATGTCTTCTTTTCCTTGTTAAAGAGGAAAAGCATCAGGTATTCGTGAGATATTATTCTGATTACTCCAGCAGAGGAGAGAGACTCCAGTGTTTACTGTGACCACTGCAACTAAGAAGAAGGTAACAGAGATTTTTAAAGAGAAAACAGACAGCAAATAATGGAGCTGTAAGAAAGTGGAAAAGGGGAAACCAAACAGGATTGGGGGCTATGAAGAAATGGAAGATTGCAAAAGGTGGTAAGTGGAGGTATACTAAAAGTGGTTTGGTAATATGGACTGGAACAGCGTACAGTGCTTGATTTGGCATCACATGTCACCTTGAGGGACATGGCCTGCTGCAGGTGGTGGCCAGAGTAAAATTTGGTCAGGTCTTTTAGCACAGTGTTTAGCAAGTTCTTCATATTATGTGGGAATTTGTAGTCCACACCCTTTCTACCCTGACTTCCTTGTCTATCATTTATCAATCATCTGAACTTTGGAAAGCACCATTTTTTTTAACCTTTATTTTATTTATTTTTATGTGGTGCTGAGGATCAAACCCAGTGCCTCAAATGTGTTAAGCAAGTGCTTTACCACTGAGCCACAGCCCCAGTCCCTGAAAGCCCCTCTTTAGTGCACTTCTTGCAACTATGCTTATGCAGTTACGTAAAATCATGGTGCTCCTTAATCAAAACCGCAGTGGCATATCCTTTCAGATTTGTTGGAATGTCAATGATCAAAAACACAAAGAAGAGACTGGGGATATAGCTCAGTTGGTAGAGTGATTGCCTTGCATGCATAGGCCCTGGGTTTGACCATAGCACCAAACAACAACAACAACAACAACAACAAAACAACAACAAACCATACCCACACAAACAAGAACAAGTGTTGGTGAGGATGTGGATAAATTGAAACCTTCATACATGCTGGTAGAATTTCAAATGACTAAATTGCCTTTGGAAAATAGCTTCGAAGTTTTGTTTTGTTTTGTTTTATAATGTTAAGTATAAAGTTACAACATGACCCAGCAATCCCATTCCTAGATATCTACCCAATACAAAGAAAAGCATATCCCCTCTCCCCCCAAAAATGTACCCAGGTGTTATTATTGGTCCACTGTGGGTCACACAGGGCTCTGCTTATTTCAGGACCTAGGGTAGTGAAGCATTCTCCATTCCTACTATCAAATGTTAGCTGTTATTCCAGAGGGAAAGCGAAACAGGCAGATCATATATCAACAATTAAGTGATAACACATTATTCTACTACAATGTGGAGGCCAGAATTAATCACAAGGCCCTTTCTAATACAAGAGCAATGAAGAGCAGTCCTGCAGCTGCCTTGGATGTGGACATCAGAGACCACAGCCATCAGCAATAATGACAACTCGCTGCCCCAGCTTAGGGTGGGTACCCCCAAGGTCCCCTTGGCTTGCTAGGATTATCTTCATCTCTCTGCAGAGCTGGTTGCTTCCCAGTCGAGGAGTTCCCCAAGAGAACATCTCTATCAAGTCCGTCCCAGGAAGTGACTCCATTTATTCTCCAGTGCTTTTGGGCTCTTTATCTATTGTTTTAGTCATTTTTTTTTCATTGCCATGACCAAAGACCTGAAAAGGACAATTTTAAGAGGAAAAATTTATTTTGAGGCTCATGGTTTCAGAGATCTCAATCCTTAGGTGGCCAACGCCATTGCTTTGGGCCAGAGGGGAGGCAGAACGTCATGGCAGAAGTGTGGCAGAGGGAAGCAGTTGTGAATGTGGCACCAGGAAGTGGCGGGCGGGAGCAGGCAAGGGACAAAATATATACCCCAAAGTCACGTCACCAGTGACCCACCTTATCTAAACACACCCTACCAGCCTACAGTTACCATCCAGTTAATCCCTATCTGGGTATTAATATCTGATTAGGTTAAAATTCTCATATGACAATCATTTCACCTCTAAACTTTCTTGCATTTTCTTACATGTGAGCTTCAGGGGGGTACCTCATACCTAAACCATAACACCCGTCCCCCAGAGTGTTGTTCTAACCCTGCTGATTTCATTATCTGAAGTTGAGATGTCTCTTTGCTTGTTTTCTTACTGTCAAACTCTTCCCATGAAGAAGATAAACTTTTTGAGGCTGTAATTTGTATTCTCCTCTGTCTTATTCACTCTTGAATCCCCAGCATTTAGAGCAATGCCTAGCAGGCTCATAATAGTAAAATCAATAAATATTCATTAAATGAATGAATGATCATGCTTTCTTACCTCTTTAGCATTTTTTTCAAACTGTTTTTTTAATCAAAATACTGTGCATTTTCTAAGGTCATCTGCTCTATAAATTCTTCTCCTACTGAAGGTAATTTCTAACTCAACCAGGCTCTCGTAAAATTTTGCTTAGTTCGTTCTTTTTTTCCCCCCATTCTTTATACCAGAGACTGCCTTATGTCTCTGTAGTTACATGCTTGGCTTTCTATTGTTTCTTACTCCGTACTCAGAATTAGGTTTATGTGCCTTCATACCAAGTATTATGCCCTATAATTGTTTTATACCTAGTAGCCAGCCAACTCAACCAATATCTATTGAATATTTACAATATTTTGTAGTTAACATTCCCCATGGCATTTATTTTCTATTGGGGAAGACAAAAAAATAAGCAAATCAGTATGACAAAGTATTATATCAATATATATTAATTAAAATGTGATTAGTGCCTTGTAGAAAATTAAAACAGTGTAATAGGGATAGGTAGTGAAGAGGGAGAAATTAACTGAAAAATGTGGGTCAGAAAAAGTCTTATCTGGGATGTAATGTTTGAGTAGAGATTTGTACAAAGTAAAGATGCAAGCCATCCAACATCTGGGAGAAGTGAGTTACTGGTAGACTGGACCGTAGGTATAGAGGCTGAGATGAGAATGAGCTAGAAGAAGATGTTGCAGTTCAATATGGAGGGAGACAGGGTGGAGGGGGAATGGGAGGTGGGGGAAGGAGATGGAATAGAGGTGAGATGGGGTGGAGGGAGATGGGGTGTATGTGAGAAAGCCTCAGTGGAGTGGGTTCAGGTTTCATTCTAAGTATGAAGCACCAAATCCACCATCCTCTGTCTCTCCTGTTTGGAGAATGGTTTGGGTTGGGGGTCAAAGTGCCGTGAAGAAAACAGGGGAAGGTAGCTTGTTTTAAAGCGGTAGTGAAGAAATGTTTGAGAAATGTCTGGAAGGTGAGTATGGTGTCCAGGGATCCAAGAAAGAAAGTGTTTCAAAAGGGAAGAGGATCAAATAAATTAACGCTGCTAAGAGGTTTAGCAAAAAGAGGATTTACGGCTGACACCTGGAGGTCACTGGTGAGCTTGGTATGTTGTGTTTTCCCTGCAGTAGTCGAAAGAAAAGGGAGTGATTCCAAGAAAAAGTGGAAACAGAGGCAGAGAATTCAGACCTGGATGGAATTTTTCTCTAAAAAGGAAACATAGAAATGGGTGAGGGAGTAGTGGTGTGTGAACAAATGCTGATCTAATGGATGACATTTTTTATTTTCAAGAACAAGACACAGAAACATAGGTAGAAAGTAGTAGAGTAATACAGAATTTCTGGCCATTCACTCTCACTATGAATGGAAACTTGAGTGGCTTCTCTGTGTGCTCCCTGAACTTCTCTCCATCCCAGAGAGGAGAAGAACTTCCCTGTGGATGAGGGACAAAATAAACTCCAAGGACCAGTCAGGCCACCTTGGCAAAGGTTTCCAAGGAATGTGTAAAGCAAGAAGTGGCAGAAATGCACTGCGGCAATGGCTCCCTTGTCCCTTTAGGATCCTCTGTGTCTCTCCCCTGAGCTTTCTTGGCCATGACACTTTTTTCCCCTCCCATCCTAGGTTTCTGCTCTGTGCTTTTGAATTTAACTCTCCAGAAAACCAGTTATCTGAGTTAGAATGCTTCATTGCATGTAGATAGAGTGGACAGTAAGAGAGGTATCAAAATAGTAAAAAGCAAAGCAAAAACTCTAATTTAACTCTAATTTATATATATATATATATATATATATATATATAAAGAAAAATGAATCAATAATTTCTGTTATTTTCCTCTAATATTTTTTCTTATGAATGATATAAGATCAGGTTGTGACCTTAGAAGAAAAACTGCTACCATAACAACAAATCATTTGTCTACTTTTAGTCTCCACCAGGGTTGAGTAACCTGCCACCTGTTCTTGTAGATGAAGTTTTATTGAAATGCAGCAGGCTCATTTATTTTGACACCTGTTTTCCTTCTAAAATGACAGTGTTGAATAGTTGTGACAGTGTATGGCTGGAAAACCCTAAAATATTTACTCTCTAGCCCTTTTGCAATAAAAGTTTGCTCACCCCCTAGTCTGCACTAATATTCCCCAAAATGTGTTGTCAGTGACATTATTTCAATGGGATGCCATGAGCACACAGATATGAAAAAGTTCAAATTAAATGAGGTTAAGCAAATTTGTTCACTGTCAGACTGTGCAGAGACTTTAATGCACCATTATGAATTATGAGTCCTTAAAAGGGTGATAGAATATGCTTTGCAGATTTAAGGATGAAATCATAGGGGAACAGGAAGGGAATTATGGTTCTGATTCCTAAAATATGTCCAAATCCTAGATTGAAGGACATCTTTTTTTTTCCTCTGGACATGTGATACCCAAAAAGGAAAAAATGCAGCGAGACTAGAAATATCACTTTATTAAGAGCTGCTCGAGTGTCAGTACCCCAATGTAGGGCTCTCAGAAAATGACCATGTTGAAATACAATGTACAACTTAAAGCACAGAAGGGGCTTTCTTCTCAACCCCGCCTCCACCATTATGTAAGTCTTGAAACATTACCACCTTAAACATAGAAGGGGCTTCCTTCTCTCCTGGCCTTATGTAAGTCTTGAACATTACCATCTTATGCAAGGATTGTGGATAAAGGGAATTGGAGGTGACGGTTGGAGAGCAATTCCAGATCTGTAGAGCAGATCATTATCTCTTTGGGTTTGGAGAGAATGGGAAGAAGAGAGAATAATCCAGCCATATTTGCACACTTAGAAAAGCAGCAGTCTCCAAATGAAAGCATGTGGGGGTGGTACTCTAATCCATATCTATGCTTTTAAAGTGCAGTGATAGAATCCAATTAAAATAGCCCAGTCAATATTCCAGTGTTCTGGCCAATCTGATGTACAACTCCTCCTCCTTTGCTGGTGATGAGGATAATTAAAGGCAGGGGCAAAAGTTCCCTGGCATAGTCACAGGATGCTACAGTGGGTTCTTTCCCTAGAATTCTGAACTTCTCCCTGGCTGCTCTGACTTAAACACCTGATGATTTTTCATAGAACTCACGAGCAGAACAACCTTTTGGGGAAACCTCCTGGGATATACTGGCCTAAACCAGTAGTCCTCAGTCTTTAGTGGGCATTAAGAATTGCATGGTAATTCTTAATCCTAGTTCATACCACCAGAGAGGTTCCATTTCAGTAAATTCAGGTGCATTGTTCTACTAAACTCCCAAGTGGTCCCAAAGCAGGCAGCCCACTGGTCATACTTTGAGAAACACGGGTCTTGACATTAGTTGGAGAAGCAAAAAGAATCCTAAAGCAGATGCATACATAGTTCTGCCCCACCCAACAGAGAGGCAGGGGTAAAACTCTAGGCTGGGATATAAGCTCGAGTCTTGTTCTGAAATCATGTTACAAGACTTCTTTGTAAAACTGATGCAGATAAGGAGTTGTCATGGGAGCTTCAACTCTATCTGTAACGTTTCATTTCTTTGGTTGGTTGGTGAGATCTTGCATATTCGTTATATTGTTTTGTGCTTCATTCATTTTCTTAGGTGTGAAGACTTAAATAATACATATTTAACAATAATTTTAAAAAAGGAGTTGATTTAGACTTTTAGTTTGAAATTTTAACACTGAATTCTCAGAGTCATGACTCACAGATCAGACCTAGGAAACTCGCGAGTCTTAAGGCTGACAGGGGCGCTTTGTATATCAGAATCCACAAGGAAAATGACAATTGGGGGAATTTGGGGATTAGACCTAGCTTTCTGGGTTATCCAAATATGCTCTCTAGAAAGTGGCAGTTTCTCTGGTTTTGAAAATCACTGACATTAAGAGTGGTATAGATGAGGGCTGGGCTGGGGCTGTGGTTCAGTGGTGGAGCGCTTACCTAGCACATATGGAGCACTGGGTTGGATCCTCAGTACCACATAAAAAATAAATAAAATAAAGGTATTGTGTTCATCTACAACTAAAAAATATTTTTTTAAGAGAGAGAGAGAGAATTTTTTAATGTTTATTTTTTAGTTTTCAGCAGACACAACATCTTTGTTTGTATGTGGTGCTGAGAATCAAACCCGGGCCACACGCATGCCAGGCGAGCGCGCTACCGCTTGAGCCACATCCCCAGCCCCTAAAAAATATTTTTTAAAATAGTGTAGATGACATTAGAACTGTTGTATAGTTTGCTATTTCACAAGACTTTCTAGGACAAATCAAGTGGAGTTGTCAGAAGAGAATGAGGTGCCTTGGTAAGCAGTTAACTAACATAACTAAAAAATAAGCACAAGCTAAATGGTAGAGAGAACTTAATTATGTCACTAGTTATAGGGTTCTAAATTTGAAATTTCTACAGATTCAAGTCCTCACCCTTTTGAGATTTTGAATCTGATGGGTTATTATTACTATTTTTTTATGACAATGCAAACATAAAATTTTATTTCTGTAAAAATAATCTGTGTGTCCACTTGGGGGTGGTAAAGTATTTTTTTCAGTATCTCTAGGGAGTCTTCAGTATTTTTCTCTGCATGTATATTAGATAGGAATAAAAACTGTATCAAACAGATGTTTTGTAATTTCTTTTTCTTTGTAAATGACAGTTTCTTCTAGTGCATAAATAAATGCAATAGCAATTATGAACAACCATGTGCTACTTCCTTTTTTATTTTTTTCTGTAATGCCTGGAGAGTTTAAAACATATAAATTAAAATGATTTTATCAGCAGTAAATATGCTCAGAGTAGGTCGAGCCTGAATGACATTTGAGTTAATTCTGTAATGATGGCCCAATTATATTCAATTAAATTCAATTCAATAAGATGGTCTCTAGATGGTTTGAAAGTTTCTAGGTTATAAAGCTATGCTAATACTTGAATTATTTTACTTCCCTTAAACTATTTCAAGATTGTTACATTTTCCCCATAATAGCAGTAATTTTACAAATTATGCCAGTACTTAGTGGCTTAAAACTGCACATCTACATTATATTATAGTCTCTCTGGATCAAGAAGAAAACATGGCTTTGTAGAGCATGCTGGCTCAGGGTCTCTTGTGAGGTTCTGTAAGGTCCTCACAGGTGTTGCTGTCACCTGGGGCTTGACAGGGAAGGTTCTGCTGCCAAGCTCTCTGGTGGCTGATTTCTCCAGAGAGAGAAATTTCTTCCTCTGGGAGTGGAAGAGAAAGAGGGAAAAAATGCTCAGGAAAGAAGCCAGTCATTCTGTAATGAAATCTTGCAAGCAATTTCCCATCATTTCTGCTATATTCTATATGTTAGAAGCAAGTTAATAAGTCCAGCTCACATTCTAGGAGAAGAGATTACGTGAGGACATGGATATCAAGAGGCAGGGGTCATTGCAGGGGACCATGTTACAGGCTACTTAACACTGGTATAGATTTTACAGTTATATTATTTAAAATAAGTCCTCACTTGAGAAATGACTAAGGCAATGTTCATATTCATATTTCATATTCATAGTTCAACATTCAACTTATCATATTTCTATGTTATGGGCCAAGTATCTAGAATGTGTGTTGCACAGTCAGTTGTGTTAGTTTGCTTTTCAGTGCTGACATAATATCTGATAAAAATAAACTTGAAGGAGGAAAGTTTTTTTTGGCTTATGGTCGAAGAGGGTTCAGCCCATGGTCACTTGGTCCAGTTGCCATGGGCCTACAGTGGGGCACGACGTGGTGGTGGAGCAAGCTGCTCACCTTATGGTGGCCAGGAAGGAGAGAGAGAAAGAAAAAAAGAAAAGAGAAGTAGATAGGTTGATAGAGACAGAGAAAGATAAACAGGGCCAGGGACACCATAAAGCCTTCCCAGGCCCTCTCCCAGTGACCCAATTTCTCCGTGTAGGCCCTACTTCTTTAAAGTTTCCATCACCTCCCAATAATTCATTTAGTTATGAACCTTGGTAGATTAATCCACAGAGGAGACCAGAGTCCTAATAATCCAATATTTTCCTCAAATCTCTACCTTTTAAGAGCTTTTGTGCACTGAGGATCACAAGCCTTTGGAAACTCCTCCAATTCCAAATCACAACAGCAGTAGATTTGGGTCCCAGATCTTCCTCTGTATTGGCCAGTGACCTCAGGATCACTGTGGAAGTCCTGAATCTTGATTCCTGTTTCCACAAAGAGATAGTTAGGTTGTTGTCTTTAAGAGCACTTGTAGACAGTAGGCCTGGATCCATCCCTCCACAGGCACCCACTGGGGCCCCGCCTGCAGCACAGGACCGCCCCTTCCCACCAGAAGACTACTGCAGGAGGTCAGGCCTAGCCCAGAACCACCCACACTGACTTGCATGGGACCCAGGTCCAGGGTAGGTCTGAGTTTGACCCCCCACTCCACCTGGGAGTCCAAGCCTAACCCATTTCCATCTTGAAACACTGCAGTCATCACCATAGCCCTCCCATGCAGTGGCCCCTACCTTTTTCATAACAGACAGGGCCTAGAAGCAGCTGTATCTCAGAGCAGGCATCCCAAAGTGAGTATGAGGCCCACCCTTTCAGCCCCATCTCTGTAAGACATTGCATCCAACTTGGGGCACCTTCACTATTATCTTGAATTACTTCGGTATTGCTGCCACCACCTTTAGTCGCAGTAGCATACATTGAGGGACACCAGCAGGGTCTGGAAGCCCAACATCAAGGTGAGGTATAGTCAATCTGCATGGATACTAGAAGAATATAGGGTAGAAAGTATAATATCCCAGATCCACACTACAAGAAAAGAAGACACATAGACAAGGGAAGAAAGTGACCCAAACAAACCAAGATACTATAATAACAGAACCCATGGACAGTGAAGTTATTGAAACGTCAGAGAAGGAGTTCAGAAAGTTCATAACTAAAATGATCTGTGAATTAAAGAATGACCTAAATGAGCAAATACAGGTAAAAATTGATCACTCCAACAAAGAGACAAGAGAGCAAATACAGGTAGCAAAAGATTACTTCAAGAAAGAGAGACTCTGAAAAAAAAAAGTCAGAAATCATTGAAATGAAGGATATAGTAAACAAATAAAAAAACTCAATAGAAAGCATAACCAACAGACTAGATCACTTGGAAGAAAAAATGTCCAATAATGAAGTCAAAGTATATAATCTGGAAAATAAAGTTGATCACACAGTGAAGATAGTAAGAAACCATGAACAGAACATCCCAGAATTATGGGACAGCATCAAATCTAAGAGTTATTGGGATAGAGGAAGGCACGGAGTTTCAAACTCAAGAAATAAATAAACTCTTCAATGAGATAATATCAGAAAATTTCCCAAGCATGAAGAATGAATTGGAAAGCCAAATACAAGAGGCTTACAGGACACCAAATGAACAAAATTACAACAGATCTACACCAAGGCACATTATAATGAAAATGCCTAGCATATACAATAAGGATAGACTCTTAAAGCCACAAGAGAGAGGAATCAGATCACATAAAGGGGGAAACCAATTTGTATCTCAGCAGGAGATCGTGGAACAACATATACCAAGCTCTGAAATAAAATGGATGCCAACCAAGAATTTTATATCCAGCAAAACTAAGGTTTAGATTTAATGATGAAATAAAGACCTTCCACGATAAACAAAAGTTAAAAAAATTTACAACGAGAAAGCCTGCACTACAGAACGTCCTCAGCAAAATATTCCAAGAAGAGGAAATGAAAAACAATCATGAAAATCAGGGAGGGATTACACTAAAGGAAAATCTAATCGGAGGAGAAACCAAGTCACATTAAATACCAAAAATAAACAAAAATTACTGGGAATATAAATCATGTCTCAATAATAACACTGAATGTTAATGGCCTAAACTCTCCAATGAAAAGACATAGATTAGCTTCTTGTATTAAAAAAAAAAGACCCAACAATATGCTGCCTTCAAGAGATTCATCTCATAGGAAAAGACATCCATAGACTGAAGGTTGGGAAAAATCATACCACTCACATGGACTGTGGAAGCAAGCAGGGGTTTCCATCCTCATATCAAATAAAGTAGATTTCAAGCTAAAGTCAATTGAAAGGGATAAAGAAAGACACTACATACTGTTCAAGGGAACAAAATACTAACAAGACGTAAAAATTATAAATAAATATGCCCAAACAATGGAGTGTCTACATTCATCAAACAAACTCTTCTCAAGTTCAAGAGTCAAATAGACCACAACACAATATTTTTTGGTGACTTTAACACACCTCTTTTATCGCTAGATAGATCTTCCAAACAAAAGCTGAACAAAGAAACTATAGAACTCAATAATACAATCAATAACTTAGACATAGCTGACATATATATTCCATCCTTCGATGAGAGAATACACTTTCTTCTCAGCAGCACATGGATTCCTCTCTAAAACTGACCCTATGTTATGCCACAAAACAACTCTTAGCAAATATAAAAAAAATAGAGATACTACCCTGCATTCTATCACATCATAATGTAATGAAATTAGAAATCAATGATAAAATCAGAAATAAAAGCTACTCCAACACCCAGAGACGAAATAATGTTACTGAATGAACAATGGGTTGCAGAAGTCACCAAGGAGGAGATTAAAAAAAAATTAAATAAGAACACATATATAACATATATAACATATAAAAATATCTGGGACACTATGAAAAGCAGTTCTAAGAGGAAAGTTCATTGCATGGAGTTCATTCCTTAATAGAAGGAAAAGTCAACAAACAAATGACTTAAAATTACATCTCAAAGCCCTAGGAAAAGAAGAATAAATCTACACCAAAAGCAGTAGAAAATAGGAAATAATTAAAATCAGAGTTGAAATCAATGAAATTAAAACAAAAGAAACAACTGAAAAAACTGACAGGACAAAAAGTTGGTTCTTTGAATAAATAAATAAAATTGACAGACCACGAAGACAAGGAGAGAGAAAACTCAAATTGCTAACATATGTGATGAAAAAGGAAATATCACAACAGACAATAGAGAAATACAGAAGATAATTAGAAATTATTTTAAAAACTTGTACTCCAATAAGATAGAAAATATTAAAGGCATCGACAAATTTCTAGAGTCATATGATTTGCCCAAATTGAATCAGGATGCTATACACAATTTAAACAGATCAATTTCAAGTGATAAAAATAGAAGATGTTATCAGAAGTCTACTAACCAAGAAAAACCCAAGACAGGATGGATATACAACCAAGTTCTACAAGACATTTAAAGAAGAACTAATACCAGTACTCTTCAATTTATTTCAGGAAATAGAAAAAGAGGCAGCACTTCCAAGCTCATTCTATGAGGCCAATATCACCCTGATTCCAAAACCAGGCAAAGACACATAAAAAAAGAAAACTTCAGACCAATATCTCTAATGGACATAGGTGAAAAAATTCTCAATAAAGTTCTAGCAAATCGAATACAAAAAGATAGTGCACCATGATCAAGTGAGATTCATCCCAGGAATGGAAGTTTGGTTCAACATAGAGAAATCAATAAATGTAATTAAAGATAAGAATCATATGATCATCTCAATAGTCACAGAAAAAGCATTTGACAAAATACAGCACTTCTTCATGTTCAAAACACTAGAAAAATTAGGGATAACAGGAACATATCTTACATCATAAAGGCTATCTACACTAAGACTCAGGCCAACATCATTCTAAATGGAGAAGAATTGAAGGCATTCCCTCTAGAAACTGGAACAAGACAGGGATGCCCTCTTTTACCACTTCTATTTAACATAGTTCTTGAAAAACTGGCCAGAGCAATTAGACAGATGAAAGAAATTAAAGGGATACACATAGGAAAAGAAGAACTCAAATTGGCACTATTTGCTGATAATATAATTCTATAACAAGAAGACCCAAAAAGTTCCACCAGAAAACTTCTAGAACTAGTAAATGAATTTAGCAATGTATCAGGATATAAAATAAACCCCAATAAATAAAATGCATTTCTATGTATCAGTGACAAATCCTCAGAAAGGGAAATGAGGAAAACTACCCCATTTACAATAGCCTCAAAAAAATTAAAATACTTGGGAATCAACTTAATGAAAGAGGTGAAAGATCTATATAATGAAAATTACAGAATCCTAAAGAAAGAAATCAAAGATGACCTTAGAAGATGTAAATATCTACCTTGCTCTTGGATAGGCAGAATTAATATTATCAAAATGACCATACTACCAAAAGCACTATACAGATTTAATGCAACTCCAATCAAAATCCCAATGACATTTCTCATAGAAATAGAAAAAACAATCATAAAATTTATCTGAAAAAATAAGATACCCAGAATAGCTAAAGCAATCCTTAGCAGGAAGAATGAAGCAGGTGGCTATACCTGTGAATCACCACCTGTGAATCACTATACCAGAACTTAAACTATACTACAGAGAAATAGTAACAAAAACAGCATGTTATTGGCAGAAAAACAGACTGTTAGACCAATGATACAGAATAGAGGACACAGAGACTAACCTACAAAATTACAATTATCTTATATTACACAAAGATATCAAATACATGCATTGGATAAAAAGATAACCTTTTCCACAAATGGTGCTGGGAAAACTGGAAATCCATATGCAACAAATGAAATTAAACCCCTATCTCACACCATGCACAAAACTCAACTCAAAATGGATCAAGGACTTAGGAATAAAACTTGAGACCCTGTATCTAATAGAAGAAAATGTAGGCCCTAATCTCCATCATGTGGAATTAGGCCCCAATTCCTTAATAAGACTTCTTTGATGTAAGGATTAAAATCAAGAATCAATAAACGTGATGGATTCAAATTAAAATGTTTCTTGTCAGCAAAAGAAGCAATCTGTGAGGTGAATAGAGAGCCTACATCTTGGTAGCAAATCTTTACCCCTCACACATCAGATAGAGCACTAATTTCTAGGGTATATAAAGAATTCAAAAAGCTAAGCAGCAGAAAAACAAATAACCCAATCAACAAATGGGCCAAGGACCTGAACAGACACTTCTCAGAAGATGATATATAATCAATCAACAAATATATGAAAAAATGTTCAGCATTGCTAGCAATTGCAAATTGCTAATGCAAATGCAAAACAAAACTAATATTTCAGCTCACTCCAGTCAGAATGGCAGCTATTATGAAGACAACAACAATAAGTGTTGGTGAGGATGTGGGGAGAAAGGTACACTCATAAACTGCTGGAGAGACTGAAAATTGGTGCAGTCAATATGGAAAGCAGTATGGAGAATTCTTGGAAAATTGGGAATGGAACCACCATTTGACCCAGCTATCCCACTCCTCAGTCTATACACAAAGGACTTAAAAACAGCATACTACAGGGACACAGATACATCAATGTTTATAGCAGCACAATTCACAAAAGCTAAACTCTGGAACCAACCTAGATGTCCTTCAATAGATGAATGCATTAAAAGAAATGTAGCATTGGGCTGGGGATGTGGCTCAAGTGGTAGCGCGCTTGCCTGGCATGCTTGCGGCCCAGGGTTCGATCCTCAGCACTACATACAAACAAAGATGTTGTGTCTGCCGAAAACTAAAAAATAAATATTAAAATTCTCTCTCTCTCTCTGTCTTTTCTTTCTCTTAAAAAAAGAAATGTAGCATATATGTGCATATATATATATACATATGCAATGAAATATTACTCGGCAATAAAAGAGAAAAAAAACATGGCATTTGCAGGTAAATGATAGAGTTAGAGAAGATAATGCTAAGAGAAGTTAGCCAATCCCCCCCCCAAAAAAAAAACAGTGTTAGTGGGCTTATTGGGAAGTAAATCCACCTTTAGTTGAGGAGTATCTATATTTTTAATTTAAAATAGACCTGACTTTTTAGGTGGACATTCATACCCTAAAGGTGAAAATATGTTTCTAGAGATTGTGTCAGGGCTGAGGGGTGGAGAAGGAGCACTAGTCATACTATGTATCATACAGATCCCACAGGGGGAAAAAAAATCCCTGAAACTTCTAGAGAAAAAATTCCAGGACTATAGAAAATGCATGAGTCCTGGGTTGTTCATTTTATGTGTCAACTTGACTGTGCCACAGGGTACCCAGACATTTGTTCAGATATCATTCTGGGTATGCCTATGAAGCTATTCTTGAATGACAATAACATTTGAATCCCCTTAGGTAGATAGAGTAAATAAAACAGATTGCTGTGGTTAATATGGATGGGCCTCATCTAATTAGATGAAGTCTAGATTAGAACAGCAAGCCTGACGACAGGGAACTTCTCCCTTCTGACTGCTTGAGCTGCCATGCTGGTCTTATGCCCTGGGATCGGAAGTTCCACCATCAACTTCTCTAGTTCCCAGGCCACATTTGTATTGGAATTACAGTACCAGCTCTCTTGGGCTATAGGCTGCAGATCTTGAGACTTCTCAGTTTCCATCACTGTGTGGATAAATTCCTTATGATAAATTTCCTTCCTTCCTTCCTTCCTTCCTTCCTTCCTTCCTTCCTTCCTTCCTTCCTTCCTTCCTTCCTTCCTCCCTCCCTCCCTCCCTCCCTTCCTGTTCTGTTTCTCTGGAGAGCCATGCCTAATATAAATCCTGAAGAGACTTCTAAGATAAAAAATGGTCATGGCAGACTTCTAGGAGAAAGAAGAGGAGGGATAGGGGAATTTCAGGTAAGCTACAACTTGTCTAGGCATCATATTCCAGGGACGGGCACTTCGTTACACTTGGGAAGTTTCCGTGCCTGCCGGGGGTTCCCCTGTGGCCATCCTCAACTCCTTCAGACACCAAAGATGAGGGACCTCTTCACCAAACTTGAGTCAGGCTCCTTGGAGCCCTCATTTCATTTAAGTCTCTCTTTGGGTCTTTGGCTGGATGCATCCAGTTTTAGTAGAGAAACCTAAGATAGTGTTGCTGAAAGCTCAGTCCTTGTTCCCAATGCCAATCCAATGATGAGGACACGGTTTTGAGAAAAAGGAAAAAGAAGATTTATTATTTTGCTAGCAAAAGAGAAACACGGGGGACTCCTGTCCCAGAGGCTGTGATTCTGCCCGTCAGCAGAAACAGGGGGCTTTTAAAGAGGGATGCAGAGGCGACGTTACATGTGTTCTCTGTTGGAGTTGTAATTCATTTGTTATTTTGGAAGATAGTCATTTCCAGAGGTCTTCTGGTGCCATCCCCAAAGTCTGGATGAGTTTGTTCCTATGGTGGGTGTGTACTCAGGGACAGATAACAGCCTAATTTGGGAAGAAAGGTAATCCTATTTCCCCTGAGATTAGGAGGAGAGAGAGAGAGAGAGAGAGAGATCTCAGCACCACATAAAAATAAAGATATTAAAAAATAATAAGATGCACTGGCAGAGAAGTAAGGGCTATATTCAAAGCATAAACTGATTGATACCCAAATATCTTTCCCTCCATCCTTTATCTCATCAAGTTTCTCTCCTCATATATTTAACCAAGTTCCCCTTAGTAATTTTCCAGCCTCTCCCTCAGCCTGTCGGCTATAAATCCTTGTGGCAATGGTTCACTTTATTCTTTGAATATAGCCCTTAATACTTTGCCACTGCAACTTATTATTTTTTTAAAAGGATACGTTTCTCTCTCTTCTTCTCCCCCTTCCCTTCCTAATCTCTCTTTCCTAATCTCCCTAGTCTCAGGGGAAACAGGATTGCCTTTCCTCCTCATCCTAGGCTGAGTTACTTGTCCTTGAGCACACACCTACCATGGGAATAAAGTAATTTAGATTTGGGGATGGCACCAGAAGTTCTCAGAAATGACTTTCTCCCCATTTACCAGGTGAATTACAACCCCAGACAGAGAACACATGGGACGTTGCCTTTGAATTACCTCTTTAAGCCTCTTTAAAAGCTCTCTTGTTTCTCTTGATGTGGAGAATTACAGCTTCTGGGACAGGAGTCCCCGATGTTTCTCCTGTGCTAGCAAAGCACTAAAACTTCCTTTTACTCCTACTCAAAACTGTGACCTCATTATTGGATTGGCATGGAGACAAGGGCCAGCTTTGGGGAACATCGTCACCTGTCCAGATCACTTTCAGAGTTGAGTTTAGTCTTTCTCCCTTATTCCCATCACGTTGAATACAGTATTCCTTGGCGTTTTGAAGAGTCCAGTATAATTTTGTTCTTTTACACCATTATGAGATGACGGCTCTAGGGAGTGAAAACTGTAGGGAACAGGTTAAGACTGAATTCTTAAATTTTCAATTTGAGGCAAAGTATGATTTTTAGATTTTTTTAAAATCTCAGACTGAGTCTTTGTCTGCTTCTGGTTCATGCCTCATTACCTAGGCATATTTTTTTTGTTTTTTTTTTGGTACCAGGGATGGAACCCAGGGGTACTTAACCACTGGGCAACATCCCCAGCTCTTTTTATATTTAGAGACAGGGTCTTGCTGAGTTGGGCTTAGGGCCTTGCTAATTTGCTGAGGTTGGCATTGAACTCATGATCCTCCTGCCTCAGCCCCCTGAGCCACTGGGATTACAGGCTTGGTCCACCACGCCCAGCCTAGGCATCTTTTAAAGCTACATATTTCTGCTGTACAGAATTGATATCTATGTTGAGGCTACAAACAAATTTTAAAGGCAATCAAATTAGAAAGAAAACTTGTTAATAAAATTTTCTTTGATGGGATTCAAAGATCGCTGTTATACATTGGAGGATTATGCTGTTCATTATGCCAATTATACAGGGTATAGGTGCTCTTTATTTGCTCAAAGGAGCCAAGCATGAAAAGAGCCATGATCTTGAGGTCTGAGAAGTCAGTCCTGATATCAACCTGCCACTCACTGTCTTATACTGGATCAGCCCCCTTTCCTTTCCGTGCATTAAGCAAGAGGTGTTGATTTGTAGTAAAAATCTGGAGTTATAGTCTCAGAACCAACTGACTTAAATCCCATCTTCAGTACATATTAACTTCAGTGAATATGAACTGTGTGACCTTAGGAAACTCACTTAACTTTTCTGTTTCAGTGTAGTTTCTCCAGTGTTGCAGAGGTCACAAAGGTGCCCATCTCTTAGGATAATTAGGAAGGTTAAAATAGATGCTGAATAAAAGCTTCTAGTACAGTAATTTGGAAATCTAAATAACTATTGCTGATATGCAAAAGGACCGTTAGGCTAGACAATTTTGAAGGCTTCTTTACTTTCTAAACTTCTGTACGTTTCCTAAGTTATACGTGAGTTCCGAAGAAGCTGTAGGCCGTAATGAATCAGGGCCAGAGTAAGGACAGATGATGGAAGGATGGGGGTCAATTCCCTTTTGGCCAGTGAAGCTTAATTCTGATAGAATCAGTAGAGGAAGCAGACCAAGAACAAGGGCTTATTTATTCTTCTCTGTGGTTTTATATCAAGCTCAGTGACTGCGACTTGGCATGTCTCTGGTATTTGCTGGGGTGAGATGGGGTGGAGGGAAAATGGTCTGCAGACCAGTTATAAGCAGGTTCCAGATCAGGCTTGTTGCCTCTCAGTCCTGGCCCCTGCACTTACTGACTTGTGCAGGTGGTAACTCGAGTCACTTCAAGTCTCTGTTCTCTCATCTGTAAAGTGGGAATGATTACAAAGCTGACTTGATAAAAAATGTAAAACGCATGGCCCCAAATCTGCCTCAGAGTAATTGCTCCGGGAATAGAGATATGCGACATAGGTTTGACATTGAAGTTCAAAGACATGGCATACCGAAATATCTCCCTCTATTGAAAGTAGTGTGCCGGTGAACAGCCCTAGGGCTTGTCTGTGTTTTCATTTCTGAATTTGGTATCTGTGCAAGAACAATCATGGGAGCTGCGTCCTTAACCCTCTGTCTTCTAATAATGAGAGCCAAATTTCAGGCACATATTTTCCAGATGACAGAAGGCTGAAGGTCTTAAAAAACAATTAATGTGCTTAGCTGTACATAGCAGCCTGTGCTTGTCGTTTTGTTGGTGACTCTACCATAATATTGATTAATCTTTTATGTAACAGAGAAGCACTCTTTAATATACATCCGTGCCTTCGTTACTAATGAAGTCCTAGCTCTTGGTGATGAAATCTTAGGCAGCTTGTTTATTTGTTTGAAATGAATGCAAAAAATGCCTGACAGATTTCCTAGTGTTGAGCTCACTTGAATTTTGCATTTGAAGGCTGTCCCAGAGGGTAACATTGTCTAAAAGTGAATTGTGGCCTAAAAATATATCTTCATGAAACAATATTCATTCCTGTTTGTCATTTTTTGCAAACATTTATCTAAGTACTTCCTAAGTGTCAGCCACTGTCCTAAGAGTATTGCAAATAGTGTATTAACTAATTTAAAATTCACAGGAACACCATCGTAGGTATTGTCATCTTCTCAATTTTGTAGGTGTGGAAATGGGGCTACAGAAAAGCTAGGTAATTTGTACAAAATCACACAGAGTTAATTATTGTCTCAGCCAGTATTGAACCTAGGCTTCTGGCTCTGTGTTCATGTTCTTACCTGTTCTGATTGCTGTATGTTCTATATTCATGATTTGGTAGGGAAATGACAATATTTAGGGATGACATTAAATTGTGAGGCTGTGCGGGTGATGTCAATGAAACAGACTTGTAGAGTCTGTGTAGAATAATGCAGAGCCTAAACTTGGGGTCAGACAGCTCTGGATTTCTAACTCTGCCACTTACTAGGTGGTCTTTAGTCCTGATTCTTCACCCACTTCTAGTAATATCATACATTCCAGCTTGTGTGTGCTCTAGTGTCGAGGTGATTGCACTATACTTTTCTAGACCCCTGCCTATGGGATTGGCCACGTGATGTGCTCAGCCTGAGAAGGTATGCCCCAGGCAGCCACCGAGTCTCCTGTGAGTCGTCATCTGTAAACTACCCTTACAGACTTACAGATACCTCAGTGAGATATCAGCACTTTCTGTTGTGTCTTTGAAGTTCCGTCTAATTTCCAAAATTAAAGCAAGGACAAGCCACACTCTCTTATCTGTAAGAGGAGAAGAATGATAGCCCTTGTTTATTGGTGAAGCTGTGAGGACTCAGCCGTAACATCACGAAGTAAACCTTTATCCAGTTCCGTTATTAAGGAATTGATAATAGTGTCAGGATCTACATTAAAATTTTCAATAGTTTCAAAGAAAATAATGAAATTATGATGATATCCCTTCTGTTGGGAAAATATTCCAATAAGCAAGTTCTAAAGTATAACATATATGTGTTTCTAAATTTGAGTCTGGATGTCATTTAATGATCTAAAGCAGGTAGGGAAGATAAAGGGGATGGATTGGATAAATAGGCACTCCATGTTTGCTTGCCTTGTTTTCCATAAGCTAGGGTAATCTTAACCTTCTTTTAATGTTCTTATGGCACATTGGATTTATTAAAATAAGCCAACAGCCAATGAGAGAAGAATATGGAAAATGTACATCTTCTGTGATGAATCTTGTGATATTTAAAAACAGATCTATAGGGATGATAGCAAGCAGATCTATTGCTATTTTCAGAGCTGATAATTAATATTAGCATCTAAAAGTAATACTTTCACTCTAAGTTCTTTATAAAATGCTGATAAGCCTTTCATGACATCATTAGTCTGCTTTAACCTACTTTATCTGGTATCTCTAGGTCAAAAATCTGGTCTATTGACTTTTTTTTTTCTGATAAGTAAACCACAACCTAAAGTGTTCCACAATTATAATAGCTACTGAGAATTTATTCTAAAAACAAACCACACATATAACAGCAGGTTGGCAGCAAGCCAGCATATTAATAGCTAGTGAGGTGCTGATAAGCCAACTCTGAGGGAAGAAAAGACCCAAGAGTGCTTGTTAATTTCTGTGGTATAAATATTTCCTCTGTGACTGATTTCAACCTATTACTCATTTGACAGACTTGAAAAAATTCCTAAATATTTTAATAATAAGTTTTTTTTTCAGACAGTCCAAGATAGTCACCAGTATTCCACTGAACAGCTGATACTTAACCATGCTGGATTTTTATATTGGAATCATGGTACTTGTTAATTATCCTACAATGCCATTAAAACTCATCTATCAAAAGATTATGTAAGATTTCAAGCCACTTTCCAATAGTGGTTAGAATAATTTGAGTTACTGACAACTTTGAAGAACTCATCAAAGGTGTAGACCTTCTCTTCAAGGGGAGAAAAGGACACATTAAGAATTTTGAATAAAATATCAATGTATTCTTTGGCTTCCTGTCATTTTTTCATGGGGGCGGGTCATGGTTAAAGTCTGTGCTATTTCTGCAAGTAGGAATAATTAATTTGGCAAGCAACATTGTGAACGTCATTGCTTCAGTTGGCTAAGTTTGTAGATAACTAGAGAGCTCAAAAATCAGCATCTCATTATAGAAGAGTTGGATTACCAGTGTTTTATTAGTCATGTTCACTATCTTGTTTCTTCTGTCACTAGTCTAAAATTCAGAGATCAGAAGGAGTTCATGAAAAGATCATGAAGTCAATCATTAATAACATTAAACAAATAACCCAATCAATAAAAGGGCCTAGGACATGAGCAGACACTTCTCAGAAGAGGATATTCAATCAATCAACAAATATAGGAAAAAATGCTCATCATCTCTAGCAATCAGAGAAATGCAAATCAAAACTGCTTTAAGATATCATCTCACTCCAGTCAGAATGGCAGCTATTATGAAGACAAACAACAAGTGTTGGTGAGGATGTGGGGAAAAAGGTACACTCTTACATTGCTGGTGGGACTGCAAATTGGTGCAGCCAATATGGAAAGATTCCTTGGAAATCTGGGACCATTTGACCCAGCTGTCCCTCTCCTCTATCTACACCCAAAGGACTTAAAACCACATACTACAGGGACACAGCCACATCAATGTTTATAGCAGCACAATTCACAATAGCTAAACTGTGGTCTCTGAATTTTAGACTAGTGACAGAAGAAACAAGATAGTGAACATGATTAATAAAACACTGGTAATCCAACTCTTCTATAATGAGATGCTGATTTTTGAGCTCTCCAGTTATCTACAAACTGAGCCAACTGAAGCAATGATGTTCACAATGTTGCTTGCCAAATTAATTATTCCTACTTGCAGAAATAGCACAGACTTTAACCAGGACACACCCATGAAGAAAACCCACCCTAGAAAGCCTTCAGTGGATAAATGGATAAAAAAATGTGGCATATATACACAATGGGATTTTACTCAGCAATAAAAGAGAATAAAATCATGGCATTTTCAGGTAAATGGATGGTGTTGGAGAAGATAATGCTAAGTGAAGTTAGCCAATCTCAAAAAACAAATGCTTGAATGTTTTCTCTGATATAAGGAGGCTGACTCATAGTGGGGTAGGGACTGGAGGAGCGTGGGAGAAATGGACAAACTCTAGATAGGGCAGAGGGATGGGAGGAAAAGGCAGGTGGCAGGGGATTAACAAGGATGGTTGAATGTGATAGACATCATTATCCAAAGTACATGTATGAAGACATGAATTGGGGTCAACATATTTTATATGCAAATAGAGGTATGAAAAATTGTTCTATATGTGTAATAAGAATTGTGATGCATTCTGCTGTCATGTGTTTAAAAAATAAAACCAATATAAAAATAACATTAAACAATTTTTTAAAAAAGAATGTTTTTTACTTCTAATTTTGTGTAAAATGTTGTACAACTATGTTTTATGACCTGTCAATTTTCATTTTGAAGTATATGCTTCTTATATAGCTACATGTACACATATGTATGTATGTATGTATGTATGTGGATAACATTTTTTTCCTTTTTGAAACTGATTTTCCCCTGAATAGGTCAAACTAGGCTTGATTAAAGTTTAAAATACCCTGTCTAGGTCAGACCCCTTTTAAATGCAGTCCCAAGTACAGTATTTACTTTCTAGCACACTTCACAACTAGACTTAAATAACTGAGTAAGGCTTTCCAAAGTGATGATCTTGTCTATTCGAAGTAAACTTCCAAGGCCAGAAGATTCAGAACCCATCATGATGCATTATCACCTGGTGGTCACTAAGTGAAGACTGTTGAATGAAAGAATTAATGAGCAAATGACAATTTCCCAATGTAAATGTTTAAGAGGAAAAGGTGAGGAAAAAAACAAGCAATAATACCCCCGCCCCCGCCAATTTTAATCCAGCAACCAAATTACTAGCTTCAGCTTGAGTGTTATTTATTTTTCTATCCATGCCCTGATGGCACAGTCCTTTTAGTCTTGGTCATTGATGTTAAGGATAATGACCCTACTAGGTTCTTTCAGAATGTTTCCATTGTAAAAGGGAGGAAGGAAACTCACTTGTCCTCCATTTCTGAAATTTGGTTTCAGTGAATCTTTTCAGCTTAATCATCAAATGACCAGATAATTATGTTCACCAATGTAAACCATCACTGGGGAAATTCTAATTTATTAAGGTTGGGTTCTAATTAGCAAAAGAAATTTTTAATGCTGAATCATTTTGACTATCACTATTAAGTTAGTAAATGATGAAGTCAGACACCACTACTCCCATTTATAAAAGAGATTATTCATCCAATTTGTAGAAAATTCAGAGACTAAATGACTGGAATGTGAAGCCAATTCACTTTACCACATATTTATTGAACATCTACCATTGCAACAGATACATTTCTAGGGTTCTAGTTACAGAAAAAAATGAACACAAGATACTTCATGCCTTTGACAAATTTACACTCTGGCAAAGCAATAAATCATTGTAATACAAAGCAGAAGTGTAGAAAAAGCTTAAGAGAGATAAATTGACCAAAAATAAATAAATAAATAAATGAATAAACCAAAAAACACCCTCAGATGCCACATCTATTTGAATAAATTAAACACAGCCTTGTGGAGGAGGTACCATATTGAGATGAACACTGAAGAATAGGCAGTAGACAAAGAAGTCATTCTACATGCAAAGATGTTCAGGTAGGGAAAACTACTATAGTTGCATAAGAAGAGCAAATGATCCAGTTTAAATGGAGTACTCATGGTGGTTTAGCGGAAGGTGAGTTTGGGAAGTACATTTTGCCCATATTATATGTGCAGAGCATTATGTGGATGATAAAGGATTGAGTAGGTAAGACTCATGAATTGGAGACCAGTATTTGCCATTTAACTTGTCTTTGTTCCAAGATAATATATCCTACCTCTGACTATACATGAAATAAGACATTAGAAATCCAAGCTTGGATCAAATTTTGAAAATGACCAGGATTTGGTTTAGTGTAATTTCAGTCTTTTTCCACCTGCTTCCTCCCTCTTCCCATTCTGTTCTTCTCAAAGTTGAACTTATATCTTGATCCGATTCTCAATTAGGAGTGGAAGGATAATGACTTGGAGACTGGGGTGCCACGACTAATAGCTCCAAGGACATTCCCAGGTCATCCGTGAGCTCTTAAATGGAAAGGTTTCAGCACTCTATGGAAGCATGTTATAATCGCCCTGTATGGGGCAGGGGGATAAACAGATCAACGTGAAGGAACATTGTTATGGGCTTCTCAACTCAAAGATTGTGAAATGACTTGTCTTCCATCTGGGGCTTCCAGTTGCCATTGGTTACAAGTATAGTCATGCTTTGCCATGTATGTTGTCTTCATGAATTAGAGAAGGGGCATGAGCCACTTAGGATACTATAAAGATAACTAAAAATCAGGAAGTTTGGCATCTGTTTTATTTTAGACTTATATCTGTGTTTTCACATTTGTTAAAAAAAAATAACTGGAAATAGGTACATGAGTTTTAAGAGCCATTTTATCTCCCTAATTTCACATAAGGAGGTATAGATTTCAGAATGTCCCTCCCTGCAGTGCTGAGGCATGGAGAAATCCAACTCAAAAAAATCAAAGGTGGCTCCTCTGAGAGTTCTCTTCACGGTGGCCGTTGAGGGCAGAAGGCCGTGGAGAGCTGAGAGGTGCAGATGGGTGACTGACAGGGAGGCTGGGGACTTGTGTCTTCTGTCAGCTCCACAAGGTGGCATTCTGTCAGGAAGATGTTCCTCTGGGCAGGTGGTCCCTGTGAGTGATCCTGGGAGGGCCACCTTTTGCAGGAAGGAGAGATGACATTCCGAAATGCTGCCCGGAAGCGGCGAGACAGTAGGTTGTAGATAATTGGGTTGACTGCTGAGCTCAGATAGAAGAAGACCCCTGGATTACGGGGGATTAAAATAAACGTGTCAAGGAGAAACTGAACAGGAGACACGAAAGGGTGAAGCATAAATATTTAACAGAAGCCTGGAATCCCTGGTGTGGCCTCTTTTGGAAGCAATGACATATGCAAGGCTTTAATTGAGAATACAAAATGCTCTGAACAGATCTATCACTTGTGACTTAGGAATCAAACACAGAAAGATTAAAGAGTCTTGGCAACATGTAGGCTGGTATAGGATCTCTGATAAATCTGGAAACTTCCTTTGATCCCTACTTGTTTAATTAAAGAAAAAAAATGTTCCCATAGCATTAATGAAAAATGTTTAGGTATCAGAAGAAGGAGATTTCTTTATCCTCACTGGAACTTTGCTTAAATCTATAATTTGAAACCGTAAGTGATGGAGGAATAGAAAAAATCAGTCAAGGCATAGTCCCTGCTGAGATTCCTCATCATGTTAAAAAGCTTTTCGAAGAAATATTCTCCCACATCTTTTCTCTACCTTTCTTTTTCCCTTGATGGCTCTTCCGCATTATTGAATAATTGTGTTTTGTCACTTTTTTTCTCCATGAGATGCCTTGTACACTGTCATTTTCTTGTTTATACTCTCTTCCTTATTACCATGCTCCCTTTTATTTCTCCAAGGCCAAAATGAGTCTAAGGCTGGAAATGACAGGAACTAATTTCCTATTCTGGCCTTGTCTTGATCCATAAATTTAGACAAACACTGATACGTCAATTTCCCCCTACTTTTGTAAAATGGGAAATAAAAATTCTAGCCTAATCCATTTCCTTACATTATTGTGAGGCTCTAGTTGAGATTCCATCCACAGAAGGGCTGAGACTACACAACCACCCATAGCTACCATAGGCAACATGTTCCTTCTTAACTTCATTAACATAATTTAGGCAGTGAGAGTACCATGCACCATGTGCACGGGATGTGCAGGGAGAATTATGACAGAGACCATTGCTGTTTGCTAGTTGTTCATTCAAGAAAGAAAAAGTGATTGAATCCTTACTGCATTCTAGGAACTTCAAGGTACATTCTAAAGTAATGAATTAAGAGTTTCTGAGAGGGCTGGGGATGTGGCTCAAGCGGTAGTGTGCATACGCGGGACACTGGGTTCGATCCTCAGCACCACATAAAAATAAAATAAAGATGTTGTGTCCACCGAAAACTGAAAAATAAATATTAAAAAATTCTCTCTCTCTCTTCTCTCTCTCTGTCTCTCTTTAAAAAAAAAAAGAGTTTCTGAGACTTAGGATAGCGCAAATATTGAGTTTAGCACAGATCTTGTTGTAGAGGCAAGATCTGCGCTAAACTCAATAATTAACAATACAGCAATTCCAAACAATATCTGTTAAGAGCAAGATACGAGATACTGTCAAACTATGGAAATTCATATAATGGCATAAACCCAAGGACTGTGATGCTCATGAACAAATTAGTGGGACGTGGGCTTGTAGCCAGACCTTAAAATGACTGGGAGATAACTGAAGATGGGTTGGGTAGGTTATGAGGGAAGAAGGCTTGACAGACAAAATGTGAAGAGAGAGTTGGGAATGGTTATATTGTGCAGGAATCTTGGTTAATACTCTCTACTAACTAATTTGATCAGAATATAGTCTACTAATGGAAATGCTATATATTTAGGATGAAAATACTAGTCAGTTTTTTTTTTTTTTCTGTACCATTAAGCAGTTTAGACTTCATCAGGTTTGCTTTGTGGCAGAGGAGGAGATGGTACCTTGACAGGATAATGTCATCAGAGAAGCCACAGTTTAGAAATTTAAATGGTGACTAGTCAACTAGTCGAGTTTCATATTGACTTGCTGTGTTTTCCAGTTTACTTAGACACTCCCATCCTCCTCATATTTACCACAAGGATAAGAAAAGAGCTGTAAATATTTTTTGCAGTTTTGCCCTGGCTAGTTTGTAAATGGGGAAACATGAAACTACTAATGCCTGGGTATAAGCTGTTCACAGCCTACTGAATACAAAACAAGGGTGACAAAGGAAATAATGCAAAGGTTCTTCAGGGTACATGTTATGCTATTGTTTTAGTTCTGTGCACATCTGGAGCTCATCTCATGTATCTATCCTGCTATGTGTTAGATAATCAGAAGACCCCATGGAATCAGCCAGTGACTTGCAGAGGGGAGGGGGAAGAATTGGGGAAAGCCTAAGGCCATCAGCTGCACTGCCTGAGTAGAAAGGTCCTTGGTGGCAATTCTGCACTATGTTTTAGTGGGAAGAACCTGAGTTTGAAACTCAACAACTGGGGCTTAGCCCTATGTGCACAATCGGCCAGCTAATGCCTTTGGACGAGGTACTTCTTCCTGTGAGAGTGTTTCTTTGACAAGAAAATGGTTTATGATAATATTCACTTAACAATTTGTGATGATTACAGAAAGGTAGCATTGACAGCTTAAAAGCTCTGTAATACTCACCGATTTGCTGCCCCTGGTGTCGAGAGCAGATGCTATTGCCATTTGACAGGCAAGATACTTTGGCATGAAGGCAGCTTGGGACTCCAGCCCTCTTTAGCATTTATTAAATGTGGAATTGGGGTGACAAGCCAGGTGCTCTTAGTGACTTTCCACCATGATTTCTCTCATATTCTGAGGTATCCTTGACAAGGAGAGTTACAGTAGCCTAAAATCAGATCTTGATGCCCAGGAATATCCTTTGGCGTTTTCATGAGGCCATAGGAGATGATAGGGTCAAAGCATCTACTAAATAAGACCAAAATCAATCCCATGGCCCCTGGAGGGGAAAGCAAAGAAAGCACCCCTATTTTCCTGCTGCAATCGTCACACTTAGAGTCCAGCTATTCCACAAGGCAGCCCTGACAACAGAATGCTATTTCTTTTGGACCAGCAGTAAGTCTAATTGATCTCTGCATAACATTGAAAGCAAGCGTCTTCCCTCTAGGAAGGCACAACCCCATGATATTTTGTTCTGTTTCCGCAGCTAAGCAAGACTGCCTGTAGACCAGCTAAGCCTTTACCTGACACCACATGGATGAGGTTGAACACGGCAGCCAAGGACTCAGTCCACTCCTCCACGAAGCTGAAGAAGAGGCGATCAATGTGGAATGGGGTCCAGCAGATGGCAAATACTAAGACCAAAACAACTGGAAAAAGATGATGAATGGGAGAGCAAACGGCAGTGTAGGCAGGGATAGGCGCAGGTTGCTCACCAAGTCATCCATTCCTCTGGCCGTCTTTCCTTCCACCCTGGCTAAGCTATCATGGTTACAGGCAATCTAGATCCCAAGGAGCCCCAGTGCAGAATGTTCAAAGGTAAGAACGAATTGTATCCAATCTAGGATCTGCTTTCTAAATACCCAGAGAAGATTTCTTATATAATGTGAGTTTCCCTTTAGAATATTGAAAATAGTTCTGGATTTATTTCAAACTTTCAAAAGCATTTTGTTGTGAAATATAAAGTATGCTGTAGGTAGATGATTGGAGTCATATAAACGGGTTACATAAGTAAATTATTGTGCTTAAGCAGTTGGTGTTCTTTTAAATCCATGGAGTAATAACGAACTTAAAAGTATATATGGATTCTTCTTGTTACTCTAGAAATAATTAGAAGGTTCTCTGAAATTGATCATTTAAAATCCAGTGATGTGTTCGGGGAGGAGAGGGAGGAAGATTGAACAATCCCAAGTGTAATATCACTTTCCGAGCATCTTTTGATTGGGAGGGGGGATGAATCCATATTATAAATTGCTAGAGCACAGAATCCTCCCAATTTCTTATTTTCAACCCTCCAGACAGAGATTGGCACAACTACAGTTTCTCTTTGGGGTGTTTTAACTTCACAAAGATAAATATGCATATTTTTTTCTCTTATGAAGTTAGGGAATATATTTTCTTTGCTGATACATGCCGCTTGGGATTTGTCTCTAAGTAATCTAACAGGGACTGGGGGAGAGATCAGAGTAGAGATGAGACAACGTTAGCTAGGAGTTGATAATTTCTAGAGCTGAGTGATGGCACATGGCATTCATTTTACAGTGCTCTGTACTTGTGAGCACTTTTAAAGTTGTCATAGTAAATAGCCTAGGTATTTCTTGCTGGCAAAAAAAAAAAAAACCCACTCAGAGTAAGTCATCTGCCTTGCTGTGGTTTCAGGGATATGGAAGCTCCTGAGCTTATCCCCCAAGTAGAAGCCCTCAATCTGCTTGTTTCTGTCTCCCCACTAGAAACTAATTTATTACTTGATAAAATGAACCCTCTCCCAAGGTAAATACCTCACTGTGACTTTAATGTGAGTGAACTTTACACATTAGTGAGTGAATAGATTATGATCAAAGAGATAATGAAGACAGTAGGACTCTTAACAGCAAAAAAGAAAAAAAATCAAGAGCTTATATTAGGAGCAGAAAGATTCCCCAGGACAGGATTATCAGAATCAAAAGGTCAATATCAGTGACTTTTCAGTTATTTGCATGCCAGTTACCTTGAGTGCCTTAGATGGCTGAGGAATTACTTCTTTCTAATCTTGAGTTTTGATTTGGAAAGTCTATGATAAATCTCTCCCTTTTCAGTAATTCTTGTAGACTAGTAATGAATTATATATTTTTATAACATTCTTTTGAGAGTATGATTTTTAAAATTTTTAGCTACAAAAAAAAGTACATGGTTAGACACAAAGTTTTAGAATATCATAGGTGGGATGACTACTTGGAGGTGCTCCTGGCCCAATGTTCTTAATTTGGATTTAAAAGATCCTAAGGAGTTCATGCGTGGGCATCAGGGGGTTCATGATACCCTGAAATGGATTATAAAACATTTTTTGTGTAAGCTCATTAGTACACTTTTGAAGTAGAATCAAGAGCTTTTATCATGTGTATAGTGAAACTCATTAACACAAACAGTAGAAACACCAACCAATTTTGCAGAGGCGGGAAATGATGCTCAAAGGCTCAAGAGAGGATGCAATTTACCACGAATCACGTGGAGTGTGTTGCCGTCAAGGTGATTTATCATGTCCTTCTGAAGGTTCAGAACCAAAAGGAAAACATCCAGATGTGTCCCAGAAGCTTGAGTGATCCAAGAAAGTTTGACCTGCTGTTATAGTTCAGGGCAGTTTTGAGCCTGAAGCCAGCAGCGCTTCCTAAGAACCAAATGCAAATCCTTTGCTTTTGCAAACAAAAGAAAACAAAGCACAAAACCAAAGTGGGACTTACATAGCATCTTGGTCACTGATTTTCTGGAAGGTCTGTGGATATTAGCAGTCACTTCATCCGCCTCAAGGGATTCATCTTTCTTCAGCTGAAGGAGAGATGGAAAGAGATGTTAAGAAAGGGAAGCATTTTTATTTTCTTCCTTTGAAGATCTGAGATGTATAACTCGAATACTCATTTTGAAGACAAAAAAACGAAAACAAACAAAAAACACAAAAAACCCCACCACCACCCTAAATAAATAAATAAATAAATAAAAGCGCAGCCAAAAAGACAAAAATGAAATGGATTACAAAACATTATATATACTCCCATGACTTAGAAAAATATAAGAATATGTTAAATATTTAACAGTAAGCTTGGGATTTGTCTCTAAGTAATCTAACAGTAATTGGATCCAGGTCTCTTCACTCAACTGGATAGATGATTAAGGCCAAATTTCCCCTACAAGCATTTTTGATATGCAAGAACCCTAGTTATGTAGTACATTTATAGGTGTTTTGTGAAAAGTGTTAGATTCTGAAGTTAAAAAATATATATAATCTAGGCTCTTTCATTCACTCATTTATTCAGCCATTTATTCATTCAATAATTGTTAGATATCTATCAGAGTGAAGTTCCTCTGCAGGTGGCAGCCAGGCAGCAGAAAACAAGGGCAAGCACTTTTCCTGCTTTATGAAGGTTATAGGTTCCATTATGGGTCTCCTCAGAGTCCTTGATATGCTAACAGGCATTAGGATTCTCAAGGGTGATGGGATACCATCTCTCCCTACTTTCCACACCCACATCTCCCATCCAGTCCCAGGTCCCAGCCAAAGGGAAATAATATTTCTTTGACTAAGCACCTTCCCCAAACTCTCTTCAGTGAAGTCCCTTGTCCCATCTTCACATGCACAATTTGGAAAATGCTATTTTACTGACATTATTGATAAAAATGCATGTCTTCCTGAATTGAGTTAAAATATATTCATCTATTTAGACTCTGAAACCTCTGAAATTTTCAACACTGCCTGTAGACGCATACTTGCTCGATTAGTTCAAATCCCGTCTATTCCTGGTAACGTTAGTCCATTGTCCTCTTCTTCCTCTAAATTCCCCTAGCATTGAATGTCTTTATGATTTATCTAGTCGTTAAATATTTTTCTTTCTAATTTATATCTACCTTGGTTTGTAGGGATGTCTAATCAGACAAATGAAATTTTAAGGATCCATGATAAATGACCATCAGATATCTGGAGGTTAGTACAGTATCCATCTGCCTGTTGGTTGGCATTTATTTCCTTTTTCTCTTACTAATAATACCCTAACTTTCTCTTAGGCAATTTACTCCTTGCCTGTGCCTAGTCATTAGTTTGGCTGGGAATGACCCTGGTATTGTCCTAAAATTACTTATTCAATCGGACCTCCTATCCTACAGTCATGATGACTTGAAAATTGGAGTCAATGAGATTTCAGATGTTGGCTTGCATTTCTGGGGAAGGGAATTCAATTTCTTTTTATGGGGACTGCCAGAGGGAGCCCTTCGTCTCTGAATGTGAGGTCTGGGATTATAACAGTTACCTTTTTTTTCCCCACATTGAAAAGAGAGCCTGGAGCAACCAGTGGACCGCCACATGGAGTTTAAGATTAAAATCAATGTCATAGAAAGAAGAGAAAAGAAAGAGAAACAAACCAGGTCTTTGACGTTGTGTGTTTTACTGGATTTGTCTTTGCCAGGAGCCAGTGCCACATCTGGACTTTTTAGATCTCCTGCTTCCTGGTGTTTTGCCAGACTGTGTAGAGTGTTCCCTCACCATAATAAAGCAGTCCTGGCTGGTTGAATAAGGGCCAACGTGTGGAAGAAAATTTCAAATTATTCTATATAGTCCAATACTAGTATTTATTTCCTTTCTCTCTACTAAGGGGGGTACCCTTTAGCCCTTCTTATATCAGCATCAGTCTGACTTCCAACAAGATAGATTGAAATTCAAGGTAAATTAGAAGTTGGTGTGATTATGTGCGACAAAGGAACACACTGCTCTAAGAAGCAATGAGCTTCCTGAGCTAGAAGGCATTTCAAAGGAATATTTTAGAAGAAGTATTTAAAATGAGATAAGACCTGGAACGGTGGATCATTAAAAATTGCCTTTAAGGTTCAACAAATCAATAGTCTGTCTCCCTAACAAATGTATCAGCTGCTGGAAGTTGGGTAGCTCTCAGGACGCTTGGGCCTGAGCATCTGCCTATATGGCTAATAGGTGTGGCCATCTGTCTTGTGACTGTGCTGGGGCTCTATGCATGTGCCTATGCTTTCATAAAATGAGGGACTGAACCCGTTGGAGTCACCTAGAATTTGAAAAGAAACAAGGGAGTTGCAGGTGCAGCCATTTAGGAATAGAAGAGGAAATGGAAGGTGGTGGGATGGGATGTTTTTAATACAGTAGTAAAATAAGGCTGGCAGAGTGTGTATCTCAGTGCCTGGCATGTGATACTTAGCAAAGTGACACCTAATGGCTGTTATTGTGATTCAGGTGGCTGTTCCAAGTCCACTCATGGGATGCAATGAAAACTGAATTTATTTTGAGCGGAGTTACTTATTTACATTAGAATGAAGTGGATTACTGACTTCCTTTTTGAGGTCTTCTCTCTATCTTGCTACCACTTGCTCAAAAAAAAAAAAAAATAATGCTTTCCTGATACAAAGCAGCAGCCAGATGCACTGAGGAGGAAAACATGAGCAAGGGGAGCCGCACACCAGCCCATACACTTTATCAGTACATGGTCAGTCAAATCTACTGAAGGTTTTAATTATTTCCTGCCCTTGAAAATTACTTATTATGAGATATGCTTCTTTCATTACTTAATTTCAGTCCATAATTAAGAATAATGAAAGGATGTTGAGATCTATTAGTCACTTCTTGCTTGGCTTTAACAAGTCTCAGTGGAAATACGTCCACCCCCAGGGATAATTTCCTTAAATCAAACATCAAGAAAATAGTCAAAACAGTTTTTGTTTTTGTTTTTTTCCCCTGAACAGGCCTCCCATACAAGTGTAGTTTTCAGTGAAAGAAAAATCACGTGCCGATTAATTGCTACTTACTTTGCATCTTCCTTAGGCTATAGTGACATAGCTAACTAATTGGAGGAAAAGTGAAAAAACAAATTTTTATGCATGTTGTTCATCGTTCCAACAGAATTGATGTGGTTGACAGAATAGAATCCAAACAATTTGTCTAACCAATATTAAATGCTACTTTATTATTGAATAATTCATTTCCTTGTAGATGTTTAACAAAGTAGATATTCTTTATAATCATTAACGATTTCTGCTTTACTCCAAAGTTTTATTTCAAAGCTCAGCAAAAAGAGGAATAAAAAAAGTTGTGGTCACTGTAATAAGATGTTCCAGAGCTTTCCTGCCCCACCCCCTCCAACTATAGAGTATCCAAGTGGAGGGTGGTTCATGGACTCAATTATCCTTCAGGTTGACATTTTGTCCTGATTATTTGTTTATAGTGATTGAAAGCATCCAACCACATGGCCCCATGTATAGTTTCTGGAGATGTGGCTTCAGAATAACAAGATAGAATAGATTTTGTGTATATCTCTGTAATCTTAACAAAATCTATTTACCAAACATTGACTGGTGAGTGTGTGTCTGTGTATGAGCATATCTGTCATCTGTGTATGTATGAGCACAACCCTGTTTGGCATGGTTGGATTCTGCTGCAGTCCATACCTGCATCCTTTTAGTGCTAACACTAAAGTGGCTTGTAGGAAACACAAGGATGAGATCAGCATACCCTCTCCTAGGTGGGAAGGGACTTGCCTTCTATACCTATAACATGTGCCCCTGGAGAGAGCTCTGTGGAGGATCAATCCCTGGAATGATGGGCCATTGCTGAGTGCTTTCTCTTCCTCCCTGGGCCTGTGATGTTGTCAGTTCTGGGCTTGCTGCCTCTGGGAGGCTAGGGCATCCAGAGTTGTTTACACCTTTAAACTTGCCAAGAGGGTCAATACGTAACTATTTTTAGGATTGCTTGGGTCTCTTTAAATCTCAGAGATAAAAAAATGCCCTTTGAGACAAATGGTTCCAAGTCTTTCCTTTTAAAGGTACAGAAGTTAAAAGTCTAGTAATAGAGAAGTCATTTAGTCCTCATGCACTCACTGAGCTCCTGGGAGAAATAAGTTAATTAAGGAATTCTACAAGTATGGAATTATAAATTGTAATGAAGGAAAATTACTAAAAGCCATGAGCACCTACAATAGGGACCTGATATAACTAGGGGATTTGGAGAGCTTTTTTAAGGAAGTGTGACTAAGTATGACTTAGAGGTTAACTGAGAGTTAAGAAAGACAATGGAGTTGTAGTGGTGGGCAGCAGGGACATTTCAGGCAAAAAGTAGAAAATCTCTCAAATCATTGCCACAGAATATGGCTGACTTTCCAAGCTTCCAGTCTACAGGTGTTTAAATTACTGTAGGAATGTCTTTTATAGATTTCCTGGTATCCTCTAGTACCCTGGATGATGCCTCATCTTTTCTGAGAATAAGATGTCATTAAGTTGCATTACTCAGAGTAAGCAAACTTAGGTGGTTTCTAACTTCTTTCTGAGCTGTCAGTCAGCTCCTGATGCAACCTAGCTGTAGATTCATGACAGTGAAACAAAAATGTAACAAAAACAAAAATGTAACTGGCAATGTTTCCTATTCGAATTTAAATATTTTCCCCAAATGGAGCCAAGATAAGTGATTGTTTGGTGTTGGGCGAGATGATATTTATTAGTTTTGGGTGTGGATTTCTCACGGGACTTATGATACTTGGTAATGTGTGTCGTCTCTTCTTCCTAATAAAATTGATGCGAAAGGCATTCACAGACATGGCTTTGAACTGCTTTTGGGGTAACATAGGAATAAATGTCAGAAACTCAAGGGAAAACTAGCACAGCTCCCTGCATGTTTAGATATATTTCAGTGCTCAGATGTCTGTGACACTTAAAATTTGTTCTTCTTCCTTAGATCTTGATAGTCATCTTAGGGAAAATAGATACCCCAAAGGTTGCCCCATGGAACACTCAGTTTTGAGTGTCCTTTCTCAGAGATGGACTGAGATGGGAGGACGCTGCTTATTACATAATGTATACTGTCAAAGCCCTCTTGAAGCACATTTTGTGAGTGAATGCTTTTTATTTCTCCTTTAATTTGTAATTCACGTTTTGTTCCCCTCACAGTTTTATTTTTCTCTTTTTAAAAAGAATCACAGACCTTTAAAGCTAGAAAGAGCCTTAGACATGATCTGATGTGGCTTTTCCATTTTATGAATGGAGAAGTCACTCCAGGAGAACTATGTGGCTTGCCTTAAGGCAATTTCTATGTCAGCTGAAGACCTGGGAGTTTAAATGGCTTTAGAACTGTTACACAAGCTACCCTCTTACATGAGTGTAGAGGTGTCACAGTCAAGACTTGTACCTCTATGAACTTGGCACAGGATATACTAGGAATTTTACAGTCTCATTTCTTCCCTTGTCAAATATGATTTCTCCCAGCTAATTTAGTGCCAGAGAAAATAAAAGATTTAAAAAAGGACACCACTTTACCAACATGAGCATAGGAAGGTAACTTCTAGTTTTAAGATATGTTGCAAACTAAGTGCTGCTTTATCTTAATCCCAGAGATCTCTTAACTTTCTTCTGCTTTATCTCAAGTGACTATTGACCTGCCTACCTGTCAATCCCTACTTACTCAAGAGGAGACCAAGCTGGTATCACTCAGCTCATGATATATAAATATTTATTTATATGTATGTATATATTTATATGCATATATATATTTATATGCATATATATTTATATGCATATATATAATTTTAATTTGATTACAAGCATAAAGAAGCCACAAGAAAGTATTTGACTTTAAAAAGTATGTCTCTCTTGGACTATAAAATAGGGATAGTTTGTATCTTACTGAGATCAAGTTAGTACAGAGGAAAATGTCCATGTAAGCATTAGATGTGGGGACAGGAAAGAGACAGTAAAGTGTGGAAGGGTGCTTCAAAGTGTGTCCACCAAGCCCAGATGACCTAATGTGTTAATTTAAAGTGAGGCTCCTTGTCAGACCTCCTAAAGCAGATTTTCCTATGGGTAAAGTGTGCATATTGGGACCCGTAGTAAGTTTTCGAGCTGATTCTTAGAAACACTAAGATATGAGAAAAAAAAGTCTAGAGGAAAGAATAATGCAAGATAAGCTAAAGGAAATGACATATAGTTGTGTTTTTTGGGCATATTTTTTAACTTTTTATTTTCCATCTGAACTCATCCTATTTTCCTCTATGCTCCTTTCTGATTCTGACGTTCTCAAATTGTTAAGTTTTTCTCTGAACTTTGAGGCAATGAAAATGAAGCAATGCTGCCCAAGCCCGTTATCCTGGCTACTCACCCTGAGCCCCATCAGGTAGTAGAGGACACTGATGAGCGTCATGGGGAGGACGTAGAAGAGGAAGGAGGTGACCTGGATGATGAAATTGTAGATCCACATGGGCTTGATGACCGTACAGGTGGCAGAGCCAGGAACCGAGGTCCCATTGGGGAAATAGTGGAACTTGATGCCATGGATGCTGGTGTTGGGCAGAGAGAAGATGAGGGAGAAGCCCCAGACGATGCCCAGGATCCTGAGGGCCCTCCGGCGGGTGCTCTCCAGCTTAGCACGGAAGGGGTGGAGGATGGCCACATAGCGCTCCACGCTGACCGTGGTCACGCTGAGGATGGAGGCGAAACACACGGTCTCAAAGAGGGCAGTCTTAAAGTAGCAGCCCACAGGCCCGAATAGGAAGGGGTAGTTGCGCCACATCTCGTAGACTTCCAGGGGCATTCCCAGGAGCAGGACCAGGAGGTCAGACACAGCCAAGCTGAACAGGTAGTAATTGGTGGGTGTCTTCATTGTCTGGTGCCGGAGAATCACCAAGCACACCAGAAGATTGCCCACCACCCCCACCACAAAAATCAGAGCATACACCACAGACACCGGGAGGAAGAGGTGGCTGCGGGGAGGTCCGCACAGGTAGGCCAGGTAGTCCTCGGTGCTGTTCAAGTACTTCTTGAGTGGATCTTCCAATTCCTGCTGGTGGATCCAGGAAGCATTTTTAAGTTTTTCCATCACTGACATTAAATCGCAGATCCCAGAGTCCCCTGGTATGTGGCTCAATCCCCAGCTGAGCCAGACAGGGAAGAGGAAGCAGTTCAGAGGCACAGGCTCAGGGAAGAAGGCTGGGAGAGAGTGAGTGCTTCAGCCTCCAGTTTGGGCTGCTCTCACTGTGAGCCTTTTTGAAGAGCCCCTGAGACAGAAGCCCCGCCCCTCCACAGGCTGTGGGCCAATGAGCTTGTGTCAGACTGCACTGCTTGAGAGCACAGCTGGCTTTGCGTGCAGGGAGCAGGGGGGGAGGAGGAGACCTTTCTGAGAACTGGAAGAAGCTGAGAAAATAGCTTACACAGACTGAGACACTGGAACAAGAATAAAGAGTGGGCAGGCAGTCCCAGCAGAGCAGGTTGCAAGACTGTGGGAAATACAAATGCAAGTTCCCCAGTCCCGGGGAACAGAATACGGGTCTCCAGTGATCCTTGTCATTTGTACAACCAGACAAAAATGAGAGATCGATAGATTTCTCAAGTTACCTTGTTGCATTGGACAGTCCTGGCTCTCTGGGGGAAAGCCTGATCAATGTGGCATTGGTTTTGATTACATGCACCACAGAATCCCAAGCCTATAAAGACATTGACCCGTCCTCTAGCCCTGCAAGCTACCTGACATTTCTATCACTTTTGCCTGCTCAAAAAAGCAACTGGGTTTCAGAATCAGACACAATCATTGAGATTTAGGATGGCTGGGAGATCTACACTCCCAGTGCTCACTTCCTTGTCTGCATCATTAATTTTATTTTGTTTAACAAATGTTCCCAGAGAATTCATTTTGTGCCAGGCACCGTTCTAGACTTCGAGGAAATATTAGTAAACAAGAAATGCAGGTCTCTGCCTTCATGAGGCTTTTTTTGTTTTTGTTTTTGAGTTGGGAATTCTGAAAGCATACCAGTGAACTAATAAATTAATAATATGATTTGAGATTTAAAAAAAAATTCATAGTTTTCAAGGATGGCCAAAGAAGGCTTATTTCAGGATATGTCATTTGGGCTGAACTCTGAATCATAATGTCAGCCATAAAACAGCTAAGGAAGTATATTCCCAGTAAAACCAACAGCAAGTGCAAAGGTCGTGATGCAGACAGAAGCCATGTTTCAGGAACTTCACGAGTGGTCAGGAGAGTATGATCAGATTGACATGACTGGCAGGTCATAAAAAGTTTGAATCTATTCAAACTGAAGTTTCTTTGAATTTAAATCAAGCTACAGGGAGAATTCTTTGGAGGAGTTTGAATAGGAGAATTAAACAAGGAGAGGCTGGTGAGAGTGGATTAGATTACTACGAAAGCAGCGAAGCTGAGAGAGGTCTTCGGATTTAGGCTATTTGGTTTTTTTTTTTTTTTTAACAAGGGACAGTACATTGTCTGTTTTTTTTTTAATTGCATATGTCAAAGCTCCTTGAACTTAGGAGACACTCACTAAATATTATTTCTCCTTTCCTTTTATTTGCTAAATTGGATGATGAAACTTAAAGATGACTTGTTCAGGAATAATCGGTCGAGATGGGATGGTTTGCTTACTGTAATAAATTATCTCCCTATCTCAGTGGTTTAAAACAAGACTTATTTTTTACTTACACTACAAATCAATCAAGTGTCAGCTGGAACACATTTTGATATTTATCTGAGCTCTTGGTTACATGCCCTCAGAATCCTGGATATTGCAGTGGTCACTATCTGGATTTTTGCTGGTCCTTGTGCAGAGGGTAAGGCAGATTTAGAAGCCCTACCTAGGTAATTGCATGCCTAAGGCCAAAGGATAGAAACATATGTTGCTTTTGCTCACAGTCTATGAACTAGGGCTGGTCATATGTAGTGACTAAACCATAACAGGGGAAGGAGGTGCTGTCTTATCACATGCACAGAAATCAGGGACAGGAAAATTTGTTGAATAGCACTAAGTGACCACAAATATAGAAAAGCCAGTATAGAACCAGAACTGGAGCCCTTATATTAATGATACGTTTGATTTAATATTTACAACCTTGAATGTATATTTTTTAAAAATGTTTATTTTTTAGTTGTAGGTGGACACAATATCTTTATTTTTATGTGGTGCTGAGGATTGAACCCAGTACCTCACACATGGTAGGCGAGTGATCTGCCTCTGGGCCACAACCCTAGCCCTTGAATGTATATTTCTGATGAAACAGAAAAAAGTTTAAACCTGAGATGAAGAATTCCAATCAAGACATAAGGAATTAAAATAAAAAATAATTATGAGGGTAGATAACAGCAGATTTCAAACATAGGATTGTGGAAGGGACTTCATAATACATAGAGCCACAGATTAAAGATTGAAAGACATCTTCACATGATGACGTAGAGGAGCTAATAAGTAGAAGGATGTTTAATAAGGGATAAAGTAACAGTTTAAGTGCCTGGAGATGATGTGGGAAGAGACTAAGACATGGACTCTTGGGTAGCCTTGGGCTTTGAATCCTGGCTCTGCCTCCTCCTAGTTGTGTGACTATAAGAATCATATTTCATATCTCGAGTCTCAGTTACTCCATCAACTAAATGAGTAAAATAAAAGTTTTGTTTTATAGGTTTGCTAGAAGAGGTAATATGTTCAATATAAGTAATGTGTAATGGTATATTATGTTAAATCAGTAATGTGATATTAATGATGATAAATGAATATTGAGAATGTCTTTATTAAGGTAAAAACAATTAATTCATGATTTAAAAATTGGGAGTGTGCTTGGAGTGGTTAACATGAAAGGACCTCCCAGTTTTGATTAACATTTGAACAAGAATGCCAGTCAGAGAAGCTGCTAAGGAAGTCCGTGGACCTCCATCCCCGGATCCCCAATGGCTGGACCTGCAACCCCTCTGTGCAGCTGGTGAGGACAAGGTGGTCAACACTCTGTAGGAAATGTGGGGTGAAGGTGGTGGTGTTTTCCCTGAAGAATTCTTAGGGAGAGAGGAGTATGAGGTCATTTCCAACACTTGACAGTAGATTTTAATTAACACTGAGGCTGCAGGGGGACTCGTGTGTGACAAGTCTCAGGGACCAGCAATAGGGAGTCAGTGCTACTGGGATTTCCTGATAATATAGCAGAGAACCTCTTGGAATTGTTCATCTTGACCTGAAGCTGGGATATTCACCTATTGATTTCTGTCCTCTGTTGATTGAAGGTTGTTCCTGGGAGCAGTAACTCTGCTAAGTACCTGAACTGTTTTTGATCATCTAGAGAAAGTTATGGGTAGAAAAATAGAAATGCAGCATGAAGTGATGTGCAAGCTTATCAGCACTAGTGAGTCTGAGCTTGCACAGGACTGCCCTTTGTAACTATGGCTGAGATAGGGGACGAGAGGATATGATATGAGAATTTCAGTAGCATTTACTACATCTATCAAATAAAGGAATATATTAGTTATGTTGGTTGAGTGCTTGTTTGCTCAGGTACCACTGTAAGATTCTCATATGTATTAGTACATGTGATCTTTACAATAATATCACCCATGAGGTAGGCTCTTTTTTATTCCTGCCATTGTAAGTAAGGAGTTTGATGCACACAAAGCTATGGGGCTTGCTGATGCTCAGGTGGTGTGTCAGTTATTTTCTTCAGGTTAGGTCTCACATACAAAAAAAAAAAAATTCACAAGTTACAGTGGGTTAACATAAGCCGAGTGGTGTTTCTTGCTCATTTAACATGTCCAACAAGGATTGCCTGGTAGCTTCTATTCTCTATTGCTCACACATTGGAACATAGGTGCCAACATGTATTTTCACAAGTGCTAAGGCAGGATTCCTATAGGGATTTTGACTCCTAAATTTTCTGCATGGAGATGACTTACTTTTATTTTGTTCACATTTCGTGGGCTAAATCAATTTATATAGCCATTCCTGATCCTATACAGTGTTATTTGAAGAGCCATCTTATTACCTGCTTGACAGGAGAAAACCAAAACACCTTGATAAATGGAATTCATGATTACACCTTCTACTCCTCTGGATGCAACATTCATAAGCAAAATTTAGCTTAAATTTTTTCTTGCAGGCCAAATAACTTTCTCCCTGATGCACTGGAGACACTGTAACATTCTACCTAGTTACTTCTGTGATTTAAAACTCCAGGATCTCTGGGTGGCACAAGCTTTTCTCTGCGACAGAAAAGAGAGCAGCATTTTCTCCCCAGTTCTGCATGTGGGTCCTCTTGTTGCAGAGACCTATATAAATTCAAAGGACAAGTTATCAGCTTCCCAGGTGGACACTTCCGGCCTTTAATAACAGTTCTCTGGTTGCTTAACATCTGGCCTCTAGACTAATGCCATGTATTTTTAGAACCTTTTTTATGGCAATTCTCTATTTCCATTTCGTTTTGACTCAGTAAATTGGAATAGATTTTCCTGAAGTAACAGACAACTACCAACCTGCAGAACAGTAATAACACTGCTGGGAGACGTGACTGTGGAAGTGTTCCTTCTTCACTCTCATCTTTCTGAGGAATTCTTCCCCATCTGTTTGCACCTCGTACCTTTCTATTCAATGAGCAATTACTCAATAAATGGATCGTAAATGGAGAGATGTAATAGCAATTAGCTTGGCTATAAAGCAACCACATTTGTGGGAGGCATGATAAGAAAAATCATTACCACATACAAGAAAATGTTTATTTTATAGATTGTGAACATATTTTTCAGAGAACTCTGGGAATAGAACCTTAGTTCAAAGGCATAGCGTTCCCAGTTCTCAACTCTGGAGGGTGGGAAACGCTCAGGTGACCTTGGTAACATCAATGAGAGTAGTGTATCCAGAATAAGGAGGGCTTTCTTCAGTCCTATCATGCACAAGTAAGGCCAGACCAAGAGTAGTAGCTCCGTTTTTGAGTTCTGCACTTAGAGAAGGATGTGGTAAAGGTGGCATAATCTAGTGAAGATTCCTGGGATGGTAGATGGAGTTGGAGTCATTTATCCTAATACAGAGAAAACTTGGGTTACATATGTTTTTAGCTGCTTTCAAGTAGGTAAAAATAGATACTTTTCACTGATTCAAGGGTTTAAAATATACATTTTTTTTCATAATTGAAATTTCTTTTGGTTGTGTTCAGGATCAGTACAGAGACATTTCAGTTTGTATATGATTCTTAACATGTATACCAAGACTCTTAAAAAATCATGTACTGTGAATCTTTTTTTTTTCTTTTTCTTTTGCACTGGGGATCAAATCCAGGGTCTCACACATAATAGGCAAGCACTCGACAGAGCCACATCTACAGCCCATGTTTGATTCTTTTCAAAACAGTTATTTCAGTGATTTTCCAGCTTTGAATTTGAAGGCACATTTTTCTGAAGAGATAACCAAGGGCCAGTATTTTCAAATGCTGATATGCTGTCCCAACAATTCATAATTGCATGCCATATATATCACAAACTCAAAGTTTTAATTTTTCACAGCACATTAAGAAAAGTATGCTACCACGACCAAAAATGTCAGAGTATACCCAGTTCTGACAGGGCAATGATCAGGGAATTTTTTTTTAAATAGTTCTAAAGACAACATGGGAATAGAAGTAATTTAAAATGTTCAAGTCATACTAAGTTCATAATAGTGACTTTAAATTAACGATTAGTATGCTCTATTTTTTTTTTTAGTAGCTCTGGAAACATTTTAACAAGCAGAATATTTCATCTCATCCTATTTTTTTAACTGTTATTTTTTTCTTAACATGTAAAATTATTTGCTGGTTATTATTTTTTTTCTTAGTACAAGTAGTAAAGAATTGAATATTGAATTATAGGAAGTTTTGACTTTCTTGGGTATCAGTCAATAGTCCATAGGCATATGGAGGGTAGTTGCAATATACTTCAGTAAAAAGTATACTGGAAGTATTCATTTTTAACTAAAGAAAAAACTTTATTTATCCTAATTAATTTCCTAGAACAGAACCAAGAACAATGGATGGCAGGTCTCAGGGTGAAGACTAAGCATTTGGAGCACACGAAATAGAAATGGGTCTCATGATGCTGGCCACCTATTTGAGGCACCAGGTTATGGTGACTTAGGTTGGTTGGCCTTTACCGATCCTGCTGGCAATACTATTCTTGTTGCATATATCCTACTGATTACTCAGTGTCTTCTCATGGTGTTCCATAGGTATCTCAAATTTGGCATGTCTGAGATTGAGTCTGTTACAGCTGACCTCCTGTGTTCCCTGTTCAGTGACTAGCATTACTGTGTGCTAGTTGTCCCAGCTAGAAAACTGTGTCTTTTTATGACTTTGCTTTCTCCTTTATTCACATCAAGTGAATCTTATGAATCTGAATATTTTGTCTTCTCAAAATTCATATGTTGAAATCCTCACCCCCCCCAATGTGATATGGTATCAGGAGGAGGGGCTGCAGGGAGTGACTGGCTCATGGGAGCAAAGCCCTCATGGTAGGAGTCCAGCTCCAACAGGGGGTCTCAGGAGACATGGTGAGGAGTTGGCGAAAGGGGATGGAGAAACAACACAGACACCAAAGTGAAGGTGCTGAATCCCAATCTTTACTTGTGAAGTTAATCATATATACTTTTCATTTTGGCAGGCTCACAGTACTTTGTGGTTACAAAACAGGAATCATTATTCAAAGAAACAGAATATTACGTAGCTACAATTAGATAAGAAGAATGTATCTTGGCTTATGCATAAGCATGCATTTTTACTTTCATTTCACATTTTGCTTTGAGCTGTTTCTGCTTAGTTAGATTTTAATAATTGTTAGAAATGTCCCAGACTATTGGTCTGTACCTTGACTATTCTTTCTTGACTTACTGACTAGAATCGGCGCCACGGTTATGGCAAGTGGTTAACTTGAAAAGAGAGGCTACTAATTTTAATCAAACAAGTGTAAGAGCACAAACCATTGTGCACAGGAACAAGAACAAGTTGCCCAGTACTAAGCGCTAATCTGTCTTCTTAACATTAATTCTTCTTCTCTAGATTCTAATTTAATTTCTCAAAAACTTCCTTGACTGTTTTTCCTACAGGGGGGTTTTCATTAAACAATAACAATTTACATTCCACAGCTGAATCATTGCATTTAGAGCAAACAGATTTATTCTTTAGAAGTAGTTGCATTAATTGGGAAAGTCATGTTTTTTCCTTCATACTTAATGGTCATATGAGAAATCGCAACTATACTTATTTAAGGAATACGAAAACAAACCAGCCCATTCCCAGAAACATAGTGTGCTCCTCCAGAGGATGGACCCCTTGTGCCATCCACCTCAGTAGGGCCTTGCCATTGCCTGAGTCAGGGGAGGGGCGCAGCACTCATGGATCAAATTAGTGTGTCTATGAAAGAGGCCTGGAACAGACCCTTGCCCTTGGTGACACAGCAGAACAATGTCACCTACCTCTGCACCAGCAAGTGAGCCCTCACCATACATTTGATCTGCCCCACCTTGGTCTTGGTCTTCCCAGCCTCCAAATCTATGAGAAATAAACTATTGTTGCTATTATAATTCACCCAGAATATTAAATGTTAAAGTAGCCCCAATGGACTGACATTGATCAATATTCAAATCTGTACATTATATCTCAAAAATATATCTATATTTAAAACCACTTACAATTTTCTATCCATCTCTTTCTATGCCTGGCTTATTTAACTTAGCACAATACTTTCCAGGTTCATCTGTTTTTGTTTTTGTTTTGGTAAACCAGGATTTTTTAAGACTGAATAATATCTTGTTGTAAGAATATGCCACAATTTCGTTACTCAGTCATCTGTGCATAGACATTTGGCTGATTTTATCATTTGCCTATGATGAATGGTTCTGTAATGAATATGGGAATGCAGATGACTCTTTGAGATCCTGATTTCAATTCTTTTGGAAATGTATTCAAATGGAATTGCATGATCATAGTTCTGTTTTTTGAGGAATCTCCATGCTGTTTTTCATAAAATTATATGATTTACTTTTCCACCACAGTTATACACAGTTTCCCTTATAACCACATCTTCAAAAACCCTCATTGTCTCTTGCCTTTTTGACAATAGTATCCTAACAGATGTGAGGTAATATCTCATTGTGGTTTTGATTTGCATTTCCCTGATGAATAGTGACACTGAGCACCTTTCATGTACCTATTGCTCATTTGAATCTCTTCTTTGGAAACAAAACAAAACAAAACAAAACAAAACAAAAAAATCGGTTCAATTTTGGCCAGTTTGTTAAATGAGTTTCTTTATCATTAAATTGACAGAACTGTTGATGATGGCTAAGTTCCCTTATTATATTCCATAATGTCCATGACATTTGGTTTAATTATGATAATTATTCCATATTTGATGACCAATCCTGTCCTCCTCTGTTTGTGAACTCTGGTGAGTCTGCATTCCAGAAGATTTATAGGAAAGAAAGGAGAAGTGTCCTTGATTTAGATCAATTTTCACAGGCACATCTCTAGATTCACAAAAGCCAGGGAAAATTTAGGTGGCAAGAAATGTTGCACGTCCAGGATTAGAGTTGGGGGTGGCTATTGGTTTCTTTATGAATTCTCTGAAGGAAACAACATCAGTGTGATAGTCAGCTTTTCAACACAGTGACCGAAATACCTGAAGAGGACAACACAGAGGAGGAAGAGTTCATTCTGACTCATGGCTTCAGAAGTTCAGTCCAGGATTGACTGACTCCATTGCTCTGAGCCCCAGTTGAGGCAGAACATCATGGCAGAAGGGCATGGTAGAAGAGCGCTGCTCAGCTCATGGCTTCCAGGAAGCCAAAGAGAATGGTGTTGGGGGAAGGGGCTGTAGGGCTTATGAACCTTTCCCAGGGAATGCTCCCAGTGACCCACTTCTTTCACCCACGCCCCGTCAGCCCACAGTTACCACCCAGCCAGTCCATTTGGACTAGGATTAGGTTACAGCTCTCAAATCCAATGGTTTCACCTCTGAATATTCCTGCATGAACAGGAGCTTAAGGGGGACTCCTTGAATCCAAAGCATCACAATGCATCTCAGCTCCAGTCTGAATGACTTGGATTGATTAGAAACAGAATGATGCAGGGTGTTTAAACTCCAGCAGATGGAGACTTCAGTAACTGTGTCTTAATAAGAGTGGATACCTGAGCTGCATCCACAATGTGCAGTGTTCCCTGCAGATCAGAATATGACTCAGTGAAGCCCTCACCCGGGTTTGTGATATGATTTCAAAGGACATAAAAGCCCCTAAGTTTCTGACCCAGTAATGTTTAAAATCTTTCTATTCATTTAAGCATCTCATCTCTCTGAGGGAATTATCTTTCCTCCTCCTCCTCCTCCTCCTCCTCCTCCTCCTCTTCTTGTTTTTCCTCCCCTCCTTCTCCCCCTCCTCCTATTCTTCTAATTCTTTCCCTCCTCCTCCTCCTTTTCTCTTCCTCCTCCTTCTCCTTCTTCTTCTCTCTTTCCCCTCCTCCTCCTCTTCCTCCTTCTCCTCCTCCTCCTCCTCCTCTTCCTCCTCCTCCTCCTCCTCCTCTTCCTTCTCCTCCTCTTCCTCCTCCTCTTCCTTCTCCTTCTCCTCCTCTTCCTCCTCCTCTTTCTTCTCCTCCTCCTCTTCCTCCTCCTCTTCTTCCTCCTCCTCCTCCTCCTCTTCCTCCTCCTCCTCCTCTCCCTCCTCCTCCTTCATCTTAATCACCAGCATCCACACCAGCAGCTCCTCCTTCCCTAAGGGAATGTTCCATGTGCCTGGCACTGAGCTAATTATCTGTTTAAATCCTTGAAACAACCTCAGGTGGAAATCTTTTCATTACTCTTGTTTTACAGAAAAGAAAAGGTAAAATTCAGAAAGATGAAATGCTTCATGAGCTCACATAGATAACTGTCGTCAGTGCCAGGACCTGCACAAGACCTGCCCCTCTGATGTCTGAGGGCAAGGCCTTTGCACCCAGTTACAACTCAGTTTCCATGCAACAGAGTTATTTTATTTTCATATAAATGGCTGAGCCATGAATTTCAGGGATACCTACATTAAATAGACATATCACACTCACCTGAGCCAGTCCGTAGCTGACTTCTTTATTTAAATTAAAAAGTAAAATGTTATGCCCCCAAGTTAATAGGACTTGTTAAAATACTTTTATATGAAAGCATTCTTAGATTATTCTGTTATAAATTGATTCATTGTATAAAGGAAGGGGCCATTAGCTATGTTAGCGTTATTTACATAATAACTTTGCCTATAAATACCACTCAGTATGCCTGGTACTATGGAAGATATTTTGAATAAAAATAGAGGAATTTTGCAGCCCAGTGAGAGAGATGGAATAGTCAGCTAATCACATAGTAATGTAAAAGTATAACAGGGTCACAACTGAGAGGTACTTTATTATAGTGTGAACTTTTAGTCCATTTTTTTTGTTCCTATAATCAAATACCATAGACTGGATAATTTATAAAGAGTAAAGGTTCATTTGGCTGACAGTTTCGGAGATCTAAGATTGAGAGGCTGCATCTGGTGAGGTTGTTCTGGCTGGTGGAGACTCTGCAGAGTCCTGAAGTGATGTCATATATTACATAGTAAGACAAAGTGTCCTAGCTCAGGTCTCCTGTCCTTATTGAGTCACAGTCTCATTAGATTAGTGTCACCCCTTTATGGCCTCAGTTAACCTTGATGATATTCCAAAGGTCCCACCTCTAAATATTATAGTCAGGTTAAGTGTCTGCACTCTGAATATCCCACAATGGGCCTTAAATCTCAGCATGGGTTTTGGTGGGTACATTAAGACCATAACATAGTGCTCTAAGATAGATTCTGAAGCTGAGATCTCAGAGTTTAGCTAAAACTAAAAGTATTAAATATTGGGATACAGGTTGGAAGAATAACCTTCCAGGAAAAGTAAAGAGCATGTGCAAATGTCCTGGGTGTCTATGAGATGAAGGCCACACAGGAACATGTAGGTCATGCCAAGGACTTTGGTTTTGCTTTGGTTGTTATTACAGAAGCCAATGAGCAATCTTAACCAGGAAAATCATAATCTTCAAAGAGATCTCTTTGGATACAGTAAGGAAATAGGTAAAGTTAGGCAGATAAGAGCACTTAATGTCATCCCACTTGTTAAAATGAAGGAGGACAGTCACTAGGATGTAGATGGTGGCAGTCTAGAAGAAGAAGTACAAACACCTACAGAACTGCTTCGTGTCTCTAAGCCCTACTTCCTGGTTGTGTGACCTTGAGAATGTACTTAACCTCTCTCTGAGCCACTTTTCTGTTCTGTAAGAATTATAACATTAATACTTTCTCCATCAAGGTCATTATAAATAAACATAACAACGTGACACAAAGAAAGTGCTCAATAAGTGTTAACGATCTTGGTCTTAATAGAAGTCATCATAATAGTAATAGTTGCGTTGTCAAGTTAAAAGAGAAAATTGGGAAGAAAATATTTCTGGTAACTAGATTCATGTAAATTCCTGGGTCAGAAAGTTAGGACTAAAAAAGTTAAATTCAATCTACTTTTTTGTAATATATTTTATTAGATGTTTTAAAAGTTCAATCAATCTTCATAAGAGGATGTTCAAATTTTCAGTTCCACAAAAGTGACTGGCACACATGCCCCTGAAATATTGCTAACATTGGGTACATCTAATGTTTCTTTGGGGGGGATATAATATTTTTATTTATTTAAAATTTAATGATCATTTTCCAGTTTTTTTTTGAAGTGGTTTTCCATGTAATTTTTCACAATAAGTAGAAAACCAGGCTTTTGAAAACAGCATAGAAACAGACTAAAATTTCAGTAAGAAAACTTTTCAGTAAGTACTTGAAAATTTGAAACAAGCTGGGTATTGACTACCAAGATGATAAGGAGATAAAAAATTATAAAAGGGAGAATTAAAAACCCTGGGAGGATTTAACAAGGAGGAGAGAGTGTTTGGGTAGGGTGTAATTTGGGGAATGATTTGCTCATTTCTAAAAGACTTGTCATCTGGAAGATGAATCAAAGGTTTTCTCTGACTCTTCTTGGCCCAAATAAAAACTCGAGAAAAAGGTGAATATTGAATGGAAATAAGAAAGAGGTTTCTAATGACATTCTGAGTTCTCTGAATACAAATAAAAGCTGTTCTGTGAGAGGCAGGGACTTCCCTAGCAGGGAGATATTTAAGGGAGATGGGAGATTGTTCAGAATCAGGGCAGCTGGACAAGGTTCCAACTCCAGTAAGGGCCAATGGCATCTCCATCCTGAGTCCTCTGCAGACCTGTGCAGGGTATCATGTGGGAGCCTATTAGAAAAGCATAACATGTGCCCAGTCGAGCCTCCTGAATCATAGTGTGTATTTCTACACAGCTCTCAGAAGATCCGTTTGCTCATGAATGTGTGGAGCACTGGACTCTGTGACTTCTGTAGTTCTTTCTGAACTCCTGTGATCCCGGGACCTAGGCGTGATCTCTGATGGAGGCGACATGGGGCTTGATTTGAAGAGGGGTAGGAAATCCTATTAGCTGGGGAGGCTTTCAGCATTATTCAAACTCCTCTACTTACTGCCGCATCAGGTTCTCAATAGCACCTGGAAGATTACAAAAGAAGCTGGTATTGTTTCCTACAGAATCAATCTTCAACTGTTGACTTTCCATTCTGGAAGAAATTCAGGGACTATCTGAATAAAAGCTCTTAATCAGCTTTTATTTCATACAATACGAGCTAACTGAAGAGCTAAGAGGATAGTGACTTATCCCAGGTTAAAGAAAAAAATTGATAATTTCTTTATGCTTTCATCTCTAGCCATGTTTTCCTTTTTTCTAGCTTATTCTCTGTTAGAATTTTTGTTTTCCGCTCCCTCTCACACATGCCCTTCTCCTGCTCCTCAGTTTAAATAATCTTTTTCAATTGATCTGGTGGCTGTCCTCAGAGAGATAGCAAAAGGGAGGCCAGAGCAGGTGTGAGGCTGCAGTGGGAGTCTTTCCAGGCTTAGCAAAGCAGTCTGAGAGCAGTGTGACAGGAGTTGAAGTCAAAGAAATACAACAATTTCCAGAGTGGTGTGTGGTCCTCATTAGCTTCAGGCTCTTGAGCTGATGCTTTCATTGATGGCTGCAGGAAAGAATCTAGGGTCATGATTGAGGCTGGAGAAGAAAATGGAGAATAGCATTGGAAACCTAAATAGAAATTGCAGTTGCTCCATTCATTGAAGGGGGCTGTTTGGCTTGATAGGTGCATGGCCAAGTTATGTGTGTGTGTCCTTCTTTATCCTTATGAATAAAAAGAATGGTTTATCTTATATATTCACATATTTTTCAGTACTGAGAATTGAACCCAGGACCTCATGCATGTGAGGCAAGTGCTCTACCACTGAGTTACAACTCCCACCCAGGATGGATTATTCTTAAGACTGTCATTCATGAGGTTGTTATGAGTTCCATTGATAGTTTAGGAAAATGCCTTGTGGCTCCCAGGAGTGTGTTGCAGTCTCTTGTTTAAATCATCAGTCTTCCTAGGACAGACAGGATTAGATTTATAAAGGCAGAGCCTGTCAGATGTGCTCTGTGCTCTGCCGCCCAGTTCTACTGCATGAAGAACATAAAGAGGACTGAATAAAGTTTGGATGAGTGGATGGATATATATACATGGAGGACAGGAGGATAGGAGGAGCTGAAGGAGGAAGAAGAAAGACAGGTTTGCTGCCCATGTGACATTTGAATCTGACTCCTGACAATCAGATTTCCCACCAACTCTTTCTGGGGCTGATCTGATGTTTCCTTTGTAGCTTTTGCTTCTTAGAGATGACATTAAACTAGTTAACAGTATAGTGAGAACTATACAGCATAGTGAGACTATGCTGACAAGCAAATTTGGGTTTCAATTTTCTTCTTGAAACTCTGTGACCTTTACCTACTCTGAGTATCAGTTTTATTATCCATAAAATGAAATTAACAATTCCTATCTCATTGAGGTTGTTGTGAGGATTAAATGGTAAAATGAGTACAAGTTTAGCATAGTGTTTGGTATACAGTAAGCATTCAATAAGTGCTATTTCCCTATGCTGACCATTCAAGGACGTCAATCTACTCATGAAGTGGTTTGATCAGTGGCTAGTACAGTGCTACATCGTTGGCATTCAACAAATCTTTTGAAGTGCAAGGAAGGCATACATGCAGTATTGGCTTTGGTCTTCAATCACATTTTAGTTAAAGGCCAAAGTCTGTCATTTTTTATCGGCATGATTAAATTTTAGGAATTTTCATTTATTTGAAAATGTTGATTAATTCTTACCTTTTAAAGTTATTGAAAATTTCCCTTTATTCTAATCTGTGATCCATTTTTTTGTTAAGTGTTGTATGAAAATGTGGAAGGAATGTGATATATTTTTGTGTGAAATAAAATCTGAGCTCTCCTCAGGTAATTTCATTTTCCAGATTGCATCAGTTAATTTTCTATGGGGGAAAGAACTAATACTGCTGTAGAAGTAAGCAGATAAATAAACACCACTTATATAGTCATAGCATACTGTGTGAGTTTCAGATTTAAAGGATGACATAAAGAAAGAGCCGGGTTTTAGGTGGGAAATGATTCCAGAGAGCTCTACTGGCCAAATGGCGGCATCTTTGAGATGGAATTCTGACTGTATTCTCTCCCTTTGGATTTCTTCATAACAGTTCAATTCTCCAAAGAAAGAAGAATATTATCTTAGTGTAATTCTGTGATTGGCAAAAGAGAAACTGTTCCCCACTAGTAGAAGAGAGGAAGTGACCAGATAGGCAAAAATGGCAGAGATTCTCTGCTTTCTTGTGAAGTTCACATTGCTATATCCCCATCTCCATGTTTCTCTCTGATCTGTCAAACTAAGCCCTGAGGGTAATTAGGATGAAGAAAAATGGGAACATGGTCAACTGCATAAGATGTCTGGGTTTAAGTTCAAATTACATTCTCTCCCTGGGTTTGCTAGTCTGCAGCATGTTGGCATATTACTATTACAGTTGGTGAAGACCACCTTCTGTCTAGTCTTTTAATAACATTAGAGATATTTTTCAGAAACTATGCTTAGTACATTAGTTCCCTGATAAGGTTAGAATATGGTGGAAACATTTGTATAATCGCATTTAGGTACTAAATTGATATGTGATCACAATTGCAGTAACTGTGATAGAAGAGAGATGCAGAAAGTCTTAGAGAACCTGTACAAGAAGACATTGCCTAGTCTGACAGGCAGAGAAGATATCCCTAGGAAGGAGTGAAGAAGATGTATTAGTGATCATGTGGGAGCTCGTTATGGGAAGAGAGTCTGGGAAGAACATTTTAGGACAAGAAATACGTTTAAAGAGGTTCATGTCTAGCAGATGCAAGACTCATTTTAGAGACCAAATGGAAGGCCCAGTGGAATGAGTTGGGTATGAAATGGGTCTAGAGAGTGGGGTTCAACCATGTAGGATCTTGTCAATCTTCATATTCAGGTGTTTAACCTAAGAGCATTGTGCAGCTATAAGCATGTGAGTGAAATAGCCAGATTGACATCCAGAAGCAAAACATGAAATATGGACACATCTGAGAGGTTAGGAGTAGTGGGTGGGAGCGTTAGGAGACAATTTTATGATCTATGAGCCAATGATGGGGTCTTGCAATAGGATAGCAGAATAGGTGAAAAGCAGTGGGGGAATATCTAAGGAAAGATAACAGATAACTGTAGTGGTGGATCAGATATAGAGAGCATGGGAAAGCAGAGTGACGGCCATGATCTTGGGGTTTGGGCTGGTGCAAGAATGTTTGGTGAGTCCTCACACAGATGAATACCAGAAGTAGCCAAGCCCGTGGGAGAGCTGAGAGTTTAATTCTGGAGGTTCTGGCTTGCATATAATTTTTAATATAATTTTGTGATAGCCGCTTGTGGTGTGGATGCCTGGCTTCTAAGCACTTTATATATAATTCTTCAAGATTCTTCCATTACTGCCATCCTGCCTTTCAGGGAGTGAAAGTGATGCTCACAGACTTTATCACCCGAGGCTACAGAGCCAGCAGAACTGGGACAGGAACACAGGCCTGCTTTCTAGGAATTTTTGAAAACTCAGCTTATAGTTTTTATGTTTTTTTTAAGTTAGCAAGTAGTCATTTTTTTAACTCTCTCCTACAGCCCTGGATCTTCAGGGTGGGGATCTCCACAGTTAACATTTTAAGCCAGTTTGTACAGAATATACCTTGCAAAGAGATGATCTGGGGAAATGGAAGCTCTTTGTTACTACCAGAGGCTCCTAAATAGCAGTTTTAGGTGTACAGCTTCAGAGGACTGGATAGCACTCTGCTTATTGGAGAGAAACAGGCTCTGGAGGTGCTCTGGAAAATTCAAGTGCTGGAAGAGGGTGGTGGCAGGGTGAGGTGCCATCCAGCAGTGGTGTTAGTTTCTGGAAGAAGCAAGTTGTGCCCAGCCAGGGAAATCCTGGAGCAGTGGTTCTTGTGGTTCAGGCAGAGAGGCAGCAATAAATCAGTCAATCAGCTGAGAGGAGCACTGGCAATACTCTTATCATGTGAGCCTCGCTGCCATGCTGCATCCCACTCCCAGGGGTCCTGTAGCACCGGGCAATTTACCTAGTCACAGGAGCCAGCCACAGAGAAACCTGATACCATGAACTTACTGGAACTGGGGCTTAAAGGCACAATAAGAGTGGCAGTAGGAAGAACTTCATCATTACTGTCTACCAATATGCATGTCTGCCATTTGTCTTTCTGTCTGTTCTTCAGTCTATTTGATGAACGTTGACCAGTGCTTGCCAGGTGCAAGACCGTGTGCAGCATCCTGGGAATAGGAAGATGAAGTAAGACCGCTGGGTCTCCCGGCCACTGTTAGCTCTCTATTCTCAGAGTGTGTTCAACTTTCTCAATCCTTTCCCTTTGTGGAGAAAGGATAATCTTGTACCCCAGAGAGAAATAAAGCTTCATAGTTGGAGATCCACAACCACCAAATGAGTATGCAAATATTGGCATATTTTAATATGGATGACAAATGCATACAGATGATCAAGATGCCATCAAGTGTAAACCACAGGGTCCAAACCTGACGAGAATGTCATCAGTCAGTAGTAAGCACATCTTTCACATTTGTCTTGAAGTTTTGACATGAGAACATATGCTCATGTGTTGATCTTGTGTTGATAAACATGTTTATCTCCTCTTGGGAAACACTTCTGCTCAGGCCAGGGTATAAGCACTTACTCTTTTCCCTTTACCTGTGGATACTCCCAAGGGCTTCACTCTATGGATATGAAGTCACGGGGACTCATTGTAAATAGCACTCGAGCTTGAGAAGGGAAAAAAGAGACACATCACATGGTGCCTCACGCTCACGGGCCTTGGGGGCTGAGGGCTCCCAGCTTGCTTGCTCAGAGGCTCTGCCCTCCGTGCCAGCTCATTACACAGTAGCTATCTTCATCACCATCTCATTCTTCACTGATGGGAACATGTAGCCACAGTGAAGCTGGAATACAGACCTCAAGATGGAGCAGCATGAGCTTGTCCTGTGTTCAGGGCAGTGGAGCAGAAAGGAGACAGTGACAGGAGTCACAGACCCTTCCCTATTTTCTTCATACTTAGGCTTTTCAATGACATGGTTCTGGGTTTAATGGGGATGAGCCCTTAGCAGAAACTGGTGTGGATGCAAGTCCCCACGTGGCCATTTCAGTTCATTGGAAGTGGCCTTTTTTGGTGTGTGTGTGATCATATTCATGAAGGTCCCAGGTGAACAAATCCGTGGCCCACTTCCTTGAAGAGCTGACAGTCTTGTTGGCTGTATTCTGTTGCCCTCCTAGGCTGCCCTCTGAGCATCACACATGTGCACCCTGGGTCACAGAACTGAGAGGGCCACCCATGGCTTCCTGTAGTCCTCTGAGCCACCTAGAATGGCTCATGGCATCTGAAAGTGGAGTATATACAGAATCATAAGCTGCTAGAGCAGAAGAACCCTTAGGAGACACTGGCTTCTTCCCTGAGAGATGAGAAAACAAAGCCTAAAGATGGGAGGAGCTCACCAAGTAGCAGGTTAGGTGAGCTGGAATGAGAAGCTGTTCTTCCTTCTCTCTTTTTGTCTAACAAGATCTTCCAAACTTCTGCTTTTAACCAAAGACTTGCAGAGATCCAGACTTATCTTCTTCGATAAGAAAGCAATTGATGGAAATGTAGATGAGTCTGGGGTCCTCTTCCATTGAAAACATTAACTTGTTTCTGTCATTTGAAGTCACTGACCCGAGCTTCCGAATGAAGCCTCAGTCTGGTGGAAGGTGCTACTTACTGATGGACCTGAAGCCCCCAGGAGGTGGGCAGCGTCAATGTTGGGGGTTGGCTCCTCAGCAGGACCTGTTCCTTTCCTTCTACTTCATGTCTCTCAAACCCACTGGCACAAGGCACCCTTTAATATATTTCTCTCCTTTCCTTCTAGAGCTCAAGTGTTGTTTACAATGAGTCTTGGTGACTTCACGTCCATACGATGACATTGGAATGTTATTGTGACATTGCACTAGTTATAATTAAATGGAGCAACAGTGAATCTGGGGAGAACTGTATATTTGTTTTGTTGGTAGAGATGAATATACACCTCCTTCAACCTCTGATACTCTTTCCCCTGGGTCCTTTCAAAACTGCTTACTTTCCCTATTTCAAAACTGTCTACTTTCTCTACTCCTGTCACAAGCGGAAGATCCAAGTCTTCTTGTGTGAAAAGAAATTAAAATTATAATTGAGATTTGAAGTGCACCAAGAGTACATAAATGAATATGGAGATGGGTGTGGTGACACATGCATGTAATCCCAGGAATTCAATAGACTGAGTCAAGAGGATTGCAAGTTCAAAGTCAACATTAGCAATTTAGCAAGGCCCTGTAGAGTTTAGTGAGACCCTATCTCAAATAAATAAATAAACAAATAAACAATAAATAAATAAATAAATAAATTCTAAAAAGGGCTGGGGATGTGGCTCAGTGGTTGAGCATCCCTGGGTTCCATCCTTGATCCCCCCCCAAAAAAAAGAATACGGACTCCCTGTTGACAGAGAAGTTCTTTTAGCCTCTCTCAGTCTCTGTTTTATGATATATATTTTAAAACAGGAGACAGAAACTTTATTCACCAGTTGGTGGTCAGAGGTAGGTTGCAAGTCTACATCCTTCAACCCCGTCCCATGGTTTGAGTACATCTTTTATAGTCCAAAATCATATTAAAATATAAGTGGCTATTGCTATGATTCAAAACCATAAACAAACATCTTGAGATCTAAGATCATAAGCAGAAAAGATAGGGGGCCAAAACGTCCCTAGTTGTGTACAAGTTAAAGAATGGGTATTTTTTTTATTGGTTGTTCACATCATTACAAAGCTCTTGACATATCATATTTCATACATTAGATTCAAGTGGGTTATGAACTCTTATGATATTTTCGCCTAGTTTGGAATTGCACATCTTTTGAGGATTTTATTAAATGGAAGTCATGGGATAATGCTAGAGAACTGGGTACAGAGCGTCACCTTTTCCAGTCTTTACTGAGTACCTTATGAGTGGGGGGATAACTAAGAAAGATATAGGGTGCTTCCTCCTTACTCTTGGGTGCAATTGAGCTCTGATTGCTTCTTCAAAGGGATTTTTGTATTTGACAATTCACTTGACATCCCCAAGGAGGATGAAAGGTGAACATGGAAGAGAAAACTGATTTGTTCAGGACCATCATGCCAGAATTGGGATGTTAGAGGTTTAGTCTTGCTGGGTTTCCATGTATCCCTATCTGATCCTGGAAAAGTGATCTTCAAAAGATGCAAAAAGAATCATGTTATTCCCCAATTTAATATCCCTCATTTGTGTCTTTTTGCTGGTAGAATAAGTTCCAATATCTTCCACATGTCTGCAAGGTCCCACACCATATGGCCCTGGCCCATATCACCTACTCATTCTCTTCCTTTCTCCCTTCCACCGGATGCATTTCTGCAGCATAGCACTTCCTTCAGTGCCTCTACTCTGGCTTCTTTTGCTGCCTCTGAGTCTTTGAATATACAGCCTCTGATGCTCTGTCCCCTGGGTCCCTTGAAAACTGCCTACTTTCCCTATTTCAGTTCTCTGCTCAAATGTCTCTTGTTCAGAGACTTTGCCTGACACCTCCCCTAAAGCAGGTGGGCTATAGCATCATCTGTCCAGCTTTGGTGTTTTGCTTTCACAGCTGTCTGAATTTGCACTTTTGAATGAATGTTTTTTTTTATTGTATTTGGTTGATTTATCTTATTTGGTCTGTCTACGCTTTTGAAATTTACGGAAGTAGGGGCTGTATCTATTTTATTTATGACTATCCCTCCAGCATCCAATTACAATGACTGGCACCTGGTAAGCACGTAACATTTGCTAATACAACAAATGACTGAATGGAGAAGTTATTCTGTTTTCAAGTCTTAGTTCATCTTAGATGAAAATATGCTATGACACTATCTACCCTGCTCCTTCTCTGAACCTCAAAGCAGGAGGACACGTGATTCTTCCCTTCTGTGGTTGTCATTTCCCAGCGCTCTTCTTTCTTTCTCTCTCTCTTTTTTTTCTCACATTTTCCTCTGTCTGCCTGAGTTAAAGTCCAATCTGGCATGAAGCGCTTACTAAACTTTAAGTTGTAGTGATGGGAACAATAAATTGGAAGGAAAAGACTTGAGTATTAGACATAGATATATGTTTGCAGTTCATAGTGTGATCTAGGAAAAGTTAGATGCCTAGAAGATCTGTTTCTTCTATTTTTATAATAGAATATTGCCCAAGTTGAGTTGTTTGTTTACCTTCTATCCATTAATATAGACAGCTTCGTAAGACTTCTACTTTTGAAATAGCAGTGACCATCTAGATTCATGTTTGGGTATATTCACTAAAAATAGGAATCTGATGAATTAGTTTATGTTGCAGAACTTATATAATCTCAGAGGAAAAGTCAAGCTTCCAAATGCCCTGCCACTGAGCAAATATTCTGTGTCCTTGCTGTGTGCCTGTGCTTTCTAGAGTGGCCTGGGAGCCATGAAAAACAGAAGGGAACAGAATTATATCCTCCTGTGGCTCTCCATCTGCTCCTAGGGTCTGCCAGGATTTTCCCAGCACGGCTTCTGCAAATTTCTCATTTCACCCCAGATTACACACAACTCCACCCTGGCAGAAAAGTCTGCATGTACAGCCAGATTTTTAGAGTGCAGTGTTTGATAGGCACAGCTTTCTCATCATCCATTACCTTGTACCCAAAGACAGAACAGCGGGTGAATGGGCATGCAGTTCAAAGATGACACTGTGGAATCTGGAGTCTGGATTTGAATCTGATGTGACCTGGGATAATACTTGACCATTCTGAGTTCCTTTATCTAGGATAGAAGCTTTATAATAAAAAAAATCCAAGTTACTGATGGACTTAAATGAAATAATCACTTAAAATATTTAGCACTTCCCTAGCCCGTGGTCATCATTCAATAAGCATTGTTTTTTGTTTGTGTTTCTTCTATAACTTGAGCAAAATCTAAATTCTGACATAGAGTGAGAGATTCTGGTTTGTATTAGTTCTATTCAATATGTTGATCTTCCGTGTCATTATTTGAAAAGTTGACATTTGGACTCGGTTCTTTAAAATGAATACATTAGAATATATTTGGCATTATAAGAGGATAAACTGTAGGCATCTAGTTTTTTCTAAGTGGTCTAAAATCTCTTGATCGAAGCATATTATGTAAAAGTAGCTAGGGCTTTCTCAGTATTATCACAGAATTCAGAAAATGAGTGTGCGGCAGCATTCTGACGTAGGAACTCTGGGTGTCTCCAGGGGTCCCCTCTCCTGGGATGACTCTTGAGCATCCTAGCTTTTTCTCCCGTGGTCTAGGATATCCTCCCTCTGCTTATCAGAATTACTCAATTATATGCCTTATGTCTATCTATTAAATGCAAGCTCATGTTTCCCCTAAAATAAATTTCATGCTCTGAGAAGCAGGCAAGAGGTATATTTCACCCACTCTCTGTGAAAGTGTCATGCCGACTAGTGCCCTGATATGCTGACATACTGGCAGCTGCTATGATCTCTCTCAGTTGGCAGATCAGAGAATCATGATTCCTCTTTCATATCAGTGAGGTGGCTAGTTATTTAATCTTTACACACTTGTGCTTCTGGCTTCAGCCACTGACTAATAATCCATTTCATTCTCTAGGAGCCTAGAGTTTCTTGTAGGCTCTATAGTAAATGATCTCAGATTCCCAACTGTGACCCCCTCATTTTGTGGATGAAGAAATAGAGATCCTGAGAGATTGTATGACTCAGTGGACACCCTTTCAGCTAAAACATGACAAGCTTTCTGGAATAATAGGTGAACTATTATTACATGATCCACTCCTTGGAGTCTCACTGTTTTTATTGTTTGCTTTTGTTGTTTTTAATAAGAGAATTGCATGAAATTTTCATTTCTGTAGTATAGGGGGTATACTAAATTGGTAGTTACTAATACTTTATTCAGGTTAGTTGACAATCAGTTGTTAGTGGGGGCAGAACAAGAGTAAGAAAAATGCCCTGGGCAGAGGGTCCAGAAAAGATATGAGGAAGTGGAGCATATAGATTGCTATGCTGAATGACACTGGATTGGGCATAGTGGGCTTTGTTGGTAACCTTGATATGGTGGCTTCCATGCAGTGATGAGGAGCCTAAAGTGGGTTAAAAAAGTAATCAGCATATGGGGAAGGGAAAAGATGCTTATATTTCCTGGAGTTTTTTGCTAAAAGGAAATAGACAAATGAAATAGCTAGAGAGAGATGTGAAGCCAATAGTTAGATTAAAAAAAAGATGATTTATAGCATATTTGCATGCTGTTGGAAATGATCCAATATCCAGAGAGAAATTGATGATAATGATAAGGAAATGTTGATCACAGGAGCAATATCTTGAGTTGGTGCCCTGGCCCAGTGCATATAGAGGGTTTGACTTTGTAGAGTTGAAATAAAAGAGCTTTTTGGCAAATAGCTTGAGATAGTGGAAAGATACAATGGTTGTATTTTCTTTGGTTTGATTTTCTTAATGAAATAAAAAGTGAGACAACATCTGAGAATAAGTAGAGAAAAAATATCGGTGATCTCCGAAGATAAAGTGTGGACATTCATCTCAGAATGAAAGAGGAAACGCTTAGGGAAATATGGTAAAATTTCTCCACACTACTGAAGGTCTACTTGAGTTCCATAGTCAAATATTTAAGAGGCTAGTTAGACCTGTAGTGATTTCTTTCCCTACATCTTCTTCAGCTGTCTGAGTGGAGCTGAAGAATGAATGAAAGATTTAGGTGAAGTTGGGGTTTTGCCAAATAGACTAAAGGAAGAGAAAGAAGCAGGTAGTTGGAAACTTATAAAAGGAGTGGCTAAGGAGATTGAGCATGGGATCTCAGAGGAAGAAAGGGAGTGAAGACCCGAGGCAGGTAGCAAACAATGCAAAGTGGTGGGACCTGTGGGTGGAAGTCTTGATGAGTGTGTAGGGGAGATGGTAAAGTTGATAGAATTATGAAAGTAAGAGCCTGTGTTTTGTAAAGGTTTCAGAAGGTCTGAGTCATTAACAACCACAGTGTGTAGTGGTTGACCAAGGTGGAGGGTAACTGAGGGGTAGGGGAAGGAGACAACTGGAGGTCAGTGAGTTAAAGAATGAGAATCAAAATGTCGACTATGTCATTGGTATGGAAACATCTAGAATGCTGACACAGTACAGGGTAAAGGAGGTGGAGACCAGTGATAGAGGACAGGTGAGTCGTGGAGGAGAGCTGGAGAGTCAGGCAGTGACTACCAGACTTCATCTTCAGTGATTGAGGAAGCCCATGAGGTAGGCTAATAACTGCCACAAGGTGGGATAGTAGGTGACAGAGATTGACTGACAGCACAAGCTTCCCAGGAGGTAGGGATATTGGAAGGAAGGAGGAAATGATGAAGCTATGTGACTGTGAGGAACTTGGAGGCCACCTAGCCTCACCTCCAGGCTCCATGGGATATGGAAGAAGAAACAGCTCTCACTTAAGAGGACTATAAGGGAGCAGTTTCCAAGGAAGGAACAAGGATTCACAGTGACACACCACCGATGGAGAAGCTAAATGGAGTTGGAAGAAATAGGTTTCTCTCTAGTTTTGTTCTCTTACTAGACAACAAAAAGCACCTACTGAACAACTGGGATAGGGACTGTTTAATAGTAGCTGTGACATCACATCATAGTAGGTGCAAATCTCTCTGGGTCATAGGTGATCTAGAGCCATGCTTCTTAATCCTTATGGATATGCAAACCCCTTTGGAATCTTGTGACCATTCAGATTCAATAGGTCTTTTGGATGGGTTGTGGGGATGCTGAGATTCTGCCCAAGGAAACCAACTTCCAATTGATGCTGAAGTCTGGGTGTTCTCTGAGGAGCAAAGTTTTTTAAACTTGGACCATGAGTAGTAGTAGTGTGAGGGCTGGGACTTGGGGAGGGGTACCATAGACACATTTATACAGGAATATTTAGTTCTCTTGAACCAACATTTTTTGAACCTCAATTTTATTCCTCTATCCCTCATCTTTCCATCTCTGAACCTGAAACATGCATATTTAGTGTATATTTCTTCCAATAAGTATGCCATTTTTGTTCCATTGGTGTGTACCTATTATTCCAACAGGATCATTTGTTGCTTAGAGCCAGAAATATAGCCAAAAGTGGAACATTTTTACAACCTGAGTCATAAGACCTAATTTCAATTCCCATTCTACCATTAACCGGTTATGGAAAGCAGTAGAAAAAATAATTTCCTTTCTGATCATTTTTATGTGTGAGGTGGGAGTAATCATGCCTAGATGTGAGTGTAATGAGATTCAAATGAGATACTTGATATAAAGGTGTCTTGAAAACTGAAAAACAATGTAATAACAAGATGATGGATATTATAGGGATAGCATTTCTCTGGAACATACCAGCAAGGTGTACAGGCTGGTGCATGCTCTTATTGATCAGTAAACATGTCTTTTTTTTTTTTTTTTTAAAGAGAGAGTGAGAGAGGAGAGAGAGAGATAGAGAGAGAGAATTTTTAATATTTATTTTTTAGTTCTTGGCGGACACAACATCTTTGTTTGTATGTGGTGCTGAGGATCGAACCCCGGGCCGCAGGCATGCCAGGCAAGCACACTACCGCTTGAGCCACATCCCCAGCCCCAGTAAACATGTCTTATCAGGAATGAAATACTGAATGAAACCCATAAATATAAGATTTTACAAGTGTTGCTATTAATTTTTCATCTTCATAAAGGGCTACCAGAGAAGGCTGTAGCTCAGTGGCAGAGCACTTGCCTAGCATGTGTGAGGCACTGGGTTTGATCCTCAGCACCACATAAAAATAAACAAATAAAATAAAGGCATGCTGTCCATCTAAGACTACAAAAAATTAAAAAAAAATAAAGTGCTCTCAGAAAATGGCATAAAATAAATATCAATTAAAGAGTTGGTTTAACAAGGTGGGTAGAATAGATGGACTCCTGAGACATGGTGAGTGAAAAGTGAAAGTGCTTTTAAAAGGCTGTTTATACATTCTTGGTAATGTTGATTTTATCTGGAAGCACTAAAGTGTTAATTCTGTTTCCATTTTAAGGTGACCTCATTCATTTCTTGCACTTGCTCCCCCTTGAGGTCCCACCTCTCTCTCTGCAGTTGATTGGAGGCTGAGTCATGCAGGTTCACTTAGCCCAGGGAAGAATGCTAGGCACAGACAAGCTGTGATTACCTCCCCATCTATTCTGCTCGGAACAGAACACTCTGTTCCAAGATGTGTTGTGGGGACTCAGGTCAAACTTCTTCAAAGACGTCTTGGGTGAGTTGCTATATGTGGAAATGTATTTTTGAAAAGAGTTTTGGTTTCTGACAGTAAAAAATATTTTTTTTCTTGCATTGATTTTCCCAGGACTTGTGATTGAAAAGCAAGGATTTTGGAGTGATAGTTCTGGGTTCACCTCTTTTTAACTGTGGTATACTTCCCAACTTACTCAATCTCTGTCATCTTCAGGCATCTCATCAATAGCATTGGGATGATGATAGGACCTTCCTTACAGGACTGTTGAGAATAGCGGACCTTGTGTATGAAACAGGTGTTCAGCATCAGCCCAAAGTAAGGGCTTAATCATTAGTAGGAGTGCATTAAAATCTGGATTAAAAGACTTGCTTGCAAAATTTATAAATAAGCATCTAAATTAAACAGCAAAAATGAGAATGGACAAAAAGATTAGAAGAGGTGCTTAATAAGAAAATGCTACCGATGGAAAGTAAGCATCTGGAAAGATGTTCAGCACCAGTATTGGTTAGGGAAAAACCAGCCAGCCACAGTGGCACACCACCAGGAGTGCTGCTTCTAATGTCTATCTCCATAGCAAGTGTTGGTAGGGATGTGGAACAAGAGTCATCTCACACACTGTGGTTGGGGATACGAGATTGTAGAACTACTTCAGAGAAAGAATGTCACTCTCTTTAAGAGCTGCACAATCCATTTCCAGGTGTCCCACTTGTTCCTATCCTAGGCACTTACCCAAGAGAAACAGTGTGCTGCCCTATGGTGCTTTATATACAAATGTTCATGTCTTCTTGTCTAACAGCCTCAAACTGGAAACAATCCAACTTTCCACAACACTGGAGAGATAAACAGATTGTGGCTTACCCATCTATAAAAACTACTCAGCAATAAAAGAAATTAATTACTTACACACATACCAGTACAGGTGCATCTGGAAAGAATTTTGTTGAGTGAGAGAACCCAGGCAGAAACAGTATGCTTGTATGATTCCATCTATCCATAATTGTAGAAAATGCAAACTCGAGTGACAGAAAGCAGGTCATTGACCCCAGGAGCCAGAAAGGCTGGAAAGAAGTTTACCAGGAGTTTTCAGAGGAATGGATGTTTTCATTAGCACAATTGTACTGTGCCCAGTGGTGGCTTCACAGGTATATACATGAGTCCAAATTTATCAAATGTATTTATTTATTTTTTTGCCAGTAATTGAACCCAGGGGCACTTAACCACTGGGCTACATCTCCAGATTCTTTTTATTTTTAATTTAGAGACAGGGTCTCACTAATTGCTGAGGCTGGCTTTGAACTTGTGATCCTCCTGTCTCAGTCTCCTGAGCTGCTGAGATTATAAGCATATGTCACTCTGCCCAGTTCAATGCAACCCTTAAGAAATAAAGAACATACAGTGGCACCCATCTCCCTTTGCCTTCCCTGTGCCTCTCAACATGGAAAGCTCTCTGTGATCTGGCCCCCCATCTTAGTGTGAATCTTGCTGATTACTGAACCTTCTACTTATTCCAGACTGTTTTCTTCACTCCCCCTTCTGCAAGGCCAGATGGTGTCTGCCTTCTGCCTCTGTTTATGTCGTTTCCCTGTGTGAAAGGCCGGCCCTTTGGTTATCCTGATAAGCCACTTTTTGCCCAAGACATTTCTGCACCTGTCCATTAAACACACATCCACTGGGAGCCAGTTAGGAAGCCCACCTGAGGATGGGGCTGGGCGTTCATCAGGGAGGAAGGCAGCCGTGGCTCCTGTTCTCCTGGGGCTCACAATCTGGCCAGAGACACCATCAAGTCAATTTCCGTGTAGTTAAGCAGACATTCATGATTTCTGCCTTCTCAGCCTTTCTGTTATGGAGCAGGTCCCCACTGGGGATTTCTGGGAAGCAGGACCCTCTTCTCCCTGAAGCTCTTTAATCAGAGCAGATGATCCTTTCCCCATGCCCTGGGTACAGGCATGTGACCTGGAATTGCTAGTTAATGCTCCTGCCTTGAACTTGAGAGTTTTGATAGAGTAAAGCAGAGATAGGTCGAGTCAGGTGAGGTGGTTGATGACAGTGGTGGTGGCAGAATTGGCACTTAGCAGCAGCAGAGCAAATGCCCCCAGGTGGCTTTGGCAGCATCAATATTGTAAAGAGCCCATGCCTGGGGGACTCCTGTGGTTCTCTCCCATGCTCAAAACCCTGTTCTCCATTCTCTGATAGCTCCTGGTAACCTTCTCATTCATTCCTTTTCTTTCCTGTTTACTTTCCCGATGTATTCCTGTCATTTGTACAAAGACCCGTGACCGTCCCAGTGGTGTGGGACTACCATTGGGTATGGTGGGGGAAGTCATTAACCTCTGGAGGAGAGGGCTAAGCTTCTCTCTGACTCCTTGTTATTTGCCATCCTACCATTTCTATTTTAGCTAGGAGGAGAATGATTAAAAGCCTCAAAATTTGGCACCTGAGCTTGTGGTCTTCTTCCTGAACTTCTGAGCAAGATAGAGAGAGAACATACCCTGGAGGAGGAATTACCCTATTCCTGCTCCGTCCTTCTCGATTCACGTCCTGGAGTAAACATGAGCTAAATATTGGTGACTGTTATATACTCTCTAACTCTTTCCATCATCATGGTATTATTGAGACCAGTGTCTGGTGATACATGTAGTAGTGGAGGTTAAACAGACAAAGGAGTCCCTGTGTTCTAAGAATTTTAGGTCTAAATGGCCAGGAAAAAAAAAAAAGCACGTGTATTCAAGATCGACATTTTAGCTTCACTATGTTTGTGGCCAGGTCCCAACTAATACTGGGCCCCTTTCCTATGCCTTTGCTTCTCCGAGTCCATCTCCTTCATGTGATCTAGATGCAGACACAGACCATCTTTCTGTATCTCAGGGACTTATTCACAGGCATGGCCACTACCTGAGCACGAATATTAAATAATAGTTTCCAAGTCTTTCCACATTTCTAAAACTGGTATGTTGGGAATAGATTGAGGGACCTTTAACTCTGACTTGGGTGAAGAGAGAAGATTTCTTAGGGGAAGGATAAGCATATGAGTAATATGAGGTGTTTCCTAGGCAAGAGACGTCTTGGAGAAGGAGTTCAAGGATGGGAAGAATCATAACCAAGTGGATAAATTCCTGACTTGGCTGTGAAGCTAAGAATAGTTCAGAAGTTCAAGATCATTTGGTACTTAACTTGAGTCTCTTGCATTTTAAATGGAAATTCCAATGTAGTGACTGATCTTCTCCCTTCTTGGAGATCTTCTTCCATTATTCTTAAATGGTTTCATGGATTCTTTATTCCTCTGTTGCCACTTTTCAATAAACAGGGTAGCCTAAAGGTGAAGAGCCTGAATTCCGAATTCAGACTGTGGAAACTTAAATCCCACCTCTGTGTCTTGCTGGTCCTACTTAACCTCTCTTAGTTTTAGCTTCAGGACTTAATAGTGTCTGTCTCAGAGACTTGCTGTGAAGGTCAGGGAGACAATCTCCCCAATGCTCTGCACAGTGCTTGTCTTGTTGAGATGCTCAAGATTGCGAGCCTTGCTCTTATCCTGACTTACTAAGGTGACCTATCTGTGTGTGGAACTCCTGCAGCCAGAGGCGGTTGACTGCGGATCACTGGAAGGCAGCTTTGAGCTCGAGCCTTGTGTGTAACTAGAACACCAAGGAAAGTGCCCTTGTGTGGATGACCTTGTCACAGACCACAAGAGGCAGAAACTGAGAAGAACAAACTGCAACCAAAATACATAAGGTGTGCCACCCGGATGCAGAGGAAAACCAGAAATTGAGGCTGTCACAGTTCTACCAAGGCTCAGGAAGCAAAGCCAGCCTATAGCGGGTGTCATTCCCAGGGCAAAAAGTCAGGCTCACTTGGGTGATGATTATGCAATGGGAAAGCTAGACTCATGACATCTGTCTCAATGCTAAAATGACAACTTAATTCAGAGCCAGTATTTTTGCCTACTGAGGAGAAGCATATGGTTCTCAACTGGAAAAAAAAAAGTGGATATTGTGAGATCTGAGCCATCAGAGGGGAAGTGACTCCTAAGACAGCGAAAAGCAAGAGACCACAGTGACTGACAGACCTACACAGAACATGTGTCCTTTTTATACTTGTCAGCTTGTTCTTATCTTAAAAATTGTGACCCAGTGCAGATTTAGAGAGGATAAAATGTCACTGAAAGAGTATTACTCATTCTATGAAAACATGGACTTAGCTGATGATTTAAAGAAAATAAGTGTAAAAGGGACCCATACTCAGATTCACTTTTGAATCTAACATAAAAAACATACCTTGCTTAAGAAATGAAGAAAAGTGGAAAATTGCTGTCCCTCTTAATGAGCAGAGCCAGAAAGACCCTCTGTCATTATGCTAATTATCCCCTTGATGTAGGGATGGATGGGCAAGTGTTTTCCCAGCAAGCCTAACGGAACACCAGCTGTCCCAGAGGACAGCCCCTTCGGCACTGGACATCAGGCAAGGGCAGGGAAGGGGAGCAAGTGGAGTGCTTCATGCAGCAGGGATTTTTGCAATGATGGACTTTACTGTGGTCCAGATCCCTGAGAGTGTCCCTGCATCAGAATATCCCTATGTCCAGGTGAAGGGCCTGAATATCCCTATTTTAAATGGAATTCTTTGGGAGATTGAACAGCAGCAGATAAGAGTAGGAAGGAAACTGGACACAGGTGAAGGGGAATAGCTGTCAGAGAGGATATCAACACTGAGGCTGGAAGTTCAATGGCACCCTAGCTTCTCAAAATAGACCACTGAATCCCCCGGGATCCCCTGTTAGCCTCTTTCCCTCTCTTTGGTTTCATCTCTTTTGTTCTCTACATTCATCCCACTCCCTCTCCTGTGTTTCCCAGGCTCCCTAAGAACATCAGGTACTTGAGAGATCAGAAAAGGAATAATAGTCCTGGCACTGAGAGGCACGGGACCAGGGCTTAGAACAGTAACATCCAATGGTCTAGATGACTTTGAGCACCTCTCTATATTTCTTTGGCTTCCAAATTTATCTCATTAAAAAGCTAAGACCTAGAGATGTTTTTTAATGTTTGCTGAAAGTTTACTGACCTTTAAGTACTATAATGGTCTAGACACTGAAATAAAAATGGTGTTTAATTCTTATGAACATACAACAGGCAAGGTCTATTAGATCTCTTCCATTGTGCAAGTGAGAGGACCAAGGCTTATGGTTAGATAAACTGCAGAAGGTAGCTCAGACAGTTAGTAAGAGGAAAAAGTAGAATTTGATCCCAGGTAGTCTGACTTCATACAGGGACAATATATCATTTGAAGCTACTGGGTTTGTTTTTCATCAGGACTGGTTGGCATTAAGAGAAGTGTCCCAGGTGCATGGGCTCTGATATCCAAATTCCCTGTTCAACTTAAGTTGCTTAACCCTGGTGTGCCTTTGTATCAGGCTATCAGTAGGTGACTAACATTTTGGGCTAGAAATCATTGCCATGCTAGGCTGTGCTTTATGATTCAGTAGCCATCCATTTCCTGACCCCTACAGTTTGCCATCCTCTCTGTTTCAGTGATACATTGTCTGAATTTCACTATTATGATATAAATTCTTCAAACAAATCATTATACTTCTTGTATTAACTTCTTGTTCATAAGAAAAATTTTGCTGAGATCCAAGTATTGTCATATGCCAAGATTTTAAAAAGTCTAGGTCCATCATCTGTTTACTCATCACATGTATATGCAGTATGTTTACAATAATTATTCTCATTTTACTTATGGGAACGTGAGGCTCAGACACATGGCCAAGATTACAGTTTGTAACTGGTGGGACTGTAAATCTATGGAGTTAGCTCTCATTCTATAATTAGTTTCCTAACTTTTCTGTCACCCATAGATAGGCCTGGAGGAGTTAGGATGGAGTCGTTATATAAAGGTGGATTTGTTTGTTCCTCCTAGTCTTGACCCCAGGAGAGGGGGAGTCAGCACAGAGTGAAGAACGTGGCCATGTAGGGCTACAGCCAATTTCAAGGAGAGGCTGGGCTCAGACAGCCTCCTTCCCTGGTGGGCCCTGGAGAGTCCTTTCATTTTTCTTATTTGCTTTACAACCCATGTGAGGCTGCTGCTGGGAAACACAGCAGCCCTGATTCCAGTTAGAATCACAGAGGGCCTGGGGCTGGGAAAAGGATGTGGACAGGGCAGCCATTAGCCCTTGTCTGGTGAAGGCTTTCTCTCCATAACCTCATCAACTCTATTTGCCCCTTGTCAGCTCTGACACCTTCTTGGCTGTGACATTGATACATCCTTTAGGTGATAGTCAGGTCTGCATTTTCCAGCTCTTGCTTATCTTAAGTTTGACTTTTCCTTGATTTGTTTTCTCCTATTGATAGAGAGCAAGTATGCTTTCTTGTCTGTACACTGCCTTTATATATTTTTTGAGGCAGCGATTACAAGCCGCATCCTCTGCTCAGTCTGTCTGCCATCTCTTAATTTGCTATTTAAGGTTTTAGGTCCTAAAGAAATTTCTTTTCCTTAGGAAATCTGCCTAATGACCCAGAACACACCATTGTTGTATGGGTCTGCAGCACGATGAGTTTTCTTTGGCAGCACTTGGTACTTCAACAAGTGTACAGGGTATGTTAAATATTCACATTTCCCTCAAGGTAGCAGCTCTGTAAGGGCCAGGACTTGTCTGAAAAGGTCACATCTGGCACTGTGCTCATAACATCCATTTGAAAACTTCCACGGCCCATTGTCTGGGTACTGGTGACTGTTCTGTGAATAAGATAGGTGCAGTTCCTCACCTCAAGAGATTTGTAGTCTACTGACGTTTTGCACAAACTTCTTTTTCCTTATAGTGTAATGGAGTTTTCCATGTTTTTTTTTCAACTTTGTTCTCTTGTAGCAATTGCCAAAAAAATGGTTTTGCTGCATGATTCCTCTAAATATTAATTTAATAATTTCTCTAAATATTAATTGATTCACAATTGTAACTCACAAATATGCTCACTGCCTTGATTTAGTTTACAGACTGCACTTGCCTTTATTTTAAAGATTAGAACTCTGAATCTGGGTGATTTTACTGACAGCTGTATAGATGGGTAATGTCACTGGTAGCACCAGAGAGGATTGGGAACAATTCATTCATTCAAATACTCATCCATTCTTTTTTCAGTTCCCGATTCCCTTTGAAATTCCATTTCCACTCATCTTTACATTTGGAATAATAAAATCTTTGGCTTTCTGTAGTTGTGGGATTTGTGGTCCTTGTGCTTGAGTTCAATAGGACCCAAGCCACCTTCTAGTTGTGTGCCCTTATGCAAATCTGTTAAACTAATTCTTAGTTTTCTGAGAAATATCAATTCCTACATATGGGTTTGTTTTACAACAGGGTTAAGTGGTAAGCAGTGGTAGGAGTAGTAGAAGTAGTACCACCACCATCGGGATCACCAGCAGCATCCAAAAACACTGTGACACTTACGATGAACCAAGAACTGTTCTGAGGACTTGCATGTATTACCTCCTTTAATCCAGTGTGTGAGATAGTCACTAGTATCATCCCTAGTTTACAGATGTGGTAAAGGAGGCCCTCAGAGCTGAATTGCAAGTCCAGTGTCCCCCAGCTAGACAGCATAGACCAGGAGAGGAGCCCCAGCATCTGAATCTGCATCCAGTGTCTCCAGCCACGTGGCTGTCACTAGCTCTGGGTAAGGTATGAGCACACTCACTAGGGCACTCCATAAAAGGAGTCTTCATCTGGCTAATTTAGGCTTATGGTTAGTTTGAAGGGATTAGTCCCACTTTTCCTAGGGGGTCTCATCAGAGAAGCTTGAGACACTACTATCCATTCTTTTACTCTGATGAGCCCTAAATCTGGCTCGTACCTGCTCTGACTTGTCAGATGACAAACTAAAAGGGATTTCTGGGTAAAGAGGCAGTCATGTAGTCTAATGGGGGAAATGAGCTTGAGATGTGGGAAGTGTACGTAGGGCCATACTCCTGGTCTTCCACAAAAGTGGTTGGCCCTGGACACAGCAGGATTGTTTATCAGTGTTGGTCATTTCACTGTCCCATGCCCTCTTGCTGTCCATCACATTGCAAGCTCTCAGACTTAAAGTTCTCTTGAAAGAAGAGTGATCCTATCTTGTATTTTCCACCCTCCTGCTCCGCATGGTGGTTCTTCCTTGAGAGGGGAACTGGGGGATTTTCCGTGCATTCCCACCTGCTGTGCTGATTCTCTGTCTTGCAGAGGGGATGAGCCCTTGCCTTGTTCCCTGTCATCTGCCCTCCCCTTCCAGCCTGCATCCTAGTCTTCTCTCTGTTCCTGTAATGGACATCCGAGGTACAAGGGTCTTCTGCATTCAGTCCTTCATCCTCTCACTCACTTATTTATTATTTCAGCCAATATTTATTCAAGTTCCTAGGATATGTTTGGCCCCAGAGATAGATTAAAAACAAAAATAAAACATGAACCTTGCCTTTTCAGTAACAGGAATTTGAATTGTAGGTTCAAGGGGAAGACTTTGACAGACTTTAATGAGGGTTTTTATTAGACTGACATTTTGAAAAGATCCCTTGAGCTGCAATGGAACAGATGATTTGCAGTAGATGATAGTAGATGCCATTACAGTAAGAGGTAAAAGGTGATAAGAGCATCCTTTCCTTCCATTCCCCTACATACGGTGCTCACTAGATCATCTCAGTCTTAGAATTTCAGCATCAAAAAGACCCTGAGAGGAAATAGAGTATAACAATTTTAATTAGCAGTGCTCAGAGAGGTCAAGCAATTTCTCCAAGACACACATTAGTGATAAAAATTAGATCAAATATTAGCATTCTGTGTCCAACTTCAGTTTGCCCATGGCTCAAGGAACTAGGAGAGGAAGGTACAAAGTTAAAAAACAGAATAGACATCCTCGCCTGCTCTGCTATTCATATCAGTAAAATAGGAAGATGCAGTATTTCTAGACTGGCAGGTCGTGATGGGCCTGGAAATGCAGTCAGCAGAGAGTGTGGGACTCCATGGGGAAGTCTGGGCAGGGACCACCAGACACGATGGTGAAAGGAAAATGTTCCCTTTCTGTCTTTTTCTTTCTCCTTATTTCAGACCCATTCAGACACATGGTTTCTTTAATACAGCAGCGTTTCCTTCATGTTCATGTTTTAATTTGTGTTCAATTAACCAGACTTTGTGACATGATGGCATTTGATTTGGCATCAGACCCTTGGTTTTAAGACTGGCTCTCTGTGACATGTAAGATCTTGGGCAAATATCTAAGACTCTCTGAGGGTGAATGTATTCACTTCTAAAACCTCAAAAATCATCCCCAAAGTGACAATCAGCTGGCACAGCCATTTCTAGGCTTGTGTGCCACCAGTCAGGGTTTTTCTAAGCCAGATCACCTGCATGAGACTGCAGGTACCTGGTAGAAATGTACATTCCTGGGCCCTGCTCTGAACCTCTGCATTCAGAATCTCTGACAGTGGGATTTCAGAGCTATTATTTCTCCAAGTGATTCTCTGATGCATTGAAGAACCACTAAATAATTTGGAATAGTTTTATATCTGTTAAAAGGCATTAATTATATTAACATGCTTTCGGAATTTTAATTCCCTCCTCTCCCCAAGTTTTCCTGGTCTTTACCTATCTTTCCTCAAAAATCTCCCTAACAACCTATCTGCACAAGATCCTTGACAGCAACGTGGCTAAGCTAAGACACTTCATGGATGAGGTGAGATGGCCATGAGACTAGAAGTTCAGTGGTTTGTTTTAAGCTTGACTCACTAGCTTTTTCAGAAAATTCTGTGATGCCTTTGAGTCTATAGAACAACCGATGGGGATTCAGACAGAAAGACAGAGACGCACTGCTGGACAAGAAAAAAGTCCCTGAGCTGGAGAAAAGCAGAAGAAGTTGAGGCTAGGGTTTCAGGCAGATGCAGGACCTGTGCTGTCATGTTTAACACGTCTAGTTTGCTCACACGGAGAGTAGACACCATGTTCTGCCTCATCATCTCCTGACTAGGTTGCTGTCATCCCTCAGTGGTCCTCCAGCTGCCTGACCTCCCTTGAGTCTGTTTGTGGCTCTGGTGGGGGAGGAGAACCCAGGTGAACTTCTTCCCACGACTCTGGAAAGAGGATGCTGGCTTGGTTGAGGTGGGACACCCCTCCTGTGACAGAAGTAAGCAGGTACCGAGGCTGAGCACCCCAGGCCCTGGACCAGCACTGCTTGCCTCTTAGGGAAGAAGTGACCTCAAGATTTGCCAAAGTTTGTGCTGCTTGAGGACCTGGTACACTGTCAGGCCCGCAGACTATGAAAGCTCAAGAAAGACCAGTGTGGGTTCTGACAGCCCATAAACAGGGTTGTCCTGATGGAGGCTCTATCTTTGAGGTCTACTTTTGCACTCTTTTTTTTTTTTCCACTAAAAAAAAATTAGATTTCTCTTTGAATGACTATCAGCATAGAACAGGGGAAGGTATAAAATAGCTGGATTTATGGCCTATCTCAGAAGTGATTTTTTTTTTCCAACTCATCTATGCTAAAATGACTGCAGTCTTCTTATTAGAGCTCCTTTGGAATTTACTTTCGATTTAGACTGTGTACCTGTCAAAATAGGATGCATAAAGATATTGCAGTTTTGAGGAACAATCTGGAAACCTAGACTGTGCATGCTGATAAACAAAATCAAACATGTTTGTTACAAAGCCTGGCATAGATTGAAATTCCAATTTTCTAACCACTTTACCCAAGAACTTTATTGATTCTTTTCTCAGTGAGCCAAACTTCAGGTCTCTTTATAAACCTTAATGTGACTTTTTAGGACACTTTCAGGAGATCCAAAACTGTAGTATAAAAAGAACAGTAGTTAAGAGGGAACGGATTCTGCTTATGTATTTATCTCATCGTGGCCAAAGCTTTAACCTTTTGGGCCTCAGCTTTCTCATCAATAAAATGGGAGAAGTTTGACCCAGATCATCATTTCTGAAACAGTGTTTTCTAGAACACAAGTAAAATCCCTATAACTAAATGCATGCCTCAACCAACAACTAAGATATTTTTAATATATCAGATATTCCCTGACCTGATTCCAGGATTAAGTAAGTATTTAGGAAATCTGCAATACCCTCAATCCAGAAGAAAATACATTCAAAAACTTGTTATTTGGTTGCAAATCAGGGATGAGATGGGGAAGAGGAGACTTCATTTCCTTTCTGTGTTCTCTCATCGGCCATTTATTCCATCAAATTTTGTTGGCTCCCATGAAATTCCAGTGAGGTGTGTACACAAATAAGCTCTCTTAAGTCACATCATTTTGATGACCATGCAGAACAGATTTCACATTAAATGGAACTTTAAGTACCTTTACTTTTTATTATGACTAGGGATAGTAAGTTGAGGGTGAATCAATATAGAAACCAGAAAGTGACATGATTTTCTTGATGATGTGTGTTCTTGTCCTAAGCAGAGCCAGGTCTTGAATGGCAACTTTGAGGTCTACTTTCATCAGAAGGGCAAATTTCAGTTGATAGCAGTGTCTTTTGAATATGGTGTTGAAAAGAAATCTAAGAGATATCTGAGATCCATTAGCCATGGTTAGCATGCAGCTGAGAACCTGGAGTGGCAGTGTAAGCCCCACTTGTAGTCTGATCCAAGCCTGACAAGTCCACCTGTTTGGGAGGACACATACCCAAGGGTGGAGGTTTAAATAGAGGTTCAGATATCCTGTCTGACATTGGTGTCTGTGGAGCATTTGGAGAGCTCCCAAGAAGAGATAGCTAGGTCACTGGGGGCATGACTTTGGGGTATGTATTTTGTCCTTGGTGAATGAAATGGTTTCTGTACTTCCTGATTGTCATGTTCTGAGTTACTTTCCTCCATCACACACTTCTGCCTTGATATTCTCCCTTACCTCCATCACGGAGCAATGGAATCATCCATCTCATGAATAGATTCATGAGATCTATGAAACTGAGTGCCAAACAAACTTTTCTTCTCTAAAATTTTTCTTGTGAGGTCTTTTTATCACAGAAGTTTTATCACTAAAACAAGGGCACATAGCTAACCTGTCCTCTGTAGGTACCATGGTATCGTACAAAGGAGTGTGCAATATTCATCAGACTTCTTCAGTGAAGAGTGGTTAGGTTAATCAGTTGGTGACATATTAGCTGTACTACCTGAAAGAAATAGGATATGCATTTATAATAGTGACTACAGATGAATATTATAAGCAGTTTTATGATACTATTGATTTAATTATTTATTGATTTCTTAAATATTTGGCACTATGAGGGATTGAACCCAGGGTGCTTTATCACTGAAGTACATCCCCATCCCTGTTATGTTTTGAGGCAAAGTCTTGCTAATTTGCTGAGACTCATCTCAAACTTCTGACCCTCCTGCTGAACCTCCCAAGTTACTGGGATTACAGGTATGTGCCACCATGCCCAAATTCTGAATTCATTTTTAGTTGAACATTTCTCTACAGAAAATATGTAGAAATGGGAGTTAACTGAAGAGTTGTATTACTGCCCACATGGCTTTTAAAAATTCTGAATACTAAATTATTCCCATCATCTAAAAACAAGTAAATTTCCTTCACAAAGAGAAATCAATGAGATTTCCCTGAGCCTCATCAGGAAATGCTGATGTCTAGAATTTGCTAGGAAGCTCACATACCATTTAATGGTCAATGTAGGTACCTCTTAGCACAAAAGAGTAGATGCTCAGAAAGTTAGAATTGTACCATCAGTTTGGTGTCAGAAAGTGGGAGTCAAATGGGAATCAAGAAAGTTAAAAAAATACCCCAAACAGAAATGGGTCGGACAATGGATTTTGCTTTCAAACTCATTTTCTGACCTTACAAAGACATGCTGCATTGACTCAGGCTGAACCTCTGGGGGAATAATCTCAGATTCTACTTGATCCAAACATACTGTCTCTTCCCATTCACTGAGTGAGTTAGTGTGGACATTCTCTTCTGCCCAATTTACTTCTCTTTGCTGAGGTGCTAAGCAACTCAGTGAGACCCTGTCTCTAAGTAAAATACAAAATAGGCCTGGGGATGTGGCTCAGTGGTCCAGTGCTCCTGAGTTCAAGCCCTGGCACTCACCGCCCACCTTTCAAAAAAGTGGAAAGACCAAAAAAAGAAAAAAAATGTTAAAAGGGGGAATTCAATTCCCAGTATCTGCCCCCAACCCCTGCAAAAAATCTGTTGTAAAGCTCAATGAAAAAAAGAAGAAGTTGGGTTTTACATTCAGTAGAATCCAAAGCTTCTGGAGCATTTTAAGCAGTGAGTCATGTGATGTGAGAAAACAGGCTCTTCCCACTCTGCAAATCCTTTCAATGTAGAAAGCAAAGGTACCTAAACGGCACCACACTGCCTTTACCACAATACTTATATCTTTTCTCTTCTTCTACTTGACATCAAATTTGGGGGAACAACTTGGCTTTGGCCCATCTGCCTGTTGCTAGCAAGTTCTTAACCGCATACATAGAGTTTCTGTTGGCTCTGGGTTTCAGGCAATGATTTCCCCATCTCTCTCCACATGTGACTACCCTGGGACCTTAGATCTTTAATTTTCTTTAGTCACTGCACACAGGACTTTGTGATCCTCTGTGGCCCAGCATAAGAATCATGGGTCATCTTTCCCTCTCTTCCTGACACAAGACCTGTTACAAGATGCTCAACAGATGCAGATCTCATCAGTCACTTCATGCTGATTGATATACTCTCCACCCTTCACATCAGGCTCACGTGTACCATAGGGCAGATAGGACACCACTCATGTGCCCGTGGGGTTCATCCGGGGGGCAAGCTCCTCTTGAGCATTTTCTCACTTTTCATGGGAGTGATCTTTCAATCTGGAATAAAGTATACATGAAGTAGCCCTCATGGGCCAACCTCTGAACCAGGTGATAGGGATTCAGGGGTGATGAGCTTCACACACAGAATTCTCATGCATTGCTCGTAGTGTCCTGTCGAAGAGAAAGAGTGTGGAATACACAAGGGAGAAGAAGGCTGGACTTGAGGTCTGGGTTCTGTATTTCCCTTAGCATCTCTTACTATGAAGTTCCCCATCAGCTCAACAGAGACACAAACAACCCTCTGCCTTCCTCTCAGGGTGATTACAAGGGAAATTATTCCTTATAGCACTTTATATTTGTTTTATTTTTAGATAAGTTTAATATTTAATATTATTTACTTGCCAGCACAGAGTTCCCAAGAGATGGTGACCATGATTATCCTTATTATTAACTTCCTATTCTAGTGTGGTAGATTTGTTCTCATTAATGAACCACTATTGATACATTATCAACTGAAGTTCATGCTTCATTCTTTTCCCTCAGCGTTTACTGCCATCCTTCTGCTGTTGCAGAACCCTTCAGGATGTGACATCATGTTTAGTTGTCACACTTCCTGAGACTCCTCTTGCTGTGTGTATTTCTCAGACTTCCTCTCCGTGTGTTTTAATAACCTTGGTGATTTTTAAAAAATATATTTTATTTAACTCAATATATTCAGAATGTTATATTTTTACCATGTAATCAATATAACAAGTTATGAGATAGTTTACATTACTTTTTTAAAAGGCTTTATTTTTTTTAGAGCAATGTGTGGTTCACAACAGAGTAGAGGTAGGTACAGAGACATCCCATATGCCCCCTCTACACCAGCAGAACACCCATTATCAGTATCTCCTACCAGGTAGGCACATTGGTTAAATGGATGAACCTGCATTAATGTGTCCACAGTTAACTTAAGGATTAACTCTTGGTGCCCTGTGTTCTATGGATTTGGGTAAATTTATAATTTTATGTACCTATCATTAGAGTGTCGTGGATATTTTCACTGCCCTAAAAATCCTCTGTCCTCCAACTCTTATCAGCCACTGATTGTTCTAGTGCCTTATAGTTACATATAATAGTGGGATTCATTTTGATATATTCAGAAGTGCATATCAGAGGTGTCTCTGTTTCATTCTCCATACCTCCCTCCTTCTTCCCCTGACCCTCTTCCTCTGCTCTTCTTCTGACCTTGAGGGTGTTCAGGAATGTTATTGAAGCATATTATAGGATGCTGCTCTGTTGAAATTTGTCTGATGTGTTCTGATTAGACTGGGATTGAGGGGAGTTTGAAGGAAGATCACAGATGTAAACTACCTTGTTTATCACACCATATTCTGGCTCTGTGCTATCAATGTGATATATGGTTGTCAATGCTGCCTTTGTTCACCTAGCCAAGGGAGAGTTTGTCAGGTTTCTTTGCCATAAAGTTGACTCCCTCTCTTCTCCCCACCTGCTGTTCTACACTATTGAAGATCGAAGGAAGTCACTATGTGCTCCGTGCATGGAGGACTGGGGATCACGCTCTACCTCTCTGCAGCAGGGATCTACAGAAATTATTTAGAATTTTATTTTATGTTTTTGCATAGGAAATTTGTCTCTCGTCTGCCATTGATTTATGTGCTCATTTATTTGTAGCCATATAAACTCATGTATATTTATTTTATCCTTAAAACTTCATTATCTAAGACTGTTTTATTTTGTTGCTTAGCTGTCGGAGCTTTGATCAGTGGCTAACTGCTGTGTTCCTTTGGCACAATTCAGTCATTATGAGAGTCTGTTTCCTTCCTTCTTCCCCCACTTGTACTCCCTCCCTCTTCCCTCCCTCCCTCCCTCCCTCCCTCCCTCCTCCTCTTCTGAGGTTATGTAAATGGTACCTTTTTCCATTACATTCTTCACTGAGGATATTTAACATTCTTTTGTAACATAGATTGCAAAACTCTGTATTCCATCCTGGGATTCCTCCAACTTCTTAAATGACTTTTTAATGTGTATCCATTAAGGTGCACTCTGTGCTGTGACGTTCACTGGGTTTTGACAGTTGCCTAGTGTCCTGCATCTGCAATGGCAGTGTCAGGCAGAATAATTTCACTTCCCTCCCCAAATCATTTGCCTGTCATCTATTTAATTTTCTATTTAGCCCTGAACCCTTTTTAAACACAGAATTTTTTGTTGTCTCTCTATTTTTACCTTTAGCAGAATGCCTTATGAAGACAGTCATACAGTACACAGCTCTGCATTCTGATTCCTTCACTCAGCAATGTGCATGGAGACTCACCCCTGTTTTTGTGTGCCTGAATAGCTCATTTATTTTTATTACTGAGTAATATTCCATTATATGAATGTACCAGGTTTTTATCCATTCACTTATAAAAGGACATTATAGTGGCTTCCAGTTCGGGAGATCACGAATACAATTTCATTAAATATTCATGAACAGGTTTCTGTGCGGCTCTTTAGTTTCTGAGGCATTTTTGAATCATATTTTCAACTTGCTTTTCAGAGCATTTGAGGCTGGAGTAATTGAAGGCACATCACGCTCCTGTTACGACTGAAGGAGCCTCAGATTAGAAGAGGTCCTTTCCTCTCCTCACTTCTCCTCACTTTTCACCACTGGCAAAGGGCAGAGCTGGGTATGAAAGTACCTCTTTTAAGCCCACACATCATCTTCTGCTCCTATATTATTCTGCTTCTCTGTAAATTATTTGAGTAAACAATTGAGAACTCTGATGCACTATCTAGATGATGGTAATTTCCTTTAGCCAGAGGTCCTCATTTTTCTTGCTTGTTTTTGTCCCTATATAGATCCTCACAGAGCAAAGTCAACAACAGCTTAATATTCCACAATAGAAATGAAAAAGGAAATAAAGAGCTCACCTGATACCTTGCTACTTCTCTTTGGATTTCTTCACTTAGAGCATGCTACTAGGGCACTTATTATTTTGTAATTACCTTTTGCCTTTTTTTGAAATCATTTTGGATGACTTATTAAACATATTTAAAGTTGATACTCATTATAATAAGTGGCCTTTGAGTATTGACCATGTACTAGACACAGGGCTAAGCACTTCATTGGCTTAACTTCATTTACACCTCCCACGACCTTCAGAAGTGGCTTATGTATCATTATCCCCACTTTACACACGAGGAAACAAAGGTTTAGGCAAAATTATGTAATTGGCCCAGATACCTGCAGCTTATAAAAGGGAGGAATGAAGCTTGGGATCTGTTTGAGCTTCACTTTTCACCACCTTATCAATGAGTTCCAGAGATGCATTACCTTCAAAAGCACAGTGGTCTTTCTAGAGCTGTGCCCTGGATGTTGAGGGTGAGGCAGAAGGAAAGCTAATGGGAGGGTAGAACTATAAGCATCCCACATCAGGGCCAACTAGACAAGTGTGTCTCATAAACACAGCTCCTGAACAAAAGTTGCACCTCAGGAAAGAGGAGATGTTGTTTCCCTTGGTGACACCATCTAATAAGAACAGAGCTGCTCTGGGGCACTGGTCCATTATGTGGAAGTGATAATAGAGCAATTAGCTTCCTTCCTCATTTTCCCATGTCAACCCAGGGGTAAAATGGCACACTGAGCCAATATACTAAATTATATTAAACTTAGTGTTAAATTTGAAAATCTTAGCTGCTGGCTACAGAGAGATTAGCAGGCTCCAGCGATTTTTCTTTTCCAAGTCATACTTCAGGCCCACCAGTGAGAAACCTCAGGCATAGAGCTGGTTGTTTTTGTCAGGTGCAATATGGCTTTCGATAGGAAACTCCTGGTTGGCACTAGGAGGTTTGTAGAGAGAACTCTTGGTACCAGTTAGTGGGATGACTCTTATAAAGTGACTAATGCATATATATTTAAAAGAATAGAAGTATAATGCTGGGATGAGCAGGAGGGTGAGAACTGTCTGTACAAAAGAACATCAATATCCCTGGGTCCTGATGAAGTCAGCATTGCTGGTGTCAAAGCCAGTGTCGTGCATAAAAATAGAAGGGACCTCAGCACATTGCTACCCTGTTACTTGCAGAAACACAAATGGTTTTTACATTAATGGTAACATGAAAGTCACTAAATTTGTCAAATGTCTCTAACATATGGCTCTGTTCATAAAGTCAAATCAAGACACTGCAGTCTTGGAGCTATGAATGCCACATTTGTACATTTGGCAAATGTTCACTAATGACTTACCGTGTACCAGATTCACCTACCCTATTGTGATATGTTTGTTAACCACTTCTGTAAGATATTCTATATTTTATCTGACATCCACCAGTTTTCCCATTAATGTCGTTTTATGATTCTGTAGCAAATCCAGATGCCACAGTTAAGTCATCTCCTTAGTCTCTAGATCTGTGACAGTTTCTCTGTTTTATTTTTCATGATGTTGATAGTTTTGAGGAGTACTAGGCAGGTTTGAAAAAATGATTTTCCAATGATGTTTTTCTGCTCTTTACCCTGAATAGACAAGGGATCTAGTCTTTGGAAATACCACAGGGATGAAGCGCCCTTCCTAATACACCATCAAGTTATATGGCATCACTGACAATGCCCTCGACCACCTGCTGATGTAGTGTCGGCCTGTTTTGTCCACTCTTAAAAGGTGGGGAGATGAAGCTGTGCTGTGTGTATGGCAGGGGTAGTTCTATATGAATTTGGAATGTATTTGGAATACTTTTGTATGGAAGATGTGTCTCTTCTCTCCCTTTATTCATTCATTCATTTGAGTATATACTCATTTGTATTTAGTTTATACGTTGTGCTATGATCCCATGTGCTATTATTCATTTTGTCTCATGAATTTATCCAGGCTTGAGCATTGGAAACTGTCACAGATCTTGTGTCCCGTTGAGATGCTCCATCATTTTATGTTTTGAGCACTTCCTATCTCCTGGCGATACCTAATGTTCCAGGTTCAACTTGCATTTCCCCTACCATCGCCTTGAGTCATCCATTTCTCTCAGGAGCCCAGATTCCTGTGATTGGAGGATGGTATTTTGAAACCAAGGTCTGGGTGCTGGGAGTGATACTTGCTGCTGGAACACCATGGCTCCAGGCTCTTTCAGGAGACGGAACCAGGGAACACAGGTATGTACACTAAGCCAGGCATTTACCCTTACCTACTATTGTTCCTGTACCTGTCCATCTCTATATGCACATTAAGATAAATATGGATTCATACTAATGTCACTAATCCAGTAGCACAAGTTTCTTGTAGTCTTCTGTTCTTGCTTATCCATAACTCTCTTCTTCAGTGGTAGGAAACTTGATATTTACCAATATCAACTATTTACCTATTTTTCCAACCCTAGTATACATGTGAAATAGTTTCAGAATTGTTGACCTGTACCCTCATGGTAAACAGCTTTACCAACTAAAACATTGGGTTTATTGTATAAGTGTATAGTTCCCTTCCCCCTTTCCTTATCATTTTTTATTCTAAAAAACAATTTCAAAGTATCTTACTTAGGTCATCTCCCTTCTCTCCCTACTCTTTCTAGTACAGTTATGTCTTACATTTATGATAGGATTAGTTTCATTTTTAACCATCTACATTTCATTGTGGAATCCCCCCAACTTTCTGATTTATTATTATTATTTCAAAATTTACATACATTAATGTTCCTTCTTTATAATGTGAAATCTCTGCATTTTGACAAGTGCACGAAATCCTATATCCACCACTCAGATACTATATCAAACAGTTCCATCACTCTACAATTCCCTCTAAAGAATACAGTCATTTAATATTTAATGTAACTTTAATAGAACAAATTTGCAGATCTTCCTAAGGCAGAAACAATATATTGGTTAACTCTCTTTCTACCCAGTTCCTCCCTATTTCAACTTTTTTTTTTTTACCCATCTACTCCTATATCCACCCTCCCCTGGAAAATATTGATCTATTTTTTATCCCTGTGGTTGTACAAATTTCAGGCTGATGTGTGAATGTAGTTCTCCAATATGCACCATTTGATTCTGGAATCATTTACTTAGCAAAATGCCTTTAATTTTTTCCAGAATTTGAATGAGTCAATGAGAAATTTAATGTCAGCCACAAAGGATGGAAGACTTTTTAAACTTTTTTTTTTTAATAGTACAATGTAAATCTACTCCCTCTCCCACCCAGGATTTCATTAAATATATGACTTTAGAGAGGTATTCCAAAGTGAGACTGATTTTTAATCAGTCTTGAGCAAGTGAAGGTTTTAAGCCATATTTTAATTTTGCTGGATTAATGAATAATAAAAATAATATAATGTTTGATTCACTTTAATATAGAACAAATTTCTCAGACTCCCTGAGGCAGATACTATATTCTGGCTCACAGAATTTATCTTATGTCTCCCAATCTCAATTCCTGTTCTTAGTCTTCCTCATAGTAGTGGAGGCTGCACCTCCCTCCCTCACAGCTAGCTGTGGCCAGTAGCCCAGTTCTTGCCTGCGACTACTTCATACATCTCCCTTTCTCTTTCTTCCTGCCTGGAATACAGACATGCTGATGTTCATTTTGATCAAGGCTCAGTGTCCATTAGGAGACTGTGAACATAACAGGTTGAGCAAATAGGAGGAGCCTCATTCCCTGTGGATCTGTTGTATTATAGCACAACCTCTGGATTTGCTATGATCTTGCTTACATGAGATGCTTGCACAGCTTGTATTTCAGCTGCTGTGGTGATGTTTACTGCTGTTAATCACCAGACTCAATCCTAACAGAGGCACACTGCAGTGGTGCTACATACAGGGGTCCCAGGGATGTTCGAGAAGTGTCTGATGATGATTAGTAATTCAATGAAATCACTATTTTATGAAATTAACCATGTTGAGTCCTCATTAATTGAAAAATATTGTGCTAGACTTCTGCAGCTATGAAAATGACCTAACATTTCTTTTTTTCATAAAGAAACTATGACATAATCTAGTCAATGCTGTGTGTATTCAAGAGAACCTTAGACTCGGAATTGATATCTGGGTTCAGCATATCTCTTAACTAGACATGTGATACACCTTTATTTATGCATTTATTGCTGTTGTTTATTAAATACTTATTTATGATATACCAGGCACTCTATGATGAGACCTTAACATAAATAAGCATTGCTCTTCATAAATACATTAAGTAGGATTTAGGATTATTGAACATTTTGCAGAAAACTGAGGGTCAATAAAATGAGCATTTAGACAGCTAGTAAATAGCGGAGCTATAATTCAAATCGAGGGGCGTACAAATCTAACCTCTTCTAGTTTCAACATCCTCTTCTGCAAAGTGCTTGCTATAAAGTTTTTGTTGCCTTACAGTGCTTTTGTCAGAAATGAGGAGAAAATAAAATTGAGATTGGAGGTAGTTTTTATTTTCCATCATTCTCTGCTCCAGAGTTATTAGGTGTTAATCCTGTACCTGGCACATGACATATACTCAAATATGAATTTATATGAGCAGTGGGGATAAATAAAAATTATGAGACTAATTAACTCTGTATCAAGGTAGAGTGTGAACAAAGAACAAAGAGAATCAGAAGAAAAGGATTGATTCTAAAGTTAGGCATGTAAAAGGACTTACTCATACCTGTGGTGCCAGCTTTGTGTAGCTGTGACCAAAATGACTACCAACAACAATTTGGAGGAGTAGAAGTTTATTTGGAGGCCCCAGTTTCAGAGGTTTTGGTCTGTAGTCAGCTGACTCCGTTGCTCTGGGTCTGGGGGAGACCCAGCATCATGGTGGGGAGGCGTGGTGGAAGAAAGCTATCAGCTCATTGCATTCAGGAATCAGAGAGAGCTCTGCCATGGGGACAAGAAAATCCCCAAGGCCATGCCTGCCACTGACCTGCTTCCTCCAACCACACTCTACCTGCCTAAAGTTACCACTCAGTCTTCTTTCCAAATTAATAATTTATCACATGGATTATTCCACTGATGAGGTGACAGCTCTCATAATCTTGTCATTGCAACTCTGAACATTCCTTCATTAACCCAGGAGCTTTGGGGTGACACCTCCTATCTAAATCATAATGGAGATGATGACAACACATTTGCATCTTCAAAGAGGACTGGGACTTTGCACATCTGTGAGGTCTCCTCTGTGAGTATCAGGTATCTGTGTGCACATTCTCACCTCCAAGTCCATACCACAGGCATCAGTGACAGGAACCACATTTTCCTCTTCTCATGGCTCTGTATTCTTGACACGGGCCTTAGACATGATGTGTGCTGATGGTGCTTTGATGGGGATGTTTTGACTTAGCAAGATTCATTAATTTCTTGAGGACAAACTGGTAATAGCTTACTTTCTAATTTATTACTTAGAAATGTCTGAAGCATATCCCCTAGACTTTCAAGAACAAGATTCTAATGTGTCACGAGAGACACTCCAAGGGCTTTAGAGACATTTTGTCATTGTGTTTCCTCTTGTGACATTTTGCTGTAACTCTTCCAGAACAAAATGTGAAGAAATGTCATCAACAAAATGAAAAATACAAGTTAAGTTTTAGGCTCATCTATTATATCTGTACTGTGTCAGTTCTATAGCTTTTGTCTAAAGGGCATTGAAGTCTATGGAAAGATAGGGGGAAAATCCATAGAAGTGAATAGTTCAATTAATTCATTCAGTTTTGCAAAAATTTATCCAATGCCTAATAAATGTGTCAAGCATTATTATAAGCATTAGGAGTACAGCAATAAACTGAAGAGTCTTGGTGATTTAGGTATATTTAAAACAAAATCTGTATATTTGTCTTTTTCTTCTTGTTCCTAATTCTCACATCCCAAAAGCTTTTTGCTGATCCTATTAAATGCCACTGTAAAAGTAGCTTTGGGGGGCATAAAGATCATTGTTTTCTATATCTGATTATCTTATCATGCCTAGCTCAGTGTATTGTGAAGGTCCACAACAATTGGAAAGAACTATGGGGATTTAAAAAGAAAACCGGTTTTGGAGTCAATAGAAAGTAGCATTAGATATAACCTTCATTTAATGAAAATTACTTATTAACTATTTCTTTTTTTTAAAGAGAGAATGAGAGAGGAGAGAGAGAGAGAGAGAGAGAGCATTTTTAATATTTATTTCTTAGTTCTCGGCGGACACATTGAGTGGGTATTCTGTGCTAGGTACAGAAGTCACAGTGAGAAACAGGACAGGCTTAGCCAGCTGCTTCTTTTCTGGGCCTCATATTGAAGAGAGAGAATTAAGGTGGTGTGTGAGACCTGGTCCTCTGATAAACAGGCATCTGGAGACTTATTGGACAGCATGATTGTGAAGGAAACAGAGTAAGGGGTGGCAGGGAGAGCATGGAAGGTCAACAGACACTACACACCCAATGCTTGAGTGAGAGAAGTAGAGGACAGGAGCATGTATAGAAAAGTCTCTGCATGGTCTTCATGAAGTGTTGGTAAAGCTGCTGAGTCCTGCAGCCAGGTCAGCAGTCAGAGGCATCCTGCACCCACCAGGAAGGGCTGCTATGTAGGGCTCTGTGCTGGGCTGGGGGGCAGCTGGTGGGCAGGTGTCTACAGTGCTCCTTCACTGAATCTCACACTCCTCCTTCAGGGATCCCAGAGGTGATTTGCATGGCCACCATGACAAAGTGTGTTGTGTGTTGTGACTGGAAAGCTCAGGGTTCTAGGGGAACATAGAGCGATGGCCACAGGTGGCCCTGAGGAAGGGATGCTTGGGGTGATAGTCAGACTTACCCAGGGGAGGAGACAAACCAGGGAGAGCATTTCAGGCACAGAAAATGGCATGAAAGACACAGAGCCTAAAGTGGCTGAAAGGAAAGAAGTAGAGCAGTCTGAAGACAGCATGTGAGAACAGGGAACAAGGGAGGAAGGGGGCTGTTGGCAGAAGATGTAAGGTAGGGGGCAAATCCTAGCCTAGCAAGCAAATAAGCAGCTCAGGTTTATATCAAGGATAGTAGAAAGCATTTGAGCATGAAGGGGGCAGGGAGAATGGACCTGTGTCACATGATCACGTTTGCAGTTTAGAAATGTCACTCCGGTGGCTCTGGGGAGAGCAGACTGCTGGACAGCAAAACCAGTAGACAGAAGATCAACTAGGAGGCTCTCAGCTGTGGTGCCTGGCCTGCTGCTGCACCTGTGGACATCCGAGCCATAAGTAGAACAGCAATGACAGGTTGTTAATTGAATGAATGTAGTGGAGAGAGATATTAAGGCAGACCCTCAGGTTCAGTCTCACTGGACATGGGATCTGAAAGGATTGCTTAAATTCTTCAGGCTTTGCTCTCCTGGTCTGAAAAATGAAGGCAATAAAATCTACCACACAAGGATGGTTGAAAGTTAAATTAGATAAAGTAAATAAAGTATCTAATACAGGGATATCTTTAAAGGGTAATTCCTCTGGACTTCTGTTTGCAGGAGGATTTAAGTTGTATTCCTACTGGAGAATCAGATTAACCATAGAGAAAATTAGGTTTTCTGTCTATGACCCAACCTCTCTGTTTTCCTGCTCCAATTTCTTGGATTATTATAGTGCATGTGAATAAACTCAACTTTAACTCAAGGATGTTAATACAGTGAATCATTATATTATTTCTTTCGATAGAAAACCCATGCTATTAAGTGAAAGATGCACAATAATTGATGACCAATCTATACCAGATACCAAATCAGGCTAATATTCTTTGGGGTATGTGTGCATTGGTCTCCCTGTTTCTCTCCGAGTCTTAAGCTGATGGCACAGGGAGAGAAGAAAAACTGGAAATGGGTAATTCAAGGAGCCTTCCTGACTGGCCTTGCTAAGGCATCCCCTGCCCTACCTCCTCCTTGAGCCTCTGTGAAGTCCCCTTTACCCTGAGCACAGCCCATGTCTGCCCCAGGAAGCCAGAATCAGTTCTTCCTACCTCCAGTCAGAGTCCTGGGATACCATCTCCTGCTGGGCCTCTCTCCAGTTGTGTCAACCAAGAGCCTCCCCTTGAGACAGAAAGCCAAGCCCACTTACCACTGCTGGGACAATGTCTCCTGTCACAACCGCACACTGTGTTTAGGATGTCATTTCCATGGGACTCTTGGATCTGCTATGAATACCCGAATCCTGAGCACTGGCACCATGGTTTCTAGAACATGAGGGGGGTTATCACACTTAACTGTGCTTGTTAAAATACAGGTGCCTAACCAAAAGAGACTGGTAGACCAATGGTACAGAATAGAAGACACAGAGACTAACTTATAAAATTACAATTATCTTATATTATACAGAGGTGCCAAAAACATACATTGTAGAAAAGATAGCCTCTTCAACAAATGATGCTGGGGAAACTGGAAATCCATTTGCAACAAAACAAAATTAAACCCCTATCTCTCACCATTCACAAAACTCAACTCAAAGAAGATCAAGGACCTAGGAATTAAACCAGAGATACTGCACCTATTAGAAGTAAAAGTAGGCCCTAATCTTCATCATGTTGGATTAGGATCCAACTTCCTTAATAAGACTTCTATAGCACAAGAATTAAAATCAAGGATCAATAAATGGGATGGATTCAAACTAAAAAGTTTCTTCTCAGCAAAAGAAATTTTTATCCCTCACATATCAGATAGGGCACTAATCTCTAGGGTATATAAAGAATTCAAAAACCTAAACACCAAAAAATTTATAATACAATCAATAAATGGGTCAAAGACCTGAACAGATAATTCTCAGAAGAGGATATATAATCAAACATCAAATATATGAAAAATGTTCATCATTGCCAGCAATTAGAGAAATACAAATCAAAACTATTCTAAGATATCATCTCACTTCAGTCAGAACGGCAACTATTGTGAGGACAAACAATAATAAGTGTTGGTGAGGATGTGGGGAAACAGGTACACTCATACATTGCTGGTGGGACTGCAAATTGGTTCAGCCAATATGGAAAGCAGTATGGAGATTCCTTGTAAAATTGGGAATGGAACCACCATTCAACCAGCTCTCTCTCTCCTCAGTCTATACCCAAAGGACTTAAAAACAGCATACTACAGGGACACAGCCACATCAATGTTTATAGCAGCACAATTGACAATAGCTAAACTGTGAAACCAACCTAGATGCCCTTCAGTAGATGAATGGATAAAAAAAATGTGGCATATATCCATAATGGAATATTGCTCAGCAATAAAAGAGAATAAAATCATTGTATTTGCAGGTAAATGGATGGAGTTGGAGAAGATAATGCTAAATGAAGTTAGCCAATCCCCAAAAAACAAATGCTGAATGTTTTCTCTGATATAAGGTGACTGACTCAGAATGGAGAAGGGAAGGGGAGCTTGGGAGGAATAGAAGAACTCTAGATAGAGCAGAGGGGTGGGAGAGAAAGAAAGAGGGCAGGGGGTTAGCAATGATGGTAGAATGTGATGGACATCATTATTCAAAGTACATGTATGAAGACACGGATTGGTATACTTTGTATACAACCAGAGATATGAAAAACTGTGTTCTATATGTGTAATATGAATTGTAATGCATTCTACCGACATTTATTTTTTTAAAAAAATCAATTAAAAAAGATATAGGTGCCTAAGCCCCAGTCCAGGTCCTCAGAACCAGCATCTTCTGGGATGGCTGGAGGCATCTACATGTTAAGGAAAGCACTCTAATGTAGACTTTTGCCTCTAACGTGCTGTCCTCCAATCATAAACATGGGTATCACCTGGGAGCTATTGAAAATGCAGACTTTCAGGCCCCACCCAAGCCTAGTGAGTCGCTCTACTTTTTTTTTTTATTAGTTACACATGACAGTACAATGATCTTGACAATTCATACATTTGAATCAAATGGGGCTCTATATGTTTAACAAGGTCCTCCAGTGTTTATTTACACTTAAAGGTTTTTGAAGCAGCACTCTAGATCTATGGTCCTCAGTCAGGGTACCTTTTGCTCCCCCCCAACCCAACCCGTGCCATGGTTTGGAGACTGCTTTGGTTGTCATAACTTGGAGGATGGTAATGAAACCTGGGGAGCTAGAAGCCAGAGATGTGCTAGTATCCTACAATGTGCAAGACAGACCCCCCCAGCCTAGGACAAAAGACTAGCAAGTCAATAAAGTGATTTTATTCAACAGTGGTCATGCTGAGAACCCCCAGGGCTAGATTTTTTGTAACCAAATTGGTAGATTAGTCTGGGAGCCAGCCACCCGTAAAGGCTTGGCAGAAGCAGCTGGTTACCTTGAGAGTCCAGCTGAAGGTTCTGGAGCAGGCTGTGCATTCTCAGTCAGAGCTGAGAGAATGGAATCTGGGGCCCCAGAGCTTGTGGCTGAGTCCCAGATCTTCCCCTGACAGGCTGTCTTAAGCCACTGAGGAGACGGAGACCAACCAATGAGAACAAGCAACGGCTTTTCACTGAGAGCTGGCTGTGTATGATTTAACCATCATCACTAGTGTCTGGCAGCCTCAAAAGGCAGACGGGCATAGGAGTGCCCTGCAGTGGAGGACACAGGAGGCCTGGCTGGAGATGTTGGTGCAGGAAGCTGCGTCAGGCTGACAAGAAAAGGGACCTCCTGGGGGATGGCAAAGTAAAATATGCACCCTAAATTGAAAATGGGGACAGAGATTTGGAAGCTCTCAGCTATTAAATCCTAGTTGCCTGGGGATGATTGTTGCATAAATTGATATTTATATTTCCAGTTTGTTACCAGGAAAAAAAAATAAAAAGGCAAAGTCCTCACAGGGTCCCACCAAGGGTCTGGACATCTCCAAGAGCACAGGTCAGCAAGATTTTAGGGAGAGTGTTTGCAAGCCACTGGGTGACTATGACATGCTTCATACTTTTTAGTTTCAGGAACACAGCGTTACTAGAATGTGGGAATCACTTCCTATCAGGACTTGAGTCAGAGGCTGTCTGGTTTTACTTACACTTGATTGACCCTGGGCTTATGAAAATCCCCATAGACCTCTTTTTATAAAACAGAGACAATATCTGCATTTATGGGTGAAAATAAACTAAATATTTCCTGTCAATCCCCTGTCAGGGCACCTGGCAGAGCAAGGACTCTGAAGATGTCAGCTGTTTATTGCTATTGTCACTGAGGCAGCCAGGAGGTGAGGATGCTCTCCAGATGGGAACAGACGCCTCCCATGAGGTGGAAAGGCCTGCCCTCTGGGGTTCCTTGTCACTCTAGATCTACTCCTTAGTGCTGGAAAATTCCAATCACATGCCCTGGAGTCACCCAGGTGTTCCTCATTGAGTAGAATCTTCTTGGAGAAGCTTATAAATCCACAGGTGATTAACTCAGGCGATGCTTATACTCTGGGGTTTTGAAAACTACCCTGCAATCTGTGTTGCTCACTCTGGAGGCAAGGGAATTCTTTGAGGTGTCCCAGTCTCCGCACACCTGATGTAAGTCACCAGGAAATTTGCAGCCCACCTTCTCCCCTTACATTCAGGACGGGGATGACTTCTGAGACCAAGGTCTTCTGGGCTGGAGGCTAGAGTCTCCTTCCTTTGTTTGAGGTAAGCAGTGGCCTGTCCTGTTCCTGGCTCTGATACAGAGGTCTTGCTAAGATAACCCACCTGCTTGGGCAGACAGGTGAAGGACATGCAGAAGATCTTAGGGCACAGACTGAATCTGCAATGGGGAGTCTCCTTAAGTGAACATAATTATAGGAATTGGAGTCATTGTGGGCATGCTTCTAATTTGAACAGCTCGTCAGTCAGCAACAAGGGCTGTCTCTTGGAGGTCTCTGAGACAGTGAAGTATTCATATGTTTGGAATTATCTGGAATCAGATTTTTTTTTTGAGCCTCATGCTGTTACATGTTGAAATTTTGATTGATTGGGGACATCTGTTGTCAGTGTAGGGGTTGAGAAGATGGTGACACTTGGATGGTTTAGTAGTTGACTGTGTTCCATGGAACCCTCCTTCCCTTGAGGCAGATGCCTGACAGCATGAGAGCTGAGTACTGAAATCTCAGCTTTATCTCGAGGTCATTCAGCCAGCACATGGTACTTTGCTGTCAGGTCCCACTGGCAAGAGGATTGTATGTCATTGTAGCTTTGAAGCAGGCTAAGGGCTGATGGTCCACACAGGAAGAGAACGGGGTTAACTGGGGGGGGGGTTGTGGGTGCTGTAGGATCAGGTGCTGCTTTCCCACTGTCAGTGCAAACTCACAGGGAAGAGAAAACAAAGAGAGTCGCCATGGGTCCAGTGGTGACTGTTTTGATGTATCCTCAATTGAGATGATTTTTTGTCTTAATTTTCCTATAAATTACAAGCTTTAGAATGTATGAAATGTTATCTGTTTTGGCTGTGATAGAGGAAACCTTTGCCAAGGAGCTTGATGTGAGATTCGAGTGAAAAGCCCCTGAGTTCAGGGCTAGTGCGCAGGTTCTTGCTGACTGTGTGCAGGTTCTTGCTGACTCGGTGACTCGGTGGGGGACCACTGTCATCTCTCAACCAAGGAACAGCTGAGGCCCATGGGATTCTCTTCTGGGTGGCAGAAGGCCTGGTCATGTCTGCAGCGTGACCTGAGGTGGGCAGGGAACAAAGCTTCCAAAATGTTGGAGATGAGCTGGGTGGAGAGGACCAAAGAGCAGCTGGCAGTGGAGCCAGAGGTCTCCAAAGACAAAGGAGCTGAGGCTGATGGAAAGGAAGGAGGCGAGAGTTCAAGTGTGAAGAGGAGCACAGGAGGGGGGCAGCTTAGGGGTGGATTTGGGGAAAGTAATAAACCAACCGTACACCAGAGGGAAGATTATTGGGGCACTGCGAAGAAAGTTGGTGGAAGGGGAGAGGCTGGCTCTGCAGGTGTGAGGAGGGGAGCACTGGGCGTGTCCTTGCAGGTGTGCATGGTCCTAGGGAGTGAAAAGCTGGAGAGGAGCCATGGCTGTATTCCAAGCAGAACTGCGCTAAATGGCACAAGTGACTGAGAGAAACAGATGTTATGTGGCTCACTCTCCTGTCCCTAGGAAGGGAAGGGAGAATGTGGAAGGCCCTTCTCTCAGTCCTTGGTTGTAGTAGAGATGGGAGACGTGTGTGTGTGTGTGTGTGTGTGTGTGTGTGTGTGTGTGTGTGTTTTGGAGGGGGGTAAGGAGTGCTTGTCAATGACTACAATGATGAATTTGCTGCTGTAAACTTCACCACTGTGAACTGCTACTCCAGGAGATGTCCACATGGGGACATTCAGCAGAAGGTGATTAGAAAAGTGGTGAGGGTTGGGTTGTTTATGGAAATTTGAGAAGCAGGTAAGCAGGTAATAATCAGGCTGTATACTTTTTTTTTCTTTCTATGGGAATCACAAGCTTATTAGCCAACAGACTACTTGAATCTCTACTCCTAAGTTCTCTGGGTTCTCTTTTCCTAACTTGGTACAGCACATTACAATACCTTTTCCCTCCATCTTTGGATGAGGGGCAAAGGGGTCATTTGCATGGAGAATCAATCATGAAGCAATGGTTGTTTTGGGGAGTGGGTGTTCATTGTAGGGCATAATCCAGCAGAGGAGGACTGTGTTGTTGTTGTTGTTCCTGTTGTTTGATCCATAGGGTAGGCACATATACTGTAAGATCAAAATAGTAAGCTTGTTCATGTGCTGTCCCAATAGAAAATAAAGCCTTTTAAGGAGGAGATCACTATAGGCATGTCTGTTCCCTGAACTCTGGAAAGATTTAACTGGATGAATTATCATTAGTGACATAGTTGAAGGGAAGAGAAACCCTGTATTAATTACTACTAAATCCAGGCAACATTTAAGTCTTCATCTGGGCACCTTGTAACCTAATAGCTCTCCCTAACCACCCAGGAAAAGAGAAAACAACATGAAACCATAGAAAATAATATGTTAATTGCAACAAAACTGTTTCTACAAGTGTGCTGGATAGAACAAATCCCAATTTAACTTGAGGCTCGATTGATGAAGATGACAGACCAAGGCTGGGGTCTTTGTGTTTTTAGAATGTTTCTGGAACTAGCAAGCAGTTTGCTTGTTTGCTCTCAGCAACTGTGCCCCTAAGTAGATGACATCAAACTAAAAACAATGCCAAGTTAAAAAATTAAACTTGGAATTAAAAATTCAAAGATGAAAAATATGGGATAGAGTTCAAAGACTGGTATAAATTTTTCTCTGACCTTTGTTCTTAACAAATTGCTATTTGGAGCAAGTTTTTTTAATATATATATTTATTTTTTAGTTGTAGTTGGACACAATACCTCTATTTCATTTATTTATTTTTATATGGTGCTGAGGATTGAACCCAGGGCCCTGCACATGTGAGGCAAGTACTCTACCACTGAGCCACAACCCCAGCTGCTGGAGCAAGTTTTAATGTATAGCATGCACATGGCAATTTGGTTTAAAGGTCTTAAAATAGCATATGCACAAGTTTACCCTCTTCTAAGGAGGCCTACCCTGGTAACTTTGCAGCTTTCTCTCCTTTATCTGTGTGAGGCATAGAATGGGCAGGGGCTGCATATTCTCACCTTCTAATGAGGACAGCCCAGCCTGGCAAGGGCCTTTCATACAATAAACTCTCTTTATTAAATGAGGGGCAGCAGTGCAGGTCTCTCCTTTTTGAATCACTGTCTTCTCAGCAGAAAGCCCATGGCCCATATGTAAAGTGGCTGTTGGTCGAGGCTCAGACCTGGGGAAAAGGATTTGGTATCCCAGCAGGTAAAGGAAGACGCCAGGTGCAGTTGGATAGTAAACATGCTTCATCTGGAGATGACAACAGCCCACAACCTCAGCTCCCTGAGTCTTTCCATAGGCCTCTTTTATGTTCAGGCCAGACAAAGAAGGCACATGGCCAACAGGTTATATAAGTGGGCACATTCTCACAGCAGATGTTTATTACCTTGAGTACATATGCTGAACCAGGGTATTCATGACCTTGGCTACATATTAGAAGCAGCCTGCCATAAGCCTCAATGAGGGAGCCTTAACAATAGCCATCTTGGGCCTGCCTTACAGTTGCTCTCAGTTTGAATGCAATACCATAGGGTATTTATAATAAAGGAAATGAGAGACACTATGGAGACAGGGTAGGAATTAGGACTTCCGGGTCTGGATTCTATGTCTGCCATTTATTCTTGCCCTTGGGGAAATCATTTTATTTCCTGGTTATTGTGTGGGACTTGAGTCTTATATCTGTGCTTTTACTCATACCTCGTGCTGTGGCTCTAAGATTCGTAGTCTCATTTGAGTGCATCTTCCTGTTCATTCTGTGGCTGCTGCCCTAAAATTCTTTGTCATTTCCACCTGAAATCTTCAAATGAGTTCTGAGAATCAAAACTACTGGGTACATCTGAGTAGTGCTTACTCCTGGCCACCTCTCTCCTCTACAAGACTGGATTTTACCAGGGAGAGAGCAGTGTGTGGAAAACTGTGGGAATTTCACTCCAGGGCACATCCCAGGAATTTTAAATTTTATCTGAATCTCTGGGAATAGAGTCCCTCTATTCTTATGTGCTCCCTCCCTGTCTACCATATTTATCTAAATATGTATGTATGTGGGTAAAAAGATACATTTAAAGTAGCCAAGATTGAGAATGGTTGGAATAGGAGTTATTAGATCAATAGCAGGTTCCCAAGGTATGTTTGCTAAATAATCTTTCTCGGTGGTTTTCCAAAACTGTTATGAATATAAAATAGTATAGTAAAAAGCATAACTTTGACTTCCTAAGCCTTCTGTTTGGCTGAAAACAAAAGTGAGTCCGGAAGAATTTTATCTGATTGGTGGAGACTCACATATCTTAAGGGTTTTTTTTTTTTTTTTTTTTGGTTGTTGTTGTTATTTGTCGTCATCATGGGGATTGAACCTAGAACCTCACACCTGCTAGGCTAGTGCTTTTACCCGTGAGACTTTTAATTTATTTTTGGGGACTGTGTCTTGCCAAGTTGCCCAGGGTGATCTTGAATTTTTAATGTTCCTGCCCCAGTCTCCCGAGTAGCTGGGATTATAGGAGTGCACCACTCACTGTGCCTAGTTATATTCTCTAAATCTCAGAGAAGGATGGAGTTTCAAAGACCTGGGTATTACGAGGAAGGAAAAGGAAGGCCATTGGGGGTTGTAGAAGTGGCTGCCACCTCTGCCAGTGTGGCCAGTGTTGGCAAAGACGGTGTTGAGGAGCTATGGTTGTGCAGAGAGAGGATACTGATGCAAGATGAAACATTTCCACCTCGACTTAGGCATGACCACAATCTATTATTTAGGACTGTGACATTGCCAGGGGCATCTTATTAATGGAAATGGGTATTTAACTTGGAGACTTGACATTTCAGCTCTTAGGATTTTGACTTCTCATTTTGTTTCAAAAAAGTCATGCTGTATTCCTCAACCATTTAAGAAATGTGCTTTCTTGGTAATGAAGTTCACATTTTTCCCACAAGATCTATTTATTTGAAATAAATTACATGTGATAGTGTGCAGCATGGACATTTTAATTTGCTGAGCTTCTACATCAGAATCCAGGATTTTAAAAAAAAATTTTTTAGTTGTAGGTGAACATAATGCCTTTATTTTTGTTTATTTATTTTTATGTGGCACTGAGGATAGAACCTAGTGAGTCATCCACATTAGGCAAGCACTCTACTACTGAGCCACATCCCCAGCTCCTGGAATCCAGGATATTTTATAAAAATATTCCAATATATGAATATACCACAGTGAATCTCAATATGGTGTATACCCACAAGACTGGGATCCTAATTAGAATAAGATATACTCTCTGTTTGTGTAAATATGTCAAAATATAACTAGAAAGAACAAACAAAGAAATATTGCAATCCTGGCTCTTTGCTTTAGTTATGTATCTATACCTGTAAAATGTTTCCCTTCCTTGCATTTTATAGTAGTTATATGTGACCCCAATCATGAATGTTGGTAAAGCCTTGTGTCAAGGATTATATGGCATCCTTAAAATAGTCTGCTGGTGATAAAGGAACCTCTTTGAAAGCTGGTTTCTCAGTGTTACCTCCACCCAACTTCATGGGCCTCTGCAGGGTGGGTATTTCTGTGCTTGGCCATCATCCTTCAGCATGTTGGTGTGAATGAATGTGTGGTGTCTCTGAGTTGTGCTGGGACAAGGGAAAATATTGACAAACACTAGTGGGCAGAATAATTTCCTGTCACCAAACATGGGCCCATGTCCTAATTCCCCAGAGTTGGTAAATGTTACACAGCAAAAGGATTTTTCAGAGAATTAAATTAAGGACCTTGAGAAGGGAATATTTTTGTGGATTATCCGAGTGAGCCTAAGCTCTTCACCCAAGTCCTTAAAAAGAGAAAAGCTTTCCTGACCATGATCAGAAGGAGCCATGGCTATGGAAGAAAGAACCAGAGATAACAGCAGTTTGAGAACTCTCTGAGGTTGCTGGCCCTGAATGAAGATGGAAGAGGGGGCCGCGCAGAAACAAGGGCAGGCAGCCCGAGAAGCTGGGAAAGCTAGGGCTATAGCTTCTTCCTGAGCCTCTGGAAAGGAGAACTCAAGTCAGTCTTCAGAGCTTAGAAGCACAACATTGATATTTGCATTCTTTAAGCCACCAGGGTTTAGGTCTTACTGCAGCACGTGGGAACCCACTGGGCCTGCTCTCCTGGTCAAGGGTCCAGGGCCTCCCTGGTGCTCCTAGTCCTGAGGGCACTGTCCTTTGGAAGCTGCTCTGCTGTGTGAGCTGCTGTCTTCTCACCAGACCTGCAGGATTTGCTTCAGATCAGTGGCTTTCAAGCATTTTTTTACCCTGGGCTTTCCCTGGAAAGAAAGGTCTCTCTCAAGATGAAGCCACTGTGCTGAGCCAGGCAGGAGTTAGGGGTCTGGGGCAGAGGTGGGTCTGCCAGGAGGGTGGTCAGGGCAGCAGCTCCTGATGAGAGGACGCCCTGGGCCCCACCAGCCCAATCTCTGTGTGTGAGCATCAGGCTTCTTGGATGATACATGTAGATTTTAAGGACAATGTATCATGCAGACAATCAATGAAAACCATATTATGGGGTAAGTGACAGTTGTGGAGCTCTGTTTTAATAACTTAGTGTCTTCTTGAGAAAGCACATTCTGTATTTCCTTATTGGACCAAGAAGAAATGAGAGGGGCAGATTTATTAAAATTAACATTTTAAAATGTGTAAGAAATAACAACTAAATTATTTGTAATCTCTCCATCTAGAGATCTAACCATACGTTTATGTGTCCTCTGATCCTTTTATTTTTCTTACACCCCAATTCCTTGCGCATTCTAAAAGACAAATGATGTTGCTCTCAACGTGATGGTTTTAAAATGAGAGACCCTAGATAGGGTGAAGTCTCTCCTCTGTTACAGGAGACAACTCAATTAACCTGTCTGAATTGCACTCACCTATACAGGGCAGTGACACAAATAATCCTCGGTAGTACTGTCCTGAGGAGAAAGGAAATGGTACAGTAATTTTCGGTCCTCACTGCACCCTGGACTCACCCAAGAACTTTGACATTTTCCAATGCATGTGTACTGCTTCCTTGGAGAGCCCAATGTCATTTTCCTAGGTCTTTATTTTTTATTTTCAGTTATATATAACATTAGGACACATTTTGACATAATCACAAAAGCATGGAATATCATTTGCTCTAATTCAGTCCCTAACACTTCTCCCCCCTTACCCTTCCTCCCTCCCCTTGTTTCTCTACTGATCTTTCTGTAATTTATTTAGTTTGCTTTTTTAAATTTGTGTCTTATGGATGTAGTCGATGCTGGAATTCACTGTGTTATATTCATGCATGCACATATGAAAGTTCTGTCAGATTCCTTCTACTATTTCTCTCTCTTCCTGTCTCTCCTCCTTCCTCCTCAATCTCCTCCATCTATTCTACTGATCTTACTTCTATTTTGATAAAATTCCCTCACCCTTTTTTCTCCCTTTCATTCCCTCCCCCCACTTTTGTTGCTTTTCCTAGGTTATATATGCAGTCAGGAACAGGACATATGTCATAATGAATGCAATGCTCTTGATACTTAATGAACAAAATATTTTCATGGTACAGTTTTTTAAAAAAACAAGTGGAATAATAAAACTTGGACAAAGTATCGTATACCAAACTATGGAGATAGTATGTTATAGCTCTCAAGGTCAGACATGTATACAGACTTCATTTGCCATCTCCCATGTTCTTATATTCTATTGATTATTCACACATTAAACACTTAGTTCACTGTGTATTTCACTCTTCTAAGGAAGATCGTGAACAGGCTTGGGCTTATAAATATCCTTCTCCCTGTTCAAATTTCCTCAAGATGAATTCATAGGCGAGGAACTGCTGGCTCATGGGTTACAAACATGTCTGAAGCTTTTGAACATTGTCAAACTGCCTTCCTTAATGGAATGATCAATAGCATTTTGAATGTATTAGGGCTACAAATAAGAAAAAAAACCTTAGTTCAAATTGATTTAAGCTATAAAGGAGATTTATTGGCTCTTGTAACAGGCAAGTCTAGCGAGTAAGTGAATTTCAAGCCTAGTTGGACTCAGCATTTCAGTGATATCATCTGGGACATGTCCATATCACTTCACCTCTCTTCTTAGTTCTGAATGGTAACAGCTTTTTCTCTAGTAAAACAGGGCTACCAGCAATTCCTGGGCAGCTTGCTTCCTAAGCGCATTCAGGGAGAGAAGGTTCCTTTATTTAAGAAGCTCTCTAAAATAGCAAGGGAGATTCTTTCTTTAAATTTTAGCAAATTGTGCCTGGCTGCTTACCAGTCTGGTTTTGGTTGGTCATTAGTGAGAATGTGTTGATTAACTTAGGTAGAGGAGTTGGCCCTGGTCTTAAAGGAGGAGCCAGCTGGTTGGGCTTCCTCTAAGGCTCCTGGATTGTAGGGGAGCAGGAGAGTGCATGGAGGAAGAGTCATCCAGGTGAGTGGCATTGAGAGCTGAAGCATGGTGCTGCTTACGAAGTTGTAAAGAAGGGAAGAAAGTGAACTTGACAGAAATGGGGTTTAGTAAAAGGCAATGGGCAGTTGGTAGAAGATTCCACTGCTGCACAGGCAAACCATTTGGAGTGTCCTGTGCTGAGAACAAGCCTTGGTTGTGGTGGGCAGGTCCTTTTACAGCCACACAAGTGGGAAGTTTAGAGAAGCAGCTTCACTACCACAGGCTCCTTGATTCAACTGAAGGCAATTGAGTAAATTCAATTTGGGGAGCAGGGGGCTGGGTACTGGGGATTGAACTCGGGGGCACTCAACCACTGAGCCACATCCCCAGCCCTATTTCATATTTTATTTGGAGATAGGGTCTCACTGAGTTGCTTAGCATCTCATTGTTGCTGAGGCTGGCTTTGAACTTGTGATCTTCTTGTCTCATTCTCCCACCTGCTGGGATTACAGGCATGCATCACTGTGCCCAGCATTAAATTCAATTTCGTGTAATTTTTATGGTTCAAATAAAAACTAAGCCAATTTCTCATAGCTGGTATAGAAAGCAATCTTAAGTACAACATTGCACTTGTCAGTCTTGTTTCTTACTAACTGCTAGTAAACCTGGGGAGAAGGACTTGTAATGACAATCATGGCTCTAGTCTCATTTTCAAAGGCCTCTGCTCCACCCTGTTCTCTTTTGCTCCTGTTTTATAATTCACAATGCTTGCTAATGTCATGGCCACCTATATTTTCTAGCTAATAAGAATTAGCTAGAAAATGTAATTTGGACTCTACAAGGAAGCAGCATTTTTAGGAAAGAGGCAGGTTTGCTTTCAGACAGAACACAGGGAGATACTGAAGGAAGAACTGTCTAGGAAAAAGAGCTTCACTCAGTTATGTGATGATAGGAGGTTCAGAGATGGCAGTCAGCGCAGGAGATGAGCCTGGGTGATCTCCTTCACTCTTGTGACCCTTGGTGTGATTGCTCTCCACCCAATGGCGCCACAGTTCTCTGGAAGGATTAGCATGGGTACTGTCCCCCACCATCTCTGTTTTCCAATCAGCAGGGATGTGGTGGGAAGGAAGACAAACATTTCTTTTATTTATTTTTTTCTTTTTAGATATGTCAAAATACATGCTACACTCATTATATGTTCTACATCGAGTATACCTTCCCATTTCGGTGTTGTACAGGATATGGAGTTATACTGATTGTGTATTCATACATAAACATAGGAAAAAGGAAAGTTGTATCCAATTAATTCTACTGTCCGTCCTATTCCCATCTCTCATCCCTTCCCTGCACTCCCCGCTGTCCAATTTGGTGAGCCTTCCCCCACTCCCCTGCCTATTCTGAGCCAATATCCTCAATCAGAACATTTGGCCTTTGGTTTTTTGGGATTGACTTATTTCAGTTAGCATGACAGTCTCCAGTTCCATCGTTTTTACTGACAAATGCCATAATTTCATTCTTCTTTATGGCCGGGCAATATGTCATATTCTTTATGGAGCACAATTCCATTCATCAGTTGTAGGGCACCTAGGTTGGTTCCATAGTTTAGCTATTGTTACTTGAGCTTCTATAAACATTGATGTGGCTGTCTCCCTATAGTATGCTGATTTTTAACTTTTTTGGGTAGATACCTAGGAGAAGGATAACTGGGTTAAATGGTGGTTCCATTCCAAATTTTCCTAAGAATACCCGTACTGCTTTCCATAATGGTTGCACAAATTTGCAGTCACATCAGCAATGCCTGTATGTATCCTTTTCCCCATATCCTCACCAACATTTATTGTTCCTTGTATTCTTGATAACTGCCATTCTGACTGGAGTGAGATGAAACTGGAGTGGTTTTTATTTGCATTTCTCTCATTGCTAAAAATGTTGAACATGCTTTCATATATTTATCAATCAATCGTGTTTCTTCCATGAAGTGTCTGTTCAATTCCTTTGCCTATTTATTGATTGGGTTATTATTATTATTTTTTTTGGAATTGAGTTCTTTATATATCCTGGAAATTGATGCTCTGAGGTACAGGTGGCAAAGATTTTCTCTCATTCTGTAGGCTCTCTCTTCATGTTGTTTTCTTTGCTGTGAATAAGTTTTTTTTTTTTTAGTTTGATACCATCCCATTTATTGATTCTTGATGTTTACTTCTTGTGCTTTAGGAAGGACCGAGTATTTCTTGCAAGCTTCCAGGTGAAGCTGGTGTGTGCATCCTGGGTGCCCTGTGAGAATCTCTACTGAGTGCAGGGGCATTTTGCATCATGGAATGTTTGCAGATGAGAACTCTTGGGTGGGAGGGTCCTGGATTTGAGTCCAGCTGTTTATCAGTCTTTAGATCTAGAAAAGCTTCCTTAACCTGGATGAAACCTGTTTCTGTGATATTGAGTGGGCAATCTGGATAATAGTTGTCGCCTGAGGACAGATGCATCTGCCCTTTCTATCTAGCTGAATGTCACTTACCCTGGAGAGCCTTCCTACTATCAACTACCTGGTCATGTTCATACTTTAAACACAACAAAACTCTTTAAGAACACTCATTCCAGTTTTTTTGTGCATTCATTTGTAGGGTAATTTGATTAGTGTCTTTCCCATAGTTTTCAGGAGAATAGAGCTTAACCTTGATTTTTATTAAGCTAATCATAATGTCAGTAGCTCTCAACATTGTACTGACATCTGCTTTGCAAATATATTAAATAAGTAAAATTTAACAGGAAAATCAATTAACAATACTCCTAAAACATAATGCATGCTGTCCAAAATATAAATTTATAGTTCACTATTTTCAGCTAATTGTTTCAGGGATATTCATTATCTGTTCTCATTCTTCACCCCCACTTTACATTTAAGTTTCTGTGTGTGTGTGTGTGTGTGTGTGTGTGTGTGTGTGTCTGTGTCTGTGTGTGTGTGTGAAACTTGTTGATAAATGGTTGAATCCTATCAATGGTGTGTGCGTTTGATGTGACCTTCTGGTGAATTGCAAGGCTAAGCAGGTCAGAGTTTCCCAGGGAATGCTTGTCATTGAAATAGATGTGCTCACAGGGAAACACAAAATTCAGAATGGCTGTTTCTCTGAGTCTCTAGACTGAAGCCCCCTCCCCTGCTGGAGCTTGGGCACAGGTGTTAGGAAAGGTCTTATGTTGATTTTCTTTAAAGCAATCACTCCTGTGGCCAGATTCTCATTGTGCTCCATCCTGTCATGAAAGAGACCTTCTGGTGTTTCCTCTGGGTGCCATTGGTATAACAATTCTCTCTGATAGCATTTCGCTTTGCTACAGCTTTTTCAATCCCAGACCCAAAGGAGTCTGGGATGTGGAAATATTAACATTTAGATTAATTTCTTCTAGCAGTTGTGTTATTGGATTTCTCTCGCTTGCCAGCTTACTTTAAACTGGCGTAACTCTCACCATCTCCTGTGGACCTCTTAAACAGGAAGCATTGGTAGAGTAATGTCTAGTAAAAAAGGATTGCATCCATTTAATCCACCCTCAGCATCCGGCACAAAACCATGCCCTGTTTAGCAGAAATGAAAAACATCTGTAAAGGCCTCAGTATGTCTATTTCAGGGATCTTTAAAGATCATTTAGTCCCTCTAGGACTCGAAGTACAGCATTTGCGTGACCAGGTCAGAAATGTAATTGTCTTGACATATGTGAGACAACTTTTTCCTATTTCTGCTTAAAACCTTTTAGTTGAAATTAAATGTTTTTTAACTATTCAAATAAAACTAAGGAAGAGCCAGGTGTGGTGGTGCATACATGTAATCCCAGTACTCGGGAGGCTGTGGTAGGGAGATCACAAGTTTGAAGCCATCCTTAGCAACTTTGCAAGGCCCTAAGAAACTTGGTGAGACCCTCTCTTAAAATAAAAATATGTAAAAAAGGACTAAGCTTAGTGCTTAAGTGCCGTTGGATTTAATCCCTGATACCAAAGTGGAACAGGAACCTTAAAGAAGAGACTTGGAGACATTTAGGAACTTGGAGTTTTGTTACTGGATGAAATATTCTCCAATATAGTGTTGAATTTTGTTTGTGTATAGAGAATATGTGTTTAGTTGCACATATTAAGGAGTAAAAAAAAAGTTTATTTCTCTCTATCAAATGGAACCAACTTTGAGTCTCATTTTTCTAGCTCCCAGGTTTTGGGGTAATCTCCAACTCCCCTCTCTCTAGAATCACAGTATTCTTTGTGACTCAGGCCATGGGCTGAGTAATGTCTAGAATGTCCAGGTAATCATGGGCTCACTGTTTAAGCTCAATCGACCACTTGGAGCAAGGTGAGTTTGTGTCTGTCCTGAGTGAAGTTCTGGCCACTATGACAGCCTCTTGACCTTAATGAAGAGTCATGAAAGGCTAACAATATAACACTTTTTTATATTGAGCCCAGCTAAGGGTGTTGGTTCTCAGTTCAAGACACATAAGTGGAGCATGAGTGACAGATGTCAGCACAGTGATAGTGAAAGCCCCAGGGAAGGACTGAAGACAGTCCTGGAAGCTAGGTCTTTGCTCCTCAACCAGATCCACGGTGCAACATGCACAATTACAGAACTGTGCCCTCCCAAGAACATCCAGAATCCTTTTGTTCTTCCACTGGGAGAAATTCACCAAGAATCTAGCTGACACAGGGCATCTGTGTTCATCCCCAAGAAAACATTCATGCCACTGCCTTTAGCTCCTGATTGCTATTTGGAGACTGGTGCTGTTCCAGGAAACCTAACCTGATCCCTGGCAATCCTCACCCATGAGGGAGTGGGCTGGTGATGTTACTTGCCACTCTCCCAGTGATAGACAGGAAGTACTCTTTTTATTTATTTGTCCTAATTGACATAAAATTTACATATTTATAGTGTTCTATGTGATGTGTTTTTTTTTTTTTTTTGGAGAAGTACCAAGAATTGAACTTGGGGGCACTTGGCCAGTGAGTCACATCCCCAGCCCTATTTTGTATTTTAGAGACAGGGTTTCACTGAGTTGCTTAGTGTCTCATTGTTGCTTAGACTGGCTTTGAACTCGAATGGTTCTATCTCAACCTTCTGAGCCACTGGATTACAGGCAGGCATGCACCACCGCCCTCTTTGTTATTTTAAAATGAGTAAAAGAAAACAATAAAATTATAGGATACAAAATGATAGCATTCTAATAAACGATGGATCTAGATGATGCTCATCTGTGCCTGGTAACCCACCCCCCTCTCTCTTTCACACATACACACACACATACACACACAGACAGATATCATCTGTCTCTGATAGAACATACCACCACCCACCACCTACACCTGGCCAAACCTCCAGACCTAATTATTGGTTCACAGAATGCACAGGGAACGGTGGAACATGTTAAATGACACTCAGGGAGTACAACCAGGAAAATAGTGAGTGGAGAACTACAGAATCAATGACCTAGTTTCTTCAACAAATTATTTGTGAGAATATGAAAAGGGAGACAGCAGAGTACCTGTGTATCAAAAGCAGACTTAAGAGAAACGCTTATCAATTGCAATATATGGATTTTTAAAATTTAGATTAAGACAAACTGTAAAAACTTAAATAAAATTTATGAGACAATTGGATATTGGAATACTGATTAAATATTTAATGAACTTAAGGAATTATTAACATTTGTAGGTATACGATGGTATCACTTATAAAGTTCCGATATTATTTATGATTTTAAAATTAGAGAATAGTGACATAATTTTTAAAAAAATGCAGAAAAATTTACAGATAAATTGTTCTAAGATTTGCTTCAAAATGAGTGTGGAGGAAAGGAAACATGGGGTAGGGTGGAGATGTTGCTGGTCATTGCTTTTGAACTGAATCAGGTTATTGGCACATGGCACTTTTGTTTTAGTCTTTTATTTGTTTGTTTGACTTCTGTGATGACAAAGGCATGACAAGAGCAATTAGAGGAGGAAGTTGGTTTGCTGCTCATTGTTTCAGAGGTCTCAGTCTGTAGATGGCCAACTCCAAGGCTCTGGGCCTGAGGTGAGGCAGCACATCACGGCAGAAGGGTGTGGCAGAGGAAAGCAGCTCAGAACATGTCAACAGAAAACAGAGAGAGTGCCACTCACCAAGGAAAAATATATATACCCCCAAAGTATGTCCCTGCAACTTATCTCATCCAGACTCACCCTACCTGCCCACAGTTCCCGCCCAGTTAATACATTCACATGGATCCAGGCTCTGATTAGGATAAGGCTCTCAGAACCCCATCATTTCACCTCTGAATTTTCTTGCACTGTCTCACATGTGAGCTTTTGGGGGACACCTCCTAACTGAACCATAGCAGAGTTCATGATATTCTTTCTTCTCTCTTTGAACTCTTCCATAATAAGAAAGACTCTGTGTGTGTGTGTGTGTGTGTGTGTGTGTGTGTGTGTGTGTGGAAGTGGGGAGAGAAAGCAAAATCAAGTTCCACCAGAGGAATGACCAGGAGCCAAGGCTTTGAAGCAGAGTTCTACCTTGCACATGTGACTGGGAATGAAAAGCAAATGAAGCTCCTTGCTCCTGTGGTATCACAGGCTTCTATAGAGAGTCTCAAAGTAGATGCCACACTTCTCAGAATAAACCACAGTTACCTTCAGGAGTCACTGGCCATCCTGTGTCTATCATGAGTGTCCATTTTCAAAGACAGTGACATGAGTTCCACCATGATGCCTTCAACTCTACCTATTTCCCAATGCCTCTCAGACCACTCCCCACAGGACACTGTATTTTCTCTTGATTCACTTCTGTGCCATCTGCTTAAGCTTCAATTTTGTGTTCCTTAAAATACTCAGTCATCCAAATTGCTTAATAACTAAGTTTGGAAAATTCTACATGTACTCCTTTCTTTAAGAATTCCCACTGTCTACTTATTTCTTTTTCTTTGATAATCAGCTAACAGTTGATGGGGAAGTGCTAACACCTCCAGGGAAATAAAAGAATCCTACTTTCCAACATAAGCAATCACCTCCTGGATGACTCTTTTCCTGTCTTTTGGTCACATAGGCTTGATTATAAACTTATTAACCTAGATTTAAGGAAATCTTAAATCTATAAGGGGTTAGACAATCCCATTCCCAGGGGCACCAGCTCTGAATCCCCTTCTATCTGGAGAGGTCTTTCTCTCTCTAGAGATCAGGATGGGACTATTGATCCAGTGTGTTTTGTGTCTTATAAGGATATCAGGGTAGAAAAATGCAAAGCCACTGAGATGTTCGCAGGCTACCTTTCTGCTGTGTCCACCTTCTCCAAGAATGTGGAAGGCACTTTCCTGAGAGCAGCACTACATGGAGCCCAGGACCAACCAAAGCCACTAGCCATATTGACACCCCAGGATCATACAAGTTGCCATCTAACCCTTGTTTTTTTTTTTCTTTAATTTCATCCTAAACACAATCTTCTTTCTTTTTCTCCTTCTGATATCAAAATATTTGGGTCTGTTTTTGCAGCATTTATACATCTTTTACACAACTTCATATTTATTACACCAAATGCCTTTGAACAACTCCCATTTGTGACTAAAACATTTTCCATCTTCTTAGCTCTAGTGATTCTGATCAGAGTAAAATTTACTGTATGTTTAGTACTTGTGACAGGCCAGGAAGGAAATTTCTTTTCATATCAGGTAACAAATACAGGTAGCTTAGTTAAACTCTACACAGTTTTCAAAGGTCTGGTTTTAGAAGAGAGTTATCATGTTGTTTTAAATCATCACTTATTTAGAAACTTGTGTGGGATGGTGGTAAGCATGGGTTCGAGCGATATCCAACTTCTAACTTGAGTCTTTAGTCCTGTTGGAGGGGCCAACTATTGCCCACATTTCACATTTATGAAAATGAGGCACAAGGTTAAAGCAAGAATTATAGCTCAGACAGCCTAGCTTCCAGAGACTTCAGTGTTAACAAGGAATTTGCTACAAACAAAACCTCATACCATTTCTATGACCATGGGCTTGATAAGCACACAGCTTTTTCAAATGAAATAGCACACGGCCCATGGGAGGGCTGCCTTCTTACCAACTCTTCAGGAGATCTTTGGAAACATTTTCCTATGAACAAAAATTTTTTAATGGAGCTGTGTTGTTATAAGACTAAAGATTTTTTAAAAATGAACAGTACAATAACTTGGAGTTATATAAAATGCTTCCATCCCAAATCGTTATTGAAATGCTACAAAAACAAATATTCTTGCAGCTATATTTTACATATTGAGAGCAATTTTCTGGATGAATTCAATTGGAGAAAATCTGTTATGTGAACATAATACTTTTATCTCATGACACTTAAAGAATATATACGGTTAAAAAGGCATGTTAGAGTATTTTTACTTTAAAACATTTTTTTCTTGGCTCAAGGTGAAAAAGGGCAAACTACTAAAATGACACATGGAACATCTTTCTGGCCACCAAAGGGAAGGGCAGGAAGAAGCTGTCAGAGTAGCTCTGGGAGTCCAGGGCTACAAAGATGCCAGGGTTGGACGGTGCACAAAGCCTCCTGTCCTAACCTGAATGTTTCTTACATTTTGTGTGCACTTCACTGTTCAAAATTTAATGTCAACAGAACCCAAAGATAAGAGCAATTCCACATGAGTGCACTATGTTTTTATGTAAGTAGCATCCCTGAGATTTCACATCTCTGTTCCCCAAATCCCAAGTATTATCTCTCCATGACCTTCAGTGACCAGGAGGGGCTATTGGGTCGGGAGGAGGCAGGGCAGGTAGTGAGGCTCAGTTACTGTTGCAGGCAAGCCCGTCCCAGCTGCTGGCCCAGCGGTTGCTTCCCTGCAAGTGGGATTATGGAGATGAAGCCACAGAATACTCTGGAATCTCCAGGGCTTTGCCAGGGGTGTCTTCTCCAATGGCTGCAACTCACCCTCCCCACACAGTTCAGGGAGAGGCCCGAAGACCAGAAATAGATTTCTTCTTACCAAAGCGACCAGTTCAAAGTGAATCAAATCTACAATGGTTCAAGAAAAGCATGTCTGTCTATACTCCATCAATGGGAGCAAGTCCCCATCTACGTTGGCTTAAGGCAGGTGAATCCACATCTACCCTGGCTCAAGGTCAGCAAGTGTATACAGTGAGCAGTACAGGGAGTCATAGCCTGCTGCCTTCAGGAGACTCATATGATAGGAAAAGACATACACAGGCTGAAGGTAAAAGGTTGGGAAAAATCATACCACTCACATGGCCCTCGGAAGCAAGCAGGAGTGGCCATACTCATATCAAATAAAATCAACTTCAAACCTAAGTTAATTAAGAAGGATAAAGAAGGACACTATATACTGTTAAAAGGGACCATCCACCAACAAGACATAACAATTATCAATTTGTATGCACCAAACAATGGAGCTGCAATCTACATAAAACAAACGCTCCTCAAGTTCAAGAGTCAAATAGACCATAACACAATAATTACGTGGTTGAAGTGGGTGACTTCAACACACCGCTCTCGCCATTAGACAGATCCTCTAGACAAAAACTGAATAAAGAAACTATAGAACTCAACAGCACAATCAATAACCTAGACCTAACTGACATATATAGAATATACCAACCATCATCAAGTGGATACACGTTCTTCTCAGCAGCACATGGATCCTACTCAAAAATAGACCATATATTATGCCATAAGGCAAATCTTAATAAATATAAAAGTGTGGAGATAATACCATGCACCATATCTGACCATAATGGAATGAAATTGGAAATCAATGATAAAAAAAGGAAGGAAAAATCCTACACCACATGGAAAATGAACAATATGTTATTGAATGATCAATGGGTTACAGAAGACATAAAGGAAGAGATAAAAAAATTCTTAGAGTCAAATGATAATACAGACACAACATACCGGAATCTATGGGACACAATGAAAGCAGTTTTAAGAGGGAAATTCATATCCTGGAGTTCTTTCATCAAAAAAAGAAAAAACCAACAAATAAATGAACTCACACTACACCTCAAAAACCTAGAAAAGGAAGAACAAAACAACAGCAATTGTAGTAGAAGACAAGAAATAATTAAAATTAGAGCAGAAATAAATGAAATTGAAACAAAAAAAACCATTGAAAAAATTGATAAAACTAAAAGTTGGTTCTTTGAAAAAATAAATAAGATAGACAAGCCCTTAGCTATGCTAACAAAAAGAAGAAGAGAGAGAACTCAAATTACTAATATACGGGATGAAAAAGGCAATATCACAACAGACACTACAGAAATACAGAAGATAATTAGAAAGTATTTTGAAACCCTATATTCTAATAAAATAGAAGATAGCGAGGATATCGATAAACTTCTTAAGGCATATGATTTGCCCAGATTGAGACAGGAAGACACACACAATTTAAACAGACCAATAACAAAGGAAGAAATAGAAGAAGCCATCAAAAGACTACCAACCAAGAAAAGCCCTGGACCTGATGGGTATACAGCGGAGTTCTACAAAACCTTCAAAGAAGAACTAATACCAATACTTTTCAAACTATTTCAAGAAATAGAAAAAGAAGGAGCTCTTCCAAATTCATTCTATGAGGCCAACATCACCCTGATCCCAAAACCAGACAAAGACACTTCAAAGAAAGAAAACTACAGACCAATATCTCTAATGAACTTGGATGCAAAAATTCTCAATAAAATTCTGGCGAATCGAATACAAAAACATATCAGAAAACTTGTGCACCATGATCAAGTAGGATTCATCCCTGGGATGCAAGGCTGGTTCAATATACGGAAATCAATACATGCTATTCACCACATCAATAGGCTTAAAGACAAGAACCATATGATCATCTCGATAGAAGCAGAAAAAGCATTTGACAAAATACAACATCCCTTTATGTTCAAAACATTAGAAAAACTAGGGATATCAGGAACTTACCTCAACATTGTAAAAGCTATATATGCTAAACCTCAGGCTAGCATCATCCTAAATGGAGAAAAACTGAAGGCATTCCCTCTAAAATCTGGAACAAGACAGGGATGTCCTCTATCACCACTTCTATTCAATTTAGTTCTCGAAGTACTAGCCAGAGCAATTAGACAGACAAAAGAAATTAAAGGCATAAAAATAGGAAAAGAAGAAATTAAATTATCGCTATTTGCAGATGACATGATAATTTACTTAACAGACCCAAAAGGATCTACAAAGAAGCTGCTAGAGTTAATAAATGAATTCAGCAAAGTGGCAGGATATAAAATCAACACGCACAAATCAAAGGCATTCCTGTATATCAGCAACAAAACCTCTGAAATGGAAATAAGGAAAACCACTCCATTCACAATATCCTCAAAGAAAATAAGATACTTGGGAATCAACCTAACAAAAGAGGTGAAAGATTTATACAATGAAAACTACAGAACCTTAAAGAGAGAGATAGAAGAAGATCTCAGAAGATGGAAAAATGTACCCTGTTCATGGATAGGCAGAACTAACATCATCAAAATGGCGATATTACCCAAAGTTCTCTACAGGTTTAATGCGATGCCAATCAGAATCCCAAAGACATTTCTTGTAGAAATAGATAAAGCAATCATGAAATTCATATGGAAAAACAAAAGACCCAGAATAGCAAAAGCAATTCTAAGCAGGAAGTGTGAATCTGGAGGTATAGCGATACCAGAGCTCAAACTGTACTACAAAGCAATAGTAACAAAAACAGCATGGTACTGGTACCAAAACAGGCAGGTGGACCAATGGTACAGAATGGAGGACACAGAGACTAATCCACAAAGTTACAACTATCTTATATTTGATAAAGGGGCTAAAAACATGCAATGGAGGAAGGATAGCATCTTCAACAAATGGTGCTGGGAAAATTGGAAATCCATATGCAACAAAATGAAATTGAATCCCTTTCTCTCGCCAGCCACAAAAGTTAACTCAAAATGGATCAAGGAGCTAGATATAAAAACAGAGACACTGCGTCTGATAGAAGGAAAAGTTGGCTATGATCTACATATTGTGGGGTCGGGCTCCAAATTCCTTAATAGAACGCCCGTAGCCCAAGAGTTAATGACAAGAATAAACAAATGGGACCTACTTAAACTAAAAAGTTTTTTCTCAGCAAGAGAAACAGTAAAAGAGGTAAATAGAGAGCCTACATCCTGGGAACAAATTTTTACCCCTCACACCTCAGATAGAGCCCTAATATCCAGAATGTACAAAGAACTCAAAAAATTAAACAATAAGATAACAAATAATCCAATCAACAAATGGGCCAAGGACCTGAACAGACACTTCTCAGAGGAGGACATACAATCAATCCACAAGCACATGAGAAAATGCTCACCATCTCTAGCAATCAGAGAAATGCAAATCAAAACCACCCTAAGATACCATTTCACTCCTGTAAGATTGGCAGCCATTATGAAGTCAAACAACAATAAGTGTTGGCGAGGATGTGGGGAAAAGGGCACACTTGTTCACTGCTGGTGGGACTGCAAAATGGTGAGGCCAATTTGGAAAGCAGTATGGAGATTCCTGGGAAAGCTGGGAATGGATCCACCATTTGACCCAGCTATTGCCCTTCTTGGACTATTCCCTGAGGACCTTAAAAGAGCACACTATACGGATACGGCCACATCAATGATTATAGCAGCACAATTCACAATAGCTAGACTGTGGAACCAACCTAGATGCCCTTCAATAGATGAGTGGATAAAAAAATTGTGGCAGCTATACACAATGGAGTATTATGCAGCACTAAGAAACGACAAAATCATAGAATTTGCAGGGAAATGGATGGCATTAGAGCAGATTATGCTAAGTGAAGCTAGCCAAGCCCTAAAAAACAAATGTCAAATGTCTTCTTTGATATAAAGAGAGCCACTAAGAATAGAACAGGAAGGAAGAGCATGAGGAAAAGACTAACAGTAAACTAAGACGAATGGGGGGAGAGAAAGGAAGAGAGAAGGGAAAACATATGGAAATGGTAGGAGACCTTCAGTGATACACAAAATTATAAGAGGTTATGAGGGGCAAGGGGGTGGGGGGAAAAAAGGGGAGAGAATTGAACAACAGCAGAGGAGGTAGAGAGGGAAGATGGGAGGGGAGGGGAGGGGAGGGGGGATAGTAGGGGATAGGAAAGGTAGCAGAATACAACAGTCACTAATATGCCATTATGTAAAAATGTGAGTATGTAACAGAAGTGAGTCTGTATTATGTATTTGGGGAGTTCAAAACCCAATTGAGTCGAATGTATGAAAGATGATATGTCTTGAGCTATGTAATGTTTTGAACAATCAATAAAAAAAAAATAAAAAAAAGAGAGGTCTTAGGACAAGGGCTGGATCCCAGCAGCCATTGTCTCCAAGCCTCCAAATAAACTTTTCCTCCTTTAATTATTCTTGTCAGGTCTTTAGCCACAGCAGCAAAGCAGCTGACTAAAATAGGAATTGAATTTCATTCTTCTACATATGGATTTCTAGTTTCCTCAGCACCATTTGTCAAAAGGCTGTCTTTTTCTCCAACATATAGTTTTGGCACCTTTGTCAAGTATTAGATGGCTGTAATTATGCAGATTTGTCTCTGTCTTTTATTGTGATCCATTGGTCTTTATGTCTATTTTGATGCCAATACCATGCTGTTTTCACTACTATTGCTCTGTTATATAATTTCCAATAAGATTTTATGATACCCCAATATCACTTTTTTCTTGTTCAAAATTATGTTGGCCATCCTGGGTTTCTTATTCTTCCAAATAAACTTAATGACTTTTTTTTCTTTCCTAGTACTGTGAAGGTTATCATTGGAATTTTGATGGGGATTTTATTGAACCTGTATATTGCTTTTAGAAGTATGGTCATTTTGGCAATATTCTTACTAAGAACATGAGAAGTCTTTCCATCTTTTGAGGTCTTATTCAGTTTCTTTCTTTAGTGTTCTATAGTTTTCACTGTAGAGATCTTTTACCTCCTTGGTTAGATTAAGTCTTAGGTATTATTATTATTTTTTGGTTATTATTAAAGGGACTGTTTTCCTAATTACTTTCTCAGCTGAATCACTATCGGAGTATAGAAAGCTATTGATTTATGAATGTTGATCTCGTATCCTACTACTTTGCTGAATTTATTTATCAGCTCTAGAATTCTTCTGGTGGAATTTTTTGAGTCTTCTAGATACAGAATAATGTCATCAACAAAACAAAGATACATTATTCTTTTTTTCTTATTTGTATGATTTTCATTTACTTCTCCTGCCTGATTGCTCTGGCTAGAGTTTTGAGAACTATATTGAATAGAAGTGCTTACAGTGGAAAGCCTTGTCTTATTCTTGAATTTAGAGGAAAAGCTTTCAGTGTTTCTCCATTTAGTATGATGTTGGCTTTGAATTTGTTGTATATAGCCTTTATAATGTTGAGTAAATGCCTTCTTTCCCTATTTTTTATGATTTTTTAAAAGCTTTTTTAATTGACTTTTTAAAAAAATAAATGACAGCAGAATGCATTACAACTCTTATTACACATATACAACACATTTTTTCATATCTCTGTTTGTATATATTGTATGTTGACACCAATTCATGTCTTTATATGTGTACTTTGGATAATGATTTCCATCACATTCCACTGTCCTTGCTAATCCCCTGCCCTCTCCAATTCCTTTCCACCCCTTTTTCCTTGTCTTAATTAGTTTTACATGACAGTACAACTAATGTATTTGTACATTTTTATATATCATACATAGATGGATATAATTTGTCATTTTTCTGAGTGTACACATTACGAATCATATTAATCATGTCATCACATATATATACAGTAATAATGTCTGTTTCATTCTACTATCTTTCCTATACCCATCCACTTTCCCTCCCCTCCCATCACTTTCCTCTACCTAATCTAAGGTAACACTATTCTTCCCTAGTGCTCCCTGTCTTATTGTGAATTAGCATCTGCATATTAGAGAAAACATTTAGCCTTTGGTTTTGTGGGATTGGTTTATTTCATTTAGCATGATATTCCTCAACTCCAGCTATTTACTGGCAAATGCCATAATTTTAACTCTTCTTTAAAGCTGAGTAATATTCCATTGTGTGCATATACCTCATATTCTTCATCCATTCATCTATTGAGGAATACTTAGGTTGGTTCCATAGTATAGCTATTGTGAATTGAGCTGCTATAAACATTGATGTGGTGTGTTACTATTGTATGCTGATTGTAAGTCCTTTGGGTATAAACCAAGGAGTGGGATAGCTGGATCTGATGGAGGTTCCATTCTCAATTTTCTGAGGAATCTCCATACTGCTTTCCATAGGGGTTGCACCAATTTGCAGTCCCACCAGCAATGTATGAGTCTACCTTTTCCCCACATCCTCACCAACATTTATTGTTGTCTGTGTTCTTGATGATTGCCATTCTGACAGGAGTGAAGTAAAATCTTAATGTAGTTTTGATTTGCATTTCTATAATTGCTAGAGATGTTGAATACTTTTTCATATATTTGTTGTTCGATTGTATTTCTTTTTCTGTGAAGTATCTGTTGAGTTCCTTACCCTATTTATTAATTGAGCATTTTTTTTGGTGTATAGTTTTTGAGTTCTTTATATATCCTAGAGATTAATGCTGAATTTTAACATGAGTTATTGCTATATTTTATCAAAGACCTTTTCTGCACTATTGAAAGGATTATATGATTCTCATTTTTAATTCTATTTATGTTGTGAATTACATTTATTGATTTGTGTATATTGAACAAAGCTTGTATCCCTGGCATGAAGTCCTGCTTGATCATGTTATATTATCTTTTTAATATGATTTGAACTTGGTTTATTAATATTTTATTAATGATTTTTGCATCTATATTTATCAGGGATATTGGTCTATAGTTTTCTTTCCTAGATGTATCTTTCTCTGGTTTTGGCATCAGGGTTACACTGGCTTCATAGAAAGTAATTGTGGGTATTTCTTCCCTTTCAGTTTCATGGCATAATTTGAGAAAGGGTGGTATTCTTATGGAAAAGTCTGGTAGAACTCAGCCACAAATCCATCTGATTCTGGGCTTTTCTTTCTTTTAATTGCTATTTTAATTTGATTATTGGTCCATGTAGGTTTTCTATATCTTCCTGGCTCAATTTGGGCAGATCATATGTATCTAGAAATTTGTAATGTCTTCTAGATTTTGCAGTTTATTGAAATATACATTTTCAGAATAGATTCTAATGATTTTCCAAGTTTCAAATTGATGTTAAATTCTGCTTTCATTCCATTATGGTCTGATATGATGCATGAAACTACATATTTTATTGTTGATGTGTTTGGTTTTTTTTTTTTGTATTTGCTAAGACTTGCATTGTGACCTAGAATATTGTCTATTTTGGGAAAAGTTCTGTGAGAAGGTAAACTCGGCTGTTCAGATGGTAAAATATTTTATAGCTGTCTATTAGGTTCATTTAATTTATAGTATAATACAGGTTGTACAGGTTGGATGTATCTTTATTGATTTTTTTTTATTGAAGAGTGGTTGAAATTAGTCAGTATAGTTCTATTGAGGTCCACCTGGAATTCTATGTCAAGGAGTTATATTTTTAATGTAACTTAATGAACTGACATTTGGAGCACATATATTTACTATCATTTTATCTTCTTCTTGTACTATTCCCTTTACCAGGATATAGTGGCCTTTTTTTTTTGTCTCTTCTGATTAATTTTTGCTTGAAATCCGGATTGTCAGATATGAGAATAGCTACTCTGTTTGTTTTGGGATTTCATTTGCATAGAACATCTTTCCCCCTCCATTTATATTCAGCCTGTGAGTGTCTTTGCCAATAAGGTGAATTTCTTGTAAACAGTATATAGTTGGATCTTGTTTTTTGACCCATTCTAGTAATCTGTCTTTTAATTAAGGAGTTGAGACCATTTATGTTCAGTGCTATTTTTACTGTCAGTTTGAGTTTTTGTTACATTTAATTCTGTTAATTTTAATTTAGATGATTGGTCTTCTATTGATCTTCATCTTTTTGGAACTTTTAGAATTTGCTTTTGGGTTCTTCTGTGTGTAGTTAATCTTTGAGAATCCATTGTAGTGCTTACATTGTTGGCATATATTCTTTCAGTTAATTCTTATCATAGAAAGTTTTTATTTCTTCATTGAAAATGGAAGAGAGCTTTGCTGGGGATAGCAATCATGATTAGCTATTATTTTCTTTTAGAGCTTGGAATGTCTCATTCCAGGTCATTCTTGTTTGTATTGTATTGAGAAATCAGAAGTGATCTTATTGGTTTGTCTCTGAATGTGACCTGATGTCTCTCTCACAGCTTTTAATGTTCTTTCCTATTTCCTATGCTAAGCATTTTGATTATGATGTGTCTTAGAGATCTTCTCTACTGATCAAGTCTATTTAGGGTCCTGCATGTGGAGGCATATCTCCTTTCTGATATGGGGAAAGTTTTCTGTGACTGTCTCATTGAAAATGCGTTTAGCATGTATTTCCATGTTCTCTTCTATCCCAATAATTCTCATATTTGGTCTCCTGGCTTATGTCCTAGAGTTCTTGTATATTTGGACCATGTTCTCTCATTATTTTTCCTTTATTGTATTCTGTTTACTCAAGTTGATATATCCTGTCTTAAAGACCTGAGATTCTATTTCAAGGACTGAAATTACATTTTTCTGAACAGTCTTATCTGTTGGTGGTTGTTTCAAGTGAATTTTTTATTTAGTTCGTTGTATTTTATTTCTAGAAGATCTGACTGCTTTTTTCAATATTTCTGTTTATTTATTGAAATTATCTTTTATCTCCTTTATTTTCTCTGAATTGATTTCTTAGATCTCCTTTCAGTTCATTGAACAGGTGGGGGTCATGAAATAGCACTAATGTCAACAACAGATGTATAGTTTTGAGATATATTCACCATCTACCTTGATATCTGTAATAGTAATTGCCATCTATATAGGAATGATGGGGTAAGCATTTAACATCAGATCAAAAAAATAAGAAAAAACACCCACTGTGAACTATATCAGGTACTTATCAGGTATTTACTATATTGTCCACTATACTAATATTCACAATAATCAGTTTTTAAATAAATTTTCTCTGGAATTTCATGCACTTTCTTTTCTGTGGGATTCTTTATTGGGGTATTGTAAACTTTGGAGGAGGTATTTTTCCTTTTCCTGTTTCTCATGTTTTCAGAGGTCTTGAACTTGCACATCAGTTGACATAAGTTCCCCTTCAGCTTTTATATCCATGTACTTTCATGTGTAGTTCTTTTTTTTTTTTATTCTAGGATTTCAAAGTTTTTGGTATGTGTAGATGTTAATGGGTAGAGCTGAAAGTCCACTCTGCTTGTTCCCCTCTGGGGCCTGATTTTTGGTTTTGGGTATTCATCACCCAAATTCTATGAGATGAAGTAATGTTTAGGCCCTGGTGGGACTAGATCATGTGTGGGGTGAGATTAACTCTTGCTTTGTTGAGTTGTAATTATTTCTCAGCATCACAATCTTTACTCTGTCATCTTGAATGTGCAAATTACTTCCCAGTCCCATTTAGAGCAGGTGGGGGGCATGAAATGGCACTAATGTCAACAACAGATGTATAGTTTTGAGATATATGTTCACTGTCTACCTTGATATCTGTAATAGTAATTGCCATCTATATAGGAATGATGGGGTAAGCATTTAACATCAGATAAAACAAATACCCACTGTGAACTATATCAGGTACTTAACATCAGGTATCTACTATGTTGTCCACTATGCTAATATTCACAATAATATGAATGAGAAATGAATTACAAAGACTATGTTGTTTTTTTTATTTAGTGAAATTAGATTCTTAAGAAAAAATAAGATGGGAGGATGAGAGAAAGTTTGAAATAGTTTAAATTGATCAGAAAGTTGGCAGGAGGTAGCAGAATGAATAAAAGATCAAATGTTATGCCACAAAGCAACTCTTAGCAAAGACACACACACACACACACACACACACACACACACACACAAATAGAGATACTACCCTGCATTCTATCTGATCATAATGGAATGAAATTAGAAATCAATGATAAAATTAAAAATAGAAGCTACTCTAACACCTGAAAACTAAATGGTGCACTATTGGATGATGACAGAAGAAATGAGGGACAAAATTTTTAAAAAAGTACTTAAATGAGAGCACCAATATAATGTGTCAAAATCACTGAGACACTATGAAGGCCATGCTGAGAGGAAGGTTCATTGCATTCAGCTCATTCACTAAAAGAATAGAAAGCCAATAAATAAATGACTGAACATTACATTTCAGAGCCCTAGTAAAAGAAGAATAAATCAACACCAAAAGCAGTAGAAGACAGAAAATAATTTAAATCAGCTGAAATCAATAAAATAGAAACAACAGAAACCAGAAACAATCCAAAAAAATTGATAAAACAAAAAGTTGATTCCTTGAAAAAATAAATCAAATTGATAAACCCTTAGCCATGCTGATGAAGAGAAAGATAAAACTCAAGTTACTAAAATTCATGATGAAAAAGGAAATATTACAATGGGCACTGCTGAAATACAGAAGATAATTAGAGACTCTCTTGAAAACTTAGATTCCAATAAAATAGAAAATGTCAAAGACATTGACAAATTTCTAAAAACATATGACCTACCCAAACTGAATCTAGAGGACATATACAATTTAATCATATCAATTCAAGCAATAGGAGATGCCATTAAAAACCTACAAACCAAGAAAAGTTCAGGATGAGATGGATTCTCAGCCATGTTCTATAAGACCTTCAAAGAAGAATTAACACCAATACTCCTCAAATTATGCCATGAAATAGAAAAAGAGAGAACACTTCCAAACACATTCTATGAGGCTAGTATCATCCTGATAACAAAACCAGACAAAGATGCATCAAGGAAAAAAAAATCATACCAATATTTCTGTTGAACATAGAATTCTAGCAAATTGCATACAAAAACATATTAAAAAGATAGTACACCATGATCAAGTGGGGTTCATCGTAGGGATTCAAGGTTGGTTTAACATATGGAAATCAATAAATGTAATTTATCACATCAATAAATTTAAAGAAAAGAATCATATGATTATGTAAATATTTGCAGAAAAAGCATTTGACAAAATGTAGCACCCCTTCATGTTCAAAACACTAGAAAAACTAGGGATAGTTGGAAAACACTTTAATTTTGTAAAAGGCATTCATGCTAAGCTCATGACCAACATCATTCTAAATGGAGAAAAACTGAAAGCATTCCCTCAAAAAACTGGAACAATACAATGATGCCCCCTATCATTACTTCTATTCAACATAGTCTGAATACTCTAATGAGAGCAATTAGACAAACAAATGAAACTAAAAGGATACAAAAAAGAAAAGAACTCAAACTATCACTATTTACTGATGATATGATTCCTATATTTAGAAGATCCATAAAATTTCACCAGAAAATTTCTAAAACTAATAAATAAATTCAGCAAAGTAGCAGGATATAAAACCAACACTCACAAATCAAATGCATTCCTATACATTCCTAAGGAATCCACTGAAAGAGAAATTAGGAATACTACTCCATTCACAATAGAGTAGTATTATATTGTTCCCAAGTATTAAAAAATACTTGGAAACCAATCTAGCAAGAGAGGTGAAATACTTGAAAATGAAAACTACAGAACATTAAAGAAAGAAATTGAAGAAGACTTTAAAAGATGGAGAGATCTCCCATGCTCTTGGATAGGCAGAATTAATATTCTCAAAATGGCCATACTAACAAAAGCATTATACAGATTTAATGCAATTCCTATTAAAAATCCCAATGACATTAATTTATATAAATAGAAAAAGGAATCATGAAATTTATTTGGAAAAATAAGAGACTCAGAATAGCCAAAGAAATCCTGGCAAGAAAAGCGAAGCAGGAGGATCACAATACCAGACTTTAAACTATATTACAGAGCTATAGTAACAAAAACTTCATAGTATTGGCACTAAAACAGAAATGTAGACTAGTGGTACAGAATAGACTACTCGGAGACAAACCCACACAAATACAGTTATCTTATACGAGACAAAGGTGCCAAATACATTCATATTAGAAATAATAGCCTTTTGAACAAATGGTGCTGAGAAAACTGAAAATCTATATGAAGCAAAATTAAATTAAATCTCTCTCACCCTGCACAGAACCAAAGTGGATCAAAGACTTAAGTACCCAAACAGAGACCCTGTACCTAATAGAAAAAAAAAAAGGAGGACCAAGTCAGCTTAGGAACTGACTTCTTTAACAAGATTCCTAAAGCACAAGAAGTAAAATCAAGAAGCTAGGAATGGGATGGATTCAAACTAAAAAACTTCTTCTCAGCAAAGGAAACAATCAGGAATGTGAAGTGAGAGCCTACAGAATGGGAGAAAATCTTTAATGGTCTGTCTGAGATGAATGTAGTAATCCCCAGGATATATAAAAAATTAAAACTTAATACCAAAACAACAAATAACCCAATCAGTAAATGGGGTAAAGAACTGCACAGGCACTTCACAGAAGAAGAAATACAATTGATCTACAAATATACTAAAAAAATGTTATACATCTCTAGCAATTAGAGAAATTGAAATAAAAACTACACCGAAATTTCATCTCACTTCAATCAGAATGGTAATTATTAAGAATACAAGCAACAATAAATATTGGTGAGAATGCAGGGGAAAAGGTACACTCATACATTTCTGGTGGTCTTGCAATTGGTGCAATAATTAAGGAAAAAGTAATGGAGATTCCTCAAAAACCTTGGACTAAAACTACCATTTGACCCCACTATCCCACTCTATAGTGTATATCCAAAGGACTTAAAATCAGCATACTATAGTGATGCAGCCACATCAATGTTTATAGCAGCTCGATTTACAATAGCCAAACTATAGATCCAAGTTTCCAGTCTCCCAGTCAACAAATGAATGAATAAAAATGAGATATTAATCAGCCTTAAAGAAGAAAGAAATTATGGCATTTACAGGAAAATGGATGAAGCTAGAGAATATCATGCTAAGCAAAATAAGGCAGTCCTCACAAATCAAAGGCTGAATGATTTTTTGATATGCAGATGCTAATTCACAATAACAGGGGGAGTTAGGGATAATGGTGGTACTCTACATTAGGCAGAGGGGAGTGAAAAGAGGGGAAGGCGTATGGGAGTAGGTAGGACAGCAGAATGAATTGAACATTATTACCTTATGTACAACTGGTGTGATTATACATTATATACAACCAGAAGAATGAGAAGTTATACTCCACTTATATATGATGTGTCAAAATGCATTCTACTGTCATGTATATCTAATTAGGACAAATAAAAAAGATTAACTGAAAGTAATAAAAAAGAAATTGAGAACAGGAAGATTTGGCTGTTAGTGTGGGAAGAGAGTGGAGAAGTATATATAAGAGGGAGGGACAACAGCCAAGGTACAAATAAACTGGTAACTGTGAGATAGAAACAACTCAAATCCATGTATAACTGAAACCTACATAAGACAAATCAACTTTAATAATAAACGTGCAGAAGGAACCTATAATGTCCAAGTAAAGTCATATAAATATGTATATATTTTTTCAAACTTATCCATTCAATGAGTATACACATGCACCCCCCACCCATCTACACACAAAAAATAATGCAGAATGAAAAAAATTAAAAAGAATACAATAAAATGAAAGCATATTCAAATTTTTAAAAGTTAAAATTATTTAAAAAAATACATGAATAGTTTAAAAATGGGAGTGTGAAGAAAGGAAAAAAGAAAAAAAAATCCTGCTGAGAAACAAGGGGTTTATATTCACTGAGGTATTCACAACTGTTAGCAGGGATGGAGTTTTCATTCTTTGCATTTTACTTTTTGCCTTATAAACTTGCGTTTAGGGTTGGGGGTTTTCATGTTCCTTGACTTTGGGTTCTTCACCTAGCTGCCAGCCTTTCTGGCTAGGAGACACAGCTGGTTGGAAGAGATCTCAAGCTTGCAGTCTCCCAGTTGGATAGCACAGTTTGTGTGCCGAGAAATTGTGTATTTCTCCTGCAGGGTTGGTGCAGAGTTCTAAACTGGAGATTCCAGTAATTGGGGTTTAGTTCCAAATAAACTTTGAAACTGTGTGGGAGTCTGAGAACTGATCTACATCTCCTGTTGCTGGGGAGATGCCAGTCTCAAAAGGATATCTTGATCTCTAGGGTCTCTAGTAAAATCCACGTTTATGGCATAGGGACAAATCATCCACAGGTCTTACCTTCACCACTGGTATCTGCCCTGGAGCGCAGAAGCTCCTGTGTGGCCACCGTAGCACCATCAACAATGGGAGTTTTCTACCTTGGAATCCAGAGCCTCAGTGGTCTAGAGCCTTTGTGCCTGTTTTAGTCTCTCTGGTTCTAGTGCCTTCTGCGAGTTTTATTAGTTGGCTGCAGGAGTTTTTCTTCTCTGATCTATGCTCAAAGTTGTGCTGTAGGATAGTGGCCACTTTCCCCACTGGAAGAATTTTCATATCTGGAATGCTTCCTGTCCCAGGGGAGCTACTTTTGGATTTGCTTCCACTGGTTAATTTCCCCTACCAATTCTGTGTTCATTAAAATCAGCTTTCTCTCTAACCCATGTGTTTCCCCAAGTCAATTTGTCTTTTTTTTTTTTTTTATTTCTTTGTCCACTGGCCATGCTGTCTCTATTACTTGTCTGCACTGACTTTCCCTTTGCTACTACTGCTGGTGGCCAAGGTAGCAGCCAAGATGGGGCTTCTCTATTGTATTATTTGTTATGTTCAATTTTCTGACTTTCTATGTCTCTATAGATTTATTTTCTCTCTTCAGTATTAAGTCTCAGTGAGTTCCCCTATTTACCCACTTCAGTGAAAAGCAGTCTTATGAGGAGCTGCTGAGGAGTGTGTCCTTTCTCTAATCATCCATCATTTTCTCTTTCACCATTATCGTACACTCATTTACTCAATGAAGAAGTGCTAGATAATTATTTAAAAATTATTTATTCAATGAAGAAGTGCTAGATAATTATTTAAAATTATACCTAGTCATTCATTTAATGGAGGATAGAGGAAATATAGATTTATATTAACTGAATTGAACAAACCAACAATGAAACATCTCCAGAGCGACTAGCTTCCCAACCCCAAGTGTGGATTGTGAAATTTGTTATCAAGAGAGACTCTCTTTTTCTTTTTTTTTCCACATTATTCTTGTATTACAATTGTATGTAATGTTCTACACATGGATAACCAGTTTCCCCAGCACTATTTTGTTTAAAAAAGAAAAACAAACCTGTATTTTCTCCAGTGTATGCTTTTTGGTATTTTTGTCAAAGGTCTGATGACTGTACATGGGTGGGTTTTTCTGTCTGTCTTCTATTCTGTACTATTGGTCTGTGTGTCTGGTTTTATGCCAGAACCAGGCAGTTTTTATTACTATAGCTCCATGGTATAATTTAAAGTTGGGTATTGTGATGCCTCTAGCATTGCTTTTTAGTTTTAAAATTGCTTTGACCTTTCTGGATCTTTCATTCATTCAAATGAATTTCAGGACTTTGATGTTGAATTCATTCAATTGCTTTGGGTAGTATGGCCATTTTAACAATATTAATTCTTCCCATTCATGAACGTGGAAGATCTTTCCATATTCTCAGATCTCCTTCAGTTTCTTTCTTTAATGTTATATAATTTTCACCCTAGAGGTCTTCCCCCTCTTTGGTTAGGTTTATCCCTAGGTATTTTATTTTGGTTTTTTTTTTTTTGAGTCTATTATAAATGGGATTGTTTTCCTGATACCTTCTAGCAGATTTATTGTTAGTGTATAGGAAAACTATTGATTTTTCTATGTTGATTTTTGTAACCTGCTATGTTGCTGAACTTGTTTATTAGCTCCCAAAATCTTTTGGTGGAGTTTTTTTTTTTTCAGGATCATACCATCTGCAAAGAGTGATAATTTGACTTTGTTTCTTATTTTTATCTTCCTTCTCTTGCCTAATTGCGGACTAGAATTTTTTAGTGCTATAGTAATTAGGAGTTGTGAGAATGGACATCCTTGTCTCATTCCAGATTTAAAAGGAAATGCTTTCAGTTTCTTCCCATTTACTATTAGATTAGGTTTGGGTTATTCATATGTAGGATTTATGATGTTGAGAAATGTTCCTTTTAGCCCTAGTTTCTTCTGTGTTTCTATCATAAATGTGTGCCGAATCTTTTTGAAGGCCTTCTGTGCACTTACTGATATGACTTTTTGTCTTTAATTCTATTTATGTGATTAATTATATTTATTAATTATTAATTAATTTTTTATGTTAAAATGTCCTTGCATCTTTCAATATACCCAACTTAGTCATGATGTAAAATCAATTTAATATGTTGTTAAATATGATTTGCTAATATATTATTAAGTGTTTTTGTATCTAAGTTCATCACAAATATTGGTCTGTAGTTTTCTTTCCTTGATGTGTCCTTATATTGTTTTGGTATGAGTGTGATATTGGTTTCATAGAATGCATTTGGAAATGTTCCATCCCTTTCCATTTCATAGAATAATTTGATGAGTATTCTTTAAATTTATGGTAGAATTCAGCTGAGAATTCATTTCATACTGGGACTTTCTTTGTTGGAAGGCTTTTTAGTACTGTCTCTATCTCATTACTAGTTATTGTTCTGTTTATAATTTCTATGCACTCTTGATTCAATTTTGGCTGGTCATACGTATCTAGAAATATATCTATTTTTCCTAGGTTTTCCAATTTATTGGAGTATAAATTTTCAGAGTAGTTCCTAATGATCTCATGTGTTGTTTGTTCTGTGTTGTTTGTGATTTCTTCTTCCTCATCTCTAATTTTAATTTGGATCTTCTCTTTTTCTTTTGCTTAGTTTGGCTAAGGGCTTCTCAATTTTGTTTATCTTTTTGAAGATAATGTGAGTCTCTTTCAAACAGCATATATAGTTAGGCTGGCAGAATGGATTAAAAACCATACCTATGGCTTTTAATTGGAGAGTTGAGACCATTTACATTTAACATTTTGATAGATTGATACTTATTAATGTTGGCCATTTTGATTTTTTATAGTCTTTAATTTGGTCCTGTTTCTCACTTGCTTACCTACTCTTCAAATAAGATTTGTTCCTTTTTGAGCTCTAGGACTTATTTATTTTGTATGTGTAGAGTATTTCTTTAAGTTCTGTAGTTTCACCTTAATAGTCAATGAATTATTTTAGTTTCTGTTTATCTAGCAAGTTTTCTATCTTGCTTTGGATTTTGGAAGATAGCTTTGCTGGATATAACAATCTTGCTTGAGAGTTATTTTCTCTCAGGACTTGCAACACTTCATTCTAAGTCTTCTGGTTTTTAGAGTTTGTGCTAAGAAATCAAGTGCTTCTGATTAGCTTACCTCTAAATGTGACCTGACCATTTTATTTTAAGGCTTTAAAAATTTTATCCTTTTCTTTGATGTTAAGTATTTTAATTATAATGTGTCATGGAGAGGTTCAGGTTCTTTACCAATATCTGTATCTCATTAATTTCTCATTCATATCCTGTACTGATTTTCTTAATTCATTCTGTTGTTTTTCTGTGTTCCCTTGGTATTCATTGATCATTTTTATGATAGTTCTTTTAAATTATTTTTCTGTTTTACATTACTCCCTTGAATATGTTCAGGGTCAGTTGCTGATGCATTATGAACTTTAGAAAATATTGTGTTACAATGTTTTATCATATTGCTTGTATTTCTGTGTTGGATTTTATGCATCTTTTGGAAGTGATTTATCTTCTGCTCTTTTTGTAGGCCTTTTTAGGGCACAACATTCTCTTGACAAAGTGTCTTAAAGTAACCTAGTCTGAGACCCCCTCATAGGTGTGGTACCCACGGCCTTTTTGTTGATTCTCCTTTTTGCTATAGCACTAGATGTCCGTGAGTGGGAGGTGAATGCCCACCCCTAGCCATTCTTACTTGGGTCTGGTAGTTAGTTTGAGTATTTGTCTCTTCTATTCATTCTATTAAAGCATTGCTGAAGTTTGAGTGTCATTAATTTGTGTGTGGAACAAGATCCACTGTCTTTTGGCTAAGTTTAGTTCAGCAGAAGAGTCTCTCCCATGTGAACTTGTAGTGTCCCTATAGGTTTCCAGTACCCCACAGGATGGGGGGGGTGACACACAATAGTAACAACCAATGAAAACAATATACTGTATTGAGATAAATACTGGGTCCTTACTATAAAATCTTACAATGTTATTTACCACACACATACAAAATGAATGGTTGAATCAGCAATGGCCAACAGCATAATTAATAAGTAATGATGAATTATATCTGGTATTAAAGCAAACAACAGGTGTCAACTACATCATCCACAGCAAGTAATAATTACACAGCCTAAATAGTGGGACCAGAGTTATATAATCCAATGAGTTCTAAATGATGTTAAAATTATAGTTCATTAAGAGAAAATAAAGCTTCACGGGAAGAAAAGATATAGTTTGCAACTCTAAAAAGTGAACAGAGAGAATGTAGAAGAATGGTAGCAGATGATAGTTATAAGAAAGAAGGTGGGCTGGAGTTGTGGCTCAGTGGCAGAGTGTTTGCCTCGAACTTGTGAAGCACTGGGTTTGATCCTCACATTATCATAATTACCTGGTTATTTGCAGTTGTTACCAATTTTCAAGCAAGTCAATGGCGCTCTTCAATATGGGATTCCTAGTCTCTAACACAGTATCTATCACAATAACTATTTTTAAAGAATGAATGTATTGTCACTGATGCTTATCATAGTTTTACTTCAAATTAATTAAAATAAAAAATTCCATAACTGAAAAAATAATTCATAGAAAAACCAATCTATTAATTCACAAATATGGATGAGAATATTGAAGTCCAGAGGATGAAAATGACTTGTCCAAAATACAGGGGTTTTATTGGTGGTATACTGGTGAGCATAGCTGTATTCTAAAAGAGTTGGCTAATGAGAAACCTAAGAACAAGTATCTCTGAGTTGATTTCAGGGGGTTCTTATTAGTCTATGTGGTTGTGAAGAGGTGACAGTGGGTGCAGTCCTTGCTGCAGACCAGACACTGTGCTGAATGATTTACTTGTGTTGTCCCATGTAGTCCTCAGAGCAGTCTGACAGTAGATGCCAGTATTGGAAGAAGGTCTCCACCTTTCCCTTTTTCTCCCATTCCTGGGTCTGTCCCTCTGGTCAATCTGATTTCCAAAGTTGGCAGTGTGTGAGATCCCACCCACTTCGATGATTTTGTAAATAATTATTGGTTTATAATCCCATAAACCAAAACTTGTGAATAAATGAGTTAGGAAAAGGAAAAAAATGATCACCTTAATGATAGTCATAGTCTGAAAATCATTGAATTTGATAGAACACTAAGTAATTGCCAAGATATAACCTATTATATGCATTTGAAAAAATACAGACTCTACATTAAAATACAAGACACCATCAGATGATTACCAACCACGAAAAGCCCAGGACCAGAAAGATACATAGCTGAGTTTCAAAAGACATTCAAAGAAACACTAATACCAATATTCCTCAAATTATTTCATGAAGTAGAAAAAAGAGGGAATACTTCCAAACTCATTCAATGAGGCCTATATCACTCTGATTTCAAAACCAAACAAAGATATGTCAAAGAAAGAAAACTTCAGACCAACATCTCTAATGAACATAGATACAAAAATTCTTAATAAAATTCTGGAAAATCTAATACAAAAATATATTAAAAAGATAGTGCACAACAATCAAGTGGGATTCATCCCAGGGTTGCAAGGTTGGTTCAACATACATTAATCAATAAATGTAATTCATCACATCAATAGACTTAAAGATAAGAACCATATGATCATCTCAATAGATGCAGAAAAAGCATTCAACAAAATATAGAACCCCTTTATATTCAAAACACTAGAAAAATTAGGGAGAACAGGAACAAATCTCAACAGTGTAAAAGCTATCTATGCTAAGCCCCAGGCCCACATCATTCTAAGTGGAGAAAAATTGAAAGCATTCCCTCTAAAAACTGGAAAAAAACAGGGATGCCTTCTTTCAGCACTTCTATTTAACATAGTTCTTAAAACTCTAGCCAGAACATTCAGACAGATGAAATAAATTAAAGGGACACTGATAGGTAAAGAAAAACCCAAATTAGCTCTATTTGCTGATGACATGATTCTATACATAGGGGTTCCAAAAAACTTCTATCAGAAAACTTCTAGAACTAATAGAAGAATTCAGCAAAGTAGCAGAATATAAAATCAAAGGCATTTCTGTACATCAGTGACAAATCCTCTGAAAGAGAAACTAGGAAAACTACCCCATTTATAATAGCCTCAAAAACAAACAAAAAATACTTGGGAATCAACAAAAAAGGTGAAAGACCTCTACAATGAAAACTACAAAATGCTAAACAAAGAAATTAAAGAAGACCTTAGAAGGTGGAAAGATCTACCTTGTTCTTGGATAGGCAGAATTAATATTGTCAAAATGACCATACTACCAAAAGCACTATACATATTTAATGCAATTCCAATCAAAATCCCAATGAAATTTCTCATAGAAATAGAAAAAGCAATCATGAAATTCATCTGGAAAAATAAGAGACACAGAATAGCCCAAACAATCCTTAACAAAAAGAGTAAAGCTTGTGGCATCACTATATCAGAACTTAAACTATACTACAGAGCAACAGTAACAAAAACAGCATGGTATTGGCACGAAAATAGACTTGTAGACCAATTGTACAGAATAGAGGACACAGAGACAAACCCACATAAATACAATTATCTCATACTAGACAGTGGTGTCAAAACCTATATTGGAAAAAAAGATAGCCTCTTCAACAAATGGTGCTGAGAAAATTGGAAATCCATATATAGCAAAATGAAATTAAGCCCTTATCTCTCACCATGCACAATACTCCTCTCAAAGTGGATCAAGGACCTAGGAATAGACCCTGTGCCTGATAAAAGAAGAAGTAGGCCCAAATCTTCATTAGGCCAAGACTTCCTTAACAAGACTCTAATAGCGTAAGAAATAAAATCAAGAATCAATAAATGTGATGGATTCAAACTGAAAAGCTTCTTCTCAGTAAAAGAAACAATCAGTGAAGTAAACAGAGAGCCTACAGAATGTGAGCAATTATTTTACCGCAAACACATCAGATAGAGCACTAATCTCTAGGATATATAAAGAACTCAAAAAACTTGACAACGAAAAAAACCAAAAAACCCAATCAATAAATGGGCCAAGGAACTGAACAAACACTTCTCAGAAGATGATAAACAATCAATCAATTATTTAACATCTCTAGCAATTATAGAAATGAAAATCAAAACCACACTGAGATTTCATCTCACTACAGTCAGAATGGCAGATATTAAGAATACAAACAAAAATAGTGTTGACAAGGGTGTGGGGGAAAAGGCACACTCACATAGTGTAAATTGGTGCAACCAATCTGGAAAGCAGTATGGAGATTCCTTGGAAAACTGGGATTGGAACCACCATTTGACCCAGCTGTCCTACTCTTTGTTTTATGCCCAAAGGGCTTAAAAACGGCATACTACAGAGACACAGCCACATCAATGTTTATAGCAGCACAATTCATAATAGTTAAATTGTGGAACCAACCTAGATTCCTCCCAATAGATGAATGGATAATGAAACTGTGGTATTGACACACAATGGAATATTACTCAACATTAAAAGAGAATAAAATCATGGCATTTACAGGTAAATGAATGGAGTTGCAGAATATCTTGCTAAATAAAGTAAGCCAATTCCAAAAAAACCAAAGACTGAATGCTTTCTTTGATATGTGGATGCTGATCCATATGGGGGTGCGGGAAAGCATGTGAGGAATGGAGGAACTTTGGATAGGGCAAAGGGGAGAGAATGGAAGGGATAGCATGGTGTTAGGAAAGATGGTGGAATGAGATGGACATTATTACCCTAAATACATGTATGAAGACACGAATGGTGTGACCCTACTTAGTGCACAACCAGAGAAATGAAAAATTGTGCTCTATATGTGTACTATGAGTTGAAATGCATTCTGCTGTCATGTTTAACAAATAGAATAAATGAATGAAATTTTTTAAAAAAAAGAAAGACAAAAAGGAAAAAAAAAACACAGATTCTGCACTGGATCATTTCACCTAGTCAAGGAAAATCATGCATGAAGAATTACTTTGCATATATAACATATTTCTGAACATTTGGGATGTTCTAAGGGTACTAATGATGTGCTGATAAAATTTTACATACAAGTCTGCTTTGTTTTAATTTTTGTTAGCTGTTTGTACAAAGAAATAGCAAGTCCTCGGGTAGTCAGAGGTCAGGAAATAAGGAAGACTTTGAATGTTTTTATAGTATAGCTTAAATATCCTAATCTAAAATATAAATTTTGGAATTTACAATAGGGGTGATCAACCTTAAATTCTATGCAAATAACATCCACAAATCCAAGAAACTGAAATCTGCTGCACTTCTCCTCCCAAGCATTTCAAATAGCCTGTGCCTGTGTGTGTGTATCTTGTATATGGTTAGTGAGCATATAAGATCAGGGCACATAAGCATACAGCTGCAGAGGGGATCTCTTCATAGGTCTCTGAGTGAACCTGGTGTTGACCTGGTGCTCCCCTCCTCCCCTGCATACTCCATGTGTCCTGTGGAGACTGCTAAGGATAACTTTTTTCCTTTAATTTTTTATTTCTTAATTTGTTCTAATTAGTTATACATGATCAGGATGACTTCCCCCCTGTGTTCTGACATATATTTTAAACAACTTGTTTGCTTTGAAATTATTGGAATGGAGCACGGAAGGAGAGAACACAAATAGGTTGTGAATGATCCTATTCTCTCTAGGAATTCTTATTGCTTGGATGCACTAAGCAGGATGTTAGAATACCTTTTCCAAGTGAAGCTATTATTGAAATAATATTAAAACCCTTCTAAGCACTAATTCTTACTGAGCGTTGGTCATGTATGTCTGGTTTCCCTTAATCCTCTTATCAGCGTTTAAGCTAAACTTTGCTGCTATCTCCACTTTACCAATTAAGAAACAACAGATTAACTAATGTGCCTGAGATTCCACAGTTGATAATTTTCTCTCTCTAGGTTGTAGCTATTTAAGGTGGTTCAAATAGTTCCTTTTTGCATCAAGTGAAGCAGGCATCTTCAGCTAAAAGGAAGAACAGTGATCTAGAAGAGAAAATTTAGAGAGAAAAAAGTGGATTCACTATGTGTCAAGGTGTGTGTGTGTGTGTGTGTGTGTGTGTGTGTGTGTGTGTGACCTTTAAAATAACATTCAGGTGAATGAGGCAATATTCTATAGTGTTGAAGGACTTTGTCACTGAAGATTCACAAGGAAAAAGTATGGTGCTTCGATCTCCCCAGATAAACTGCAAGTTCTTCTGATACTTGCTGTACTCTAATCAACTGGGGCCTGTAAAATCCCTCAGGAGACTCAGCTACAAAAACCACACAGAAAACAGAAGAGGAAAATTGTCACCTGAGACTTTCATGAAAAGTGCAAGTCTGTTCCTAAGAGGACAATTAAAATTATAGTGCCATTAAAACCAATAGGAGTCTACTCCATGTATGTATAATATGTCAAAACACATTCTGCTGTCATGCATATCTAAAAAGAACAAAAACAACAAAAAAAAACAGAAGTGATGCCCATTAGAAGCAATATGAATGGCACAGATTTACTCTGGTTATTTTAGGTACTTAGAGTAATGGGGAGGAGGCTGGAGAGATGCAGCTTCCAGATGAAGCTCTTAATGGATAACCTGAGTATATTTAGGCTGTGTGGATGTGGGCACAGGGAGCCAACTTAGAATGGAAATCACTGTGTGATTTGTTGGCATCTCTGTAGGATGGGTTCCCAGAAGTGCACTTGTTGAGGAAAAAGAGTTTCCAATGCAATTTTGTTTAAATTGGTCAAATTGTCTCCCCACAACTGTCATTCTGGTTTATTATCACACTATGAGTGAAGGGATTATACATTGACAGTGGCATCTGATGAAGTCCTAACTACCAGTGTTTCCTCCTGGGAACAGTTCAGCCTTGGTAAGGGGTAACAACAGGGGAAGTACTACCCTACACAGCACAGAGGGCAAAAGAGCTGAGAATTGAGTGACAGCCTGCTGCTTCAGCCCCTTCTCACTCCACTGAGAATCTCTCTCCCCTTTCAGTGGGCTGGATTCTCCATCCTCTAAGCTTAGCTTGCATGTAGGTTGCTTTGCTACAACTCCTGCATACTAATAAGGCTTTTGTGAAATGTCAGCAGTCATAGACCATCTCTTTTTCCTCCTCCTGCAATTAGTAAAATTGCTGGCAGACTTCATTGTTCTGTTTTGATAAAAATTGACTGTTATGGAAATTGTAGTGGCTTTTGTAGGCCAGGAAATAGGGCTATCGATTCTACTGAGCTTAGAAACTTCCATGTGAATTTGTGCATGGTGCTTAGAGAGCTTCTTTCCTATGGCATAAAAGATTTTTTAAAAAACCCATAATCTATTAATTTATTTTGAAGGATAAAGTATCAAAAAATATACTTCAAGATGTAGAAGATTTTTTTCCCCAGTTAATGAGAGTGATTGTATTGAAAAATCTCCTGTTAACCAATAACTATGGAAACACCAAGATCCAGCCTCTGCCATTAAGGAGATTAGCTTAGTAGGAAAGATCATTGTCTACACCAATAATTACAACATGATATATAGAAAAAATGTGTAGCAAATTTAAGGAGACAACTACCTCTAAATTAGAGATTACAGAATGAATAAAAAAAATTTTCGAGCATATGTAAAAGTTTTTGAGACTTCCAGGAGTTGTACTAAGTGGTCTTTCATAGGTGTATTAGATTTCCAATGCTGCCTAACAAATTAACAGAAATCCAGTGGCTTGAAGTAATACTCATTTATTATATTAGCTTCTGTAGGTCAGGAGAATGGGTGGGTCTTATCAGGATGATTTGCTCAGGTTCTCACAAGTATGGAGCAGCCTCTTGAGGAACTTGGGGTCCTCTTCCATTAACCTGACAGTTGGTAGAATTTAGTTCCTTTTGGTTGTAAGACTGGAGCTCTTTCTTGCCGTTTTCAGCTTCTAGAGACCCATAGACCTTCTTAGTCTATTCGTCACTCTGACTGAAATACCTGACAAGAACAACATAGAGAAGGAAAAGTTTGTTTGCAGCTCAGAGTTTCAGAGTTTCAGTCCATAAACTCCATTTCTCTTGGCCTGAGATCAGGTACAACACCATCGTGCCAGGGAGTGGAGGGGGAAAGCTTCTCATTTCATGGCTGCCAGGAGAGGTATGGAGGAGGATCAGGTTCAGAATATAGTCCAGGGTAAGCCCACAATGATGTATTTCCTTCAGCCATATCCTGCCTCCCTATAGTTACTATCCAGTGGTCTATTCAGATTATAGATTATATATTATTAAAAACCATCAAAGGGATTAATCCATTTATATGGTTTCAGCTCTCCTAAGCAAATAATCTCACCTCTGTATATTCCTACATTTCTAACGTGTGAGATTTTTTGGGAGGATTAAAAACCCAAACTGTGATACTTGCTCTGTAGTACCTGGGCAACAGACATCATTGCTAATTCTTCAGAGGAACAGGGAGTCACTCCACCTGGAGTTACTGACTCTTAAAAGGGCTACAACCTGACTGAGGGCATTTATGATAGTCTTCTTTGATGAACTCATAATCAACTGTTTTGAGACCCAATGACATTTGCAAAATCTCTTTGTCTTTGCCATATAGCATAGTTTAGTAATAGGACTGATGTCTTATCCCCTTGACCATGTCATGTGGTTAAAAGAATTTTCCAGGTCCTGCCTAGCCTGGAGAGGAGAAGCTTTTTCAAAGGTATGAGTTATTATGGGTCATCTGAGAATTATGCCTATCAAGGTAGGTTGGACTGAAGAAGTAACTTGGGCTGAACCATAAAAGATCTTAATTTAAGGGTCATGGATTCTATACTGTAGGTAGTGTTGAGATACTGTTGTGTTTTAAATCAAAAAGGCATTATGATTTAATAAAAGACAATTCTTCCACCTGAGTAAAGAATCATTTGATATTTATTATGTTTGAGAGGAATTTAGGAGTTGAGTAACTCAGGATGGCCCCAAGACTACAGCATTGAAAATGGTTGTAAAGACAGGTGGGGAAAAATATAGAAATATTTAGAAGGGACACAAGGACAGTAATGAATGAAAGATTGGACATGGTAACCAACACCATAACTGCATTTAGTGCCTCTTTCTCAAATCAAGACTTTAATTCCAAGGAGGCAAATGGACATAGAATATAGTCTACAAAGTGCATTGGTGTATCTTATTAAGTAATATTAGATCTTTACAGAAATTGGAGAAAAAAATCCTGTGCCTTATTAGACTCTGTCTATCTAGCATTATACATTTCCAAAGCAATCTTTAACATATGGCTAAGAAAAGTAGACACTGAACTGTTAGGATTTTTTTTTAGCTTTCTATACCAATTAAATGTCAGATTGCATGTGAGTTAAAAGCAAAGCACAAAAGATTCCATGTGGCCTCTATTCAAATTCATTAGTTTGCATTTCACCCCATTTGCTTCATCAACCACTGCTTATGTACAGATAAACATTCATAACCATTTGAGAGTAATTTGCATATATTTTGCCAGTTGACCCCTAATTCCTTCATTATTTACTTTTTTAAACACAAGTTTTTATGAAGAATAATAGTTTTAACACTCTTTAATATCTTTGCTTTTAATATCTATATTTAAAGGCCTCATAAAATGAATTGGGAAGGGTTCTCTCCTTCTCTTCTTTAAAAACAAATTTGTGCAAGACTGCTGTGATTTCATCCTTAATTGCTTGTCTTCACCAGTTACACCTTGGAGAGTAAGATTTTTCTTTTGGAGAGGGCATTAATAATGAATTGGATTTCTTTAGTAGACAAAGGGATATTCAGATTTTATTCTGTGTTTTACCAGATTTATGAGTTCCAAAGACCTTGACCATTGAATTTTTGTTTTTAAAGATATTGAAATATTATTCTTTGTTTCCTTATTAAATTAATTTTTATTCTGTAGTATATCCAGATTTAAATGTAAGTTGAAAAATGATACAATTTTTCTGTATATCCTTCACTCAGATGCCCTTTTATTAATGCTTTAACACAGATACTTTGTTCTCTCTTCTCCCTTAGATAGACATATATTTATACAACATACTATCAGGATATAATATGTTTTTCTGAACTCTGTACTTTGTTCAAAATAGATTACAGATATAGTAGCCCTTAGTTCCTAAATACATCAACTTATTTTGCCTACAAAGGTGGTCCCTTTCATAAACATAGTCTAATTTTCAAAACCAGGAAATGAACATTGATACAGTCTTACCCAATATGCAGACCTTACTCCTACCTCACCAGTCACTCTTCTAAATATCCTTCAGAAATAAAAGGAAAACAAAAATTTTGGAGGTGAGGCAGGTTCCCACCCAAGGTCTCATATCTCATTTATTTATAAGTCTGTCTTATTTCCTTAAATATGAAATAGTTCTCTGGTCTTTATTGTCTTTTAAGACTTTAACATTTTTCTGTAGAATGCTTTTCAATTAATGTTTTGTTAAAAAATGTTTTTCTTATTTTACTTATATTCCATAGTTCTTATGAGATTTGGTTTGTGCATTTTTGTCAGGAATCACAGAAGTGGTATTGTGTCCTCAATAAATCTGATCAGTAGGACCATAGTGTTCATTTGAGATATTTGTGATGTTAAGTTTGATTGGAAAAGAGTTATTGCTTTTCCCTTTGTAATTAATAACCAATAATATTTTGAATCTATAAAAATAACCTGTTTATCATGGAATTTTCACCCATGAATCTACCCTGAAATAATTAGGACTCTGATGACTACTAAAAGGCAAGTTTTAATCCCATTACTCCTTCTATATATTCATTGACATTTTAAGTTTGGGCATCTCCCTACTAATATTCTCATTTTTGTGAATATAGTCTCATGAATTCCTATTTTATGTATTCAATATAATATATAATTATTGTTTTTACTTAAAGTTTCCCAGATTTAGTTGGGTGGGGAGAGCGTCCAATTCAATTTTTCTTGACGTGTCCTAATAATCCTTATAGCACTTCCTCTTCTCTATTATGTTTCAGTGCATATCACTTTGTCTGCTCCTGCCCTAGACTCACTCTTTCCTCCAAGGAACCTCAGGTCTCCTAGTCTAGAGAGAGATTTACACATCACCATCTGGGCTACTAGGTGTTGTGGTTTGGAAGTCTTTTAGTTAGACTGAGCTAAGATATGTAAGTGTGTGAGTATGTATCTATATACCACACACACATTCATATCTACAACCATGAGGTTTGTAGTGATGTTCCTTCTTTAATTTTTTATTGATCATTTTGTTTTTCTGATTTTTGTTTTCCATACCTATACTCATCAGAAGTTGATCAATTTTATTAATCCTGTCAAAAAACATTTTTGGAGGGCTTTAAGTTCTTTCTACTGTTTCCTGTTCCACTTGTGTTGACTCTTTTGCTAAATTTCCATTTGCTTATAATTTTGTAGCATTGATTATAAATCTGTCTCCCTTTTTAATGTAATCTTCAGAGATTATGCATCTTTTGTTAACCACTGTTTCAGCTATATCCAACAAATTTCATTATCGCTCAATTTGCAATACTTTTAAACTTCACTGTAATTTCTTTCACTCCTGGGTTATTTCTATGTTTGCTATCTAATTCCAAAGTATATAGGGCTTGTAGAAAGAGTTTACATTTAGTTATTTCTAATTTAATCCCATGGTGGTCAGAGAACACCTTCTCTCATATAGTAATCCTTTGAAATATTTGAGAATTAAAAATATTTTATGGACAAGAACATGGTCTGTATTTCTCATCATTCCTTTTGTACCTATCTTCTGCAGTTGCTCAGTGTAGTGCTCTATAAATGTTTCTAGGTCAGGATGATTAATGTTCATATTTTCTTTGTTCTTACTGATTTTTTTGTTTGGGTGTGCTGTAAGTTGCACAGAAAGGAGTCTTAAAGCTGCTAATGAGCATTGTGGATTTATCTATTTCTCCCTTTAGGTCTTTCAATTTTACTTGATGTTTTTTGAAACTCTCTTAATAGGCACATAAATTTATAATTGTTATCTTCTTGAAAAAATAGCAGTTTTGTCATTATGAAATATTTCTCATTATCTCCTGTATCACTCCCTGCCTTAAATTCTATTTTGCCTGGGTAAACTTCAAATTTATTATGTTTATTATTGTGTGGTGAATTCAGGTTCTCAGTTTTCATCCTTTTACATCCTCCTTGTTTTTAAATGATATCATGTGTAGACAGCATATAATTGGCACTTTTTATATTCAGTCTGATCATCTCCAACATGTATTTGGAGTATTTAGTCTGCCTTTGTTTAAGGTGATTATTGATATGTAAGTTTAAGTCTATCATTTTCTTATGTTTTCATTTACTCAGGCTGGTTGGTAGGTTAATTTATGGTTTCATTAGTCCTTTTATCCTGCATTCCTTTAGATTAATATTATCAGTTGTTAGTTTCTTTGGCTGCTTAGCTTCACTTCTTTAAACTTAAGGTGGTTGAGATTATAGCACACATTTTAACCCTACCACAATCAACTTAGAGTTGTTTCCTAATCCAAGGAAAATATTAGAATGTGCAACATCATAGGCCCATTAACTATTTGTTCTTTGGACAGTTGACAAATATATTACATCTGTGATATGTAGCACTATGTATAAAGTGATGGGTTTTTTTGAGTCCTTATATCTGTTTTTTAAGTACAATATGTAGTCTTTGACTTACCATATTTTTATGACATCTGGTGTGCTGCATTAGTTTCCGTGGCCTTGACTTGAAATATGATACCCTCTTTCTCCATTTGAAAAGCTTGCTTTAGTGTTTCTTCAAATGCGGTTCTGCTGAGGATAAATTCTGGCAGCTTCTATTTATTGGAACAAATCTTTCTCTTGTCTTCAAATGGAAGGTTATTTTCACTGGACGTAGGACTCTGATTGAAATTGTTTTAACTATTTAAAAATTGATCACTTTTGCCCTCTTTTGTATTGTATGAGACCTTGACTACCATTTCTATGGCTCTTAATCCATTATTTGTTTTCCAGGGTGGTCTATCAACCTTTGATTGTCAGAAGTTGGAGGGTGGTACCCTGGGTTTGGTTTTCTTTGTAATTATCCTGATTGGGCTTTGCCAAATCCTCAGATCAACAAGGATTTTTGTTTGTTGTCTTCTCTCAAATTTGGGGAATATGTAGTGACTTTTTTATTCAATTTTTTTCTTCCCTATTTTATCCCTTCCTTATTCTGAAGCTTCTATTACACACACACACACACACACACACACACACACACACACACTTCACACATCAATTCAAGTTTTTATTGTTTCATGATAAAATAAAAAATGAAGCTTGTTTTAGGTCTTATATCAACTTTCCAACCTTTCTACAACTTAAATAAATAGATATTTATAGATTCCAAGATTCGCGCTATTAAACAGTACTATAATATGAGCTGCATACATTCTTTTGAAACTCTCTAGTAACCTCATTAGGAAAAAAAAGTGAAGAGACATGGAACAATGACTTTAATCATGCATGCATTTCATTTAATTTATCTAAAACATTACCATGTCAACAAATAACCAAGATAAAATTCAAGTCTTTCTCATTATTTTTAATGAAATCTTTGAAATCTGGAGTGGACATATTGTACATTTAGCATAATTCATATCCTAAATTTTCAACAGTTTAAGAGAAAGTAATACTGAAACCACAAAGTCATGTTTAATAAAAAGTTTGTTACTGTTTCCGTTTTCAATATTTAATCCAAAATAAAATTAAATTCAATTTCTTAGTCCACTAGCCATGTGTCTGGTGTCCACTGCTCATGTAGTAATGACTACCATATGGGACAGCATAGATTTAGATAAGACAGGATTTCCACTGAGAAAGGATTGCTTCATAGAGAAGGAACTTAGCTATGAGTCTTCGGTACAAGTATGATTATATAAAAATTAAAAGTAATATATCATCATCTTTACCTTGTGAAATTATTAAAAAATTCCAAACTTTTTACAAAATGATTTTACTACTAGCAGAGTCAGATTGGTTTGCCTAATTCACATTATTTAAGTGCAAAATTTGTCAACAAATTGCTATTTTTTATGAAACACATTGTTCCTTCTTCTCTGAATTAGTCCTTTTGGAATTCATATTTAATAATATCCTGGCTATAAATGCCTATTACTTTGAAAGTGTTCCATTTTGTTGACTTCATAATTATAATGGTGATGTTGATGGTTGAAAAAGTGATCTTTGGGAATTATGGTTATAATTGCCTTGAGTCCCAAGACAGGAGTGTGATTGTATTAATTTGTGTTCAATTCCAGCTCTGGAAAACAGCACAGTTCTTATGAATGGCAGTTGACTTGGTAGAAACTATGTCCATATGCTCAGAGTTGCCTTGGAAGCCTATTTAGGGTGGTAATGCTCTGCAAGCCTGGGTTACGATTCTAATGACTTCACCCAGTTGCTTTTGGATTCTCCTGCTACATCTGATTGATTCTACTTGTGCTGAATTCCATCAGTGTCCAACCAAAACATAGAATCCACCTGAGCCATGAAAACCAAGGTTCTAAAGTTTCAAAATCTTAAGGCCAAGGACAGGGTTGTTAATGGGTGCCATCTAGATAAGCTCAAGTGTCATGCACACAGTAAATATGGGTAGTGACACACTGGCAGACAGAAGAAAAGGATGGAGTAAGAGCAGTGGTAGTGTCTCCCTCTGTGGGTGAGAAGAGGGATCAGGTCATTAGGAATGATGGTCATAATTTTTTACTTTGGGATTAACACAACAATCTTAGGACATTATTTAGTTGAAAACTGTTGGGAATGCTTACTGAGTACCAGATGAGGACTGTGTTCTGAGAGTACTGTTGGACAAGATGGTCATAGCTCCTACCCTCAAATACATAGGAGACCAGTGGGTAAATTGCCAGGCAACATGCTAAGAATTTTACACTTGTTGCCCCCTTCTTAATTCTTTTAAAACCAAAGCCAAAATCAGTGAGGCATCCATTTTTCAGGGAAGAAACATGAGGCTTGAAAAGTGACTTCTCTAAGGTAACCCAAAATGTATGCGACAGGTGCCAGATGACACACTGTGACCACCACTCCTAGTACCTAACAGTCACCTCCTGGTTCTGTATGAGCAGCCTCCTGTCCAAACCTCAAATGCAATTCTTTTGAAATCTAAAGGCCCTAATATCCATGCTCATGAGCTCTTTTGCTGTAATGAAGAAAACATTTCTATTCACAGAACTTTACTATCCCTGCCAAAGGCCGTGCTTTGTATTCTGGGTTTTCAGGTATTGTCCTGGGTTCTAAGCCCTGGGGCTTCAGTAACTTGTATACTTGGAGGAAAGTTCCAGTCTTCCAAGGAGTGGATTATCTTACTGTTTTAAAATTTGAATAACAAGATCTAAACTTGCAAGTTTTCATACATTAGCTTTTTCCTTATCTTAAAGCTTGGATCCCCTTCTATAGAAGCAGAAAATTACTAAAAATATGGCAGTGTATTTTGTTAGACCCAAACATTGCCTCACTTGCCTTTTAGAACCCCTCACTTCAGGGTTTAGACTAAATATGAGTCAAAACAGGGAAACCGGGTTGACAGAACTTCTGGGGTTTCCAATTATACAAAGTTAGTTAAGCATTATGAACTTTTCTATGAGTATAGGTAGGAAGGCAGATGGGAAGTCAGTGGAGGATCCCTCAATTTAACTATCCCTGAAACATCTGGTATGCTCAGAGGGAGGATGCTTTGCTTACTTCATTAACCATTGATTTTTTTTTTTGTTGTTGTTGTTGTTGTTAAGCTTTTACATTGTCAACAGGGAAACCAGTACTTCAGAATCACATAAATTGTAGGGTCATTCATCAGGCCCTAGCTAATAGTTAAACTGCCCTTCAATATCCCCAGTAAGTAGCGTAATCTAGCACCTCCATTGGAAGTTTTTCTCTTTTACAAAGCAAGACTGAATCATACATGTTAAGAAAAAATCAATGCAATTAGCAGAACAAGAATAGGACCCAATTCTGTCCAAATCCTGTGCTATAAACTCTCATAAGGTTTTCATTACATCCCTCCAGAGTCAGGACACTCATTACTACCCTCCAGTGACAGGACACTCACTCTCCAGGGGTTCCCTAAATCCTTGTGGGCTGTTGTGCTTATGAGAAATCTCTTCCTTTAATGGGGCTGAAATGTATTCCTATTGAGCTTGTACAAATTCATCCCAGTTTTCTTGTGATATATGGATGCAAGTGTGGTTCTTTTCACACAAAGTGATCCTTGAAGAATATTAAGAGAGCTACGCTGGTGTCTCCATTTCTTTTTTTTTCCCCCCTTAGGTTGTATATTCCCATTTCCTTTCACATGGTCCCTCTTGGGAGGTAATTTCTAGCTACCTTGCCTCCCAGTCCTTCTCTGAAGTCATCTTGCTTTGAATGAGCCCTACTTTGAGGTTCTTGTTTGAGTGAAATCTGGGAAAAGGGATTCTCTAATATAGTGGCTTCAATAGCATGGAGTTTCTTCCTGTGGCACATAAAAGCTCAGAGGTGAGTGGTATGAGGCTAGCAGTAGTACTCTGTCATCCTGTTATCAGTTACACAGGCTCCCAGGTTTGGTAACATTTCTAGTACTCAGGGTGGAAAGTGAATAAACAAAACAACAAGTGCAACTCTACCTTTCCAGAACATGATTGGAAGTTCTGCATGTCACTTTCAAACTTATTAAGGTGCTTTTACTAGATATAAGGCAGATGGCAATCATCACCCCATTTTGGGTAGTTGTGTTCTTAATGAAAACTTGGGAGATTCGGCTAGTGAAAGAAAGGATGGTTAGATGGAAACTAGAAACGGTTAGAGATTCTGCTTCATAAAGTGTAAATAAAAAGCAAAGTCAGAGTAGTGGGAGACACCTACCACCTCAGGTACTTGGGAGGCTTAGGCAGGAGGATTGCAAAGTTTGAATCCTGCTGTTAGACCCATTTTTTTATAGTTGGGGTCTGCACCAGAGACTGTTAAAGCCTTTACTCTCACTCGTCCTTCCTAATATATTTGGTTATTATGATTGCCAACATTCCCAGTTGAAAGCTGACATTTCCTAGTGTCTTGTACAGAGCAGGGCTGGGGCCACATTATGTGAACCAACATCACTGGATAGCACTACCATGAAAGCTCTTAAACTGGTCTAGACATTGTGAGGTTAATCCTATGCTACCTTCCACCTTCCATTTCCTCTGCCTAGACTGTAGCATCCTCTTGGCACCACCTATGACATGAGGATAAAGATAAAGAAGGCAGAATATCTGGGTCTCTGATCACTTGGGAGCTCCTACACATCCTGGAACTGTGTAACCCCTGATTTCTTCAGAGTCAAAACAGAACCATGTCTTCTTTAAACCATTGTATTTTAGCATGGCTTTTGTAGATAAAGAGTCCCAGACCAGGATTAAGGTGCAAACCCACAAGAGACGAAACAGAAGCACAGCAAGGAGAAAAAATGTTAAGAAGGTGGGCCCAGCTGACGTCAAATCTTGGCCTAATCTATGGGGATCATAAAGTTCCTGGAGAGCTGTCCTACAGAGCTGTCCTACTTTGAGGTCAAGTGGCCAGGCTTTTGTACCACTTATCAGTCAGTCATTGACAACCCCACAGGACGGACTGTGTGCATAGCTTCCTGGGGAAGCTGCTCTGCCAGCTGAGGAAATGCTTAGAGGTGGTGCAGAGTGTGCAATTAGTCTACCATAGAGGCAGGAGAAGGAATGCCCCACCCTGGAAAGGGGACCTAGGTGAGGGAATTCAGCTTCTTTTATACCCCATCCAACATTGCTCAGAACCACTTGCTTCTCCCTTTCAGTGGACTCCATCCAGGTGTATCTTCTCCAGGATTCTAGGTTCAAGATTCCTAGGAATATTCAAGAGGAAGATCAGAGGGATGAACTATCGACCTTCCTGCTGCAGTTATTCTTGAGATGTAACTGATACTTCCCTTCTTTCTCTACCACCCATCTAGACTAGTCTCACTCTCGGCTAACAATTCTCCGGAATAGGGTGACTTGTCCTAGGCTGATCCTCATTCCTAATGTATCTGACATGCTGGTTATCATAGTTATCAGATGGATTGTTTTACTGTCCCATTTACAGATAAAATGAGGCACAAGAGTGTCAAGAGATGTCTCCTTAGGTATTTCTGTTTCCCTTAAATCGCACAGGTTCTGCCCCTCAGGACCATCCTGTTAATCCCCCTTGAATATATGAAACCTCCTTTCTTGGCTGCTGGTCAAGAGGACCTGGAAGTAACAAAGTTTTGTACACAGCCTTCAGTCTAATGATTGTGTTTATTTCTGGAAGCATTCCTTCGCATCTTAGGAACCGTGGAAACTAATACTACAAATATCAAAGACACAAATTTTCCACCTGGTCCCCAAGAATGATGGCAAGAGGGTCCACTTATGCATTACTCCTTAGATATTAGAATATTTATTGCATTCCTTTTCTTTTTCTTGCTTGAAAGGAATAATATGATTCATAGTGATGCTATAGCTATAAAAGTGCTTTTTACCTGTCAAACAGAATGATGACTTAATGTTGAGTTAGCCAATATTCCTTTAGTGGGCCTCAGAAGGCTCGGGTCTGGAAACTGGACAGAGAACATGATTTTCGATTGGCATTCATTCCCAATCATATTGCTGCTAGGAACGCCATGAATCAGTCATCTCCACAGATTTCGAGGGTCTGGCTGGGCCCCACTCCTTTAGCTGCCCATTTGACCTTGCTGATGATTATACTTATGCCTCCTCTGCTCTGTTTCAGTGCTGCCACCTGGCCACAGTGCACTGGTAACCTACCATCTTCCACTGACAGAAGAAAGGCCACTTTTGCAACAGCGTTTCCTATTGTCAGTGTCAGCTCTAGAGGCCACCACTGATGAGCTCTCAGATGCTGATGAGTGCCCCCCTCCCCTTGCCGGTGTCTTAATTCATTGGTAAATGGAACATCCTTTGAGCCCTTCTGAGAAACATAATAAGCAACTAGCATTTTTTGATACAGAGTAGAAACACCCTAGTTTAACCCCTTTTCTGAGCATTTTGATTTCATTCTCCACAGTTTAGAAAGGCAATTTCTAATATTTCTTCTTCATTTGATGCAGGCCATTTCTTTTTCCAAGCTGGCAAGAAGCATCTCAGCAACATATTAGAACATTCTCCTGGGGTCCTTTCCAAGGGGTGAAATCTTGCCTTGGAAGAGTGCTTCATGGTAGCCAGTTCTCCCTTACCTAACCCTATAGTGCCCTCACTCCCCCTGGATCCAAGGTTGGGATTTAAATCTCAAGCACACTCTGCAGGTTCCTGCCAGGATGTGTCCACCATGTGTGCAGCTCCCTCTTCCTTTTGAGAAAATGTGTAACTTTGCCGAAGTCCAGCTTCAGCAAAATAACCGGGGGTGGGGGTGGGGGTGACGAGCAACTTGTGTACATTGATACAGCAGGAATGGGAGCCATTTATTGTAGGACAGGAGGGGTATATATACATTCCACACAGCTTATCTAATTAACATAAACTAGATACAGCAGTCAACCAATAAGGAATCTCCACACTTAATGGCTTGCTGGCGTTACTTTACAAACCACTCCCTCTGGCAAAATGCCAGGTGCCATCCAGACTTGTTTACAGACGCTAACATAACTTTTCCATTTTAGTCTTGAGATGTAATTTGCCTGGTGCTCAAGAAGGAGATCAAGCCTCTTTCAGAGAAAAGCCAGCACTTTTGTATAAGACTCTTGCCTCATTTAGGTCTTTTTCATAGTCACCAAGCAAGGGCAAGGGTGACATTTCTATAAATTTGGAGTTCAGGATGATCTCTGGGGCTCTCGAAGTTCAAGACGTTCAAGAACATAGACACAGATAGTCCTATATCACAAGGGAGATATCTTTCCTTGTCAAGGGTTTGGCTTTGAAATGTGAGACCTAAGTTAGGAATTCTCTTTTCTCTAAATTTCTGCCAGCATTATAAATAATAACTGTGCCTAATTTATAGCTCTGCCTGTACTCCACCTGCAGGAGATGAGAAACATTATTAATGCCATAGAGTTGCATGGCATTCGTAAACAATGCACCCATTGAATTTCAACATTTATAACATTCTCATACTTTCTTTCTTTTTCCATAAATTGATACCATCATTCGTCAGTTTTACAACATTTCCACCACCTCAGTGAGATCCCACACATCCACTAGCTCTTAACAAGAAGCAGGGACTTTTTAAATTCTGCTGAGCCTCTTGTGACCCACCACTCAACACATTTAGAGACCAGCACTTGGTCTAGTTGAGTGAGATTCCAAGCCACATGGAGCGAGGGGAAGAGCAAAGGTCATAGAGACTATGACCTTTAGAGCAGCTTTAGAATACTCTCATGACCAAAATATCAGTAAATGAGGAATGTGAAATATATAGGTCATTGCTCTCATTGGACTAGTGCTATTAGCAGTGATCCACAGACTGAGTTCCTCAACTAATGACTACGAGGCCTGGAGGATCATCAGGATCAACAAGGAAATGTATCAGAAATACATATCCCTGGGTCCTGTAGCCAGAGACCCTAATTCACCAAGTCAAATGATATTACCTTCTTAACAAATTACGCTGTTTTCTTAAGAAAATCCCCTAGACATAGTAGCACACACATGTCCGTAATCCCAGCAGCTCAGGAGGCCAAAGCAGGAGGATCACAAGTTCAAATCCAGCCTCAGCAACTCAGAGAGATCCTGCCTCAAAATTAAAAAATAAAAAAAAAATGGGGGGGGGGATGTGGTTCAGTGCTTGAGCACCCCTGGGTCAAATCCCTGGTACCAAAAAAACCCCAAAAAAACAAAAAACAAATTCCCTGTTTCTAACAACAGATTAGGAAAGTCTTATTATGGGATGTGGGTAAGTTTTCTTTTTTGTTCATTTTATTTTTCCCTAGGAAACATAGTTGTGATATTGCTCAAAAAGGGTTGAAAAAATACTTGTGATTTAAAAAGTCTGTGTTTCCTGATAGGAAACAAAACACCACACACTGGTTACTTAATCATCCTGGGTGTTCAGTGGAGATATGTATCTACTTTCCAAAATAGAAAAGCACTAGTTTTGCTCTCAGGGAGCTGGACCTATAATGAATGAATCATAACTTAAGACAGGTAGGACTGACCTGTGAAGGTGCTTGGACCAGCAATTCATAGCATACTGGATGACAGGAGTCATGGGGTTTCCAGGAAAGTGGTCACCTTTAGAAAATTCTACTCATGACTCCAGACCATCCTTTATTTTTTTCTAACTTTCCAATTTCATAGTTTTGATTAAGTAACGTGTCTGCTTAGAATGGAGGGGGATATTGGGTCATAATATGGGTCAGATATTAACATCCTCATACTAGCTCATGAAGATGAGTAAGAGTCCACTAAAGAGAGACCTTTTTTAACTCTTTCTACCCAACATTTGGTCTCCCAATGCATCTGCATCTTGAAAATATATCCAGAACTAGACTCTCTTCCATCCTTTCTCCTGCAATCCCTTTGGTCAGTATTCCCTCGCATCCTCCCCGAATTATCACAACAACCTTCTAATTGGGTTCCCTGCTGCCCTGGCCTCCCCCCACCCCATTCCACACGGACATGTAAGTCGGTATTGCAATAGACAAATCGATCCTCTGATAATACAAATTTGTCCTTGAAATTCTCCAATAACTTTGCACCTTCCTCTGTGTAAAACCTGCCTATCATTCTTCCAGTGCCCCGTTCCCATGACCTCACAGAGCTCATCTCCGTAACTCCTTGCTCATTTCACTCTCTCATTTCACCATGGCGAGGTCTCTGCTCACTGGACATTCCAGGTCCATTTGCACTGCTCTTTCCTGTCTGGAATGTCTTCCCCAGATACCTGCATGGCTCCCTCCCACAGCACTGTCAGCTCTGTTCCTTCCCCATCGCTGTCTCCCAGAGGTCTTCCTAGGCATCCTGCCTGCACTTTTCATCCTGACCACTTCCTGTGCTCTGGTTTACACCCTCAGGACCTCACATTATTTATTCTCTTCTACATTTTACCTACGTGCATTATTTACTGTTTATCTGATCCGTTGGAGTAATGAAACCCCAATCAGCAAAAACAGTGCCTGCTTGTACTTAGTATTGGAGTGAATCAAAGAAAACCCTCCATTTGGGGACGATTGACTCCTTTTCCATTTTCACCTACAAATTTCTTGGTTTCTGTTCAAACCTTTTCACGTCATAAAACACTCATTTTGGTAATTAACACACTGTGATCGACACACTGTGAAGGCTTTAGTGGATCTCAAGTATCATTCGGTCTAGTTTCATGGTTTGCAAATAAAGAAATTGAGGCTGGGAGCAAAGAAACAGCTTGCCAAAAGTCACAAGAGGCGGGCTGCAATTGCTGATGTAGAACTCACTGTCCTCAATTACCATAAGGGACTCTAGCAAATATGCCTTTCTTCACCTTTTGTGTATAAACTATTATTTTCTGGTAATTTTTGAAATAAGCTATAATTACAATAATCAAGAACAATTATTCTTGAAAAACATATTTTGGATTTTGCCAAAACCTCACTTAGCTCTCTTACATAACTTCTTCACACCTAATAAATAATCTTAAAAATATTCCTGTATATGAACAGGAATGTTTTTACTTTATATCAGCTTACAAAAGATATTTTCAGTTCTGGCAGGGTACCCACATTTTAAGAAGTATTCATTTAATGCCTACTATGTGCCATAAATTGTTCTAGGCCCCAGGATTTCAGTGATAAGTAATATAGTTGAGGACTTTGTAGAAGATGATGAACAAATTATTTGAAATAATATTGGGTCTTCAAGAAAACAGAGGCATGCAATAAGAATTGGATTAGGAAAAATATTCTCAAAAGATGACATCTGAAAGAGGACGAGAAGGAAAACTGTAAGTCAGCCACGTGATTTGGGGACAGAGTGGTGTAGACAGAGGTGCTGAGTACAGAATTCCACATGATAGAACGGGCTACTACTGTTCAAGGAAGGAAAGCAAGGACACGTTGACTGTGGCCTTGCAGTACGGAGAAGGCTGATGAACGAAGAGGTCATGAAGTCAGGGAAGAGACCTCATTGAACATCCTAGTCCTGGGGAGGATCCTGGAAGTGGCCCTGAGGAGAGTCAACTGCTCTGTTGACATTTTCTTAACATGGTTAACCTTCCTCAGAGGATTAAAAGCAGAATCAGGAAAACCAGCTAGATTATAAATATTTAAAAATCAAAAGAAGATGGAGGCTTGGAGAAAAGAGGTTGCAGTGGAGATGGAGAGGTCACGTCACCTCTGTGTAGGTCCACACCTGCTATTGCTCCAGTGAGCTGACCTCATGATCTGTTTGATTGGATTCATACAAGCACTTCCTGATGTGACTAAAGATGAAATGGCTGATTGATTTGCTGGATTCCATCAACATGGGATACGTGTGTCCTACATCTAATTTTAAAACAGATTTTTTTTTATGGATTACCAGTCCAATCAGATGTTATTTTAAAATGCAGGGGGGATTGTTCTATGGCCGAGTAATTATGGGAAGCAGAACCAATAGATTCCCATTTAGAGATTGGCAATGGATGCTAACATTCAATTCTGAGAAGCCTAGCAGTAAGAAAGACATTTAACTCTCTTACCTAGCACTTCCTAAAACCATTTGATCAAGGTTCCCTGTTTTCCTTTTTGCATTGCTCACAAACACGTGCCAGTCACCAAGACACATGATTTTCAACAAACTGATGTGGTAGAAAGATAAACACAAAAAAAGAGCTCTACAGCCACCACTTCCTGTAATTTTCTCTGTCTCTCTCTCTTTCTCTTTCTTTCTTCCTTTCCTTCTTTCTTTCTTTTTTTTCTGTACCAGGCTATTAAATCCAGAGATGCTTAACTACCGAGTCACAACCCCAGCTTTATTTTTTATTTTATTTTGATACAGGGCCGAAGTTGCTTAGGGCCTCGCTAAATTGCTGAGGCTGACTTTGAACTTGTGATTCACCTACCTCAGCCTCCAGAACTGGGATCACAGGTGTGCACCACAGTGCTGGCATTTCCTGTAGTTTATATATCGAGCACATTGCTTTTCCTGATGGAACCTGGTTCCTCTTAGGTAAAATACAAGGGGAGAATAATTGGTCATTGTCATTCTTTTATCACCTTTGCTTTTGTGAGGCTCTATTTATGTGTATCTTAAGAGGACAGTTGTTGAGGATGATGAAGCTGCCAACTTAGTCTAAGCGACAGCTTTGCATGCTTCAGCTTCAGTCCACCTTTATCTCCTGGAGGGGATCAGGACCTGCTCTTTTATACATGTGAACATTTTTTTTTATCATCCTCACTTGCAAAGAAGGCAGTTAGTAACTGGGTCCAAATTGTAGCTGACCTCTAGTCTGGCTCTCCAAGAGAAGAGCTATCATGCTGTGAATGTGAATCAGAGCCTGACTGGGTGTGCAGTAGAGCTGAGACACTCCTTAGGTGTTACCAGGCAACTGCCTGGTGTGGGATGGGAGGGATACTGATACCCATACCATGCCCTGTAAGCCATTAGCTCCAAGTTTCAGATTTCTTAGATGAAAGGATGGAATACTAACAAAATGTTCTTGTTGACAAAAACTCTGGACACATTGAAAACACGAGCCACATTTCTACATATTGAATCCTGCATTATCTTTACTTAACAAAAGATATACCTACCCTCCCTCTATTCCTTCTTTCCATTTTTTTTTTTTAATCTTAAAGTGGTCCACAAGTCTGTTTAATTCTCACGGCCTTGAAAATTTGTAAACTGTATCTTTGGGAATCACTATCAAGCCTGAAAAAATGGTCAGAACAAAGGAAAAAGAGGAGAGAGAGAGAGCCTGGAAGAGAGAATAGGGGTTAAAAGGTCATGAAAGGAAGGAAGGAGGAGAGAGAGAGGATGAGAATGAGAAAGAATAAAACTGATGGAGAAATATACTCCATTTGGAGATGGAAAGGTGGAAGGAAGACCTATTGTCATTGATATTGATTCTTCTAGGCTGAATAGTTGTAAGGCTACTAAACCAAGTCAACTGCGTGTGATAGCAATGGGCGGGGGAGATAGTACACAGTCTGTCTGCTCACAAGAGGCTTCTGTCTTTGTAGCTCAGTGTCTGAGATTTCCCTCAGACTTCCATACTCAGTTTGGGGAAAATAAGTGAATATGGCATGAAAAGTGAGAGAGAATGGAGAGAAAACTGGAGAAAAGACCATCAAGGAAAAAGAAATGAACATATTGGGAATGCCAGGACAGGTGGCAAAAGAACAGATGAGAGAGTTTGATTTTGAAAACAGTTTTTGTGAGTTTGAGAATAAATAGAGCAGAAAAAAGGAGTTTTGTAGCAGGTGTGGTTTATAAGAAAAACGATGAATTTGAAGATACGGGAGAGATTTCTGAGGAGTGTTTCCGTGGACCATGAATCTATGTGACCTGTGCTGTTGCTGAGGCTCACCAGCAGAGGGCGTCCGCTTGTAATTGCTTATGATTGCTGTTTCCTGCATATGAGATAGAGGAGCACCGGATGAGTGGCAGCTACAGTTTATGTTAAAATTGCACAGATGGAAAGGAATGAGAGAGTTGAGGGATGCATGAGCAGAGTACATGTGTAGAAGTACAGCAAACAACTAGGAAATATATTCTATTCTCACCAAAGTCTTAAAATTCTAAGAAATTTGATTTAAATGTACTTCGTGGTTATAAAAATTCTACTACAAAAATTCTCTGGTGCTCGCCTACCTGGGAAATTCTTTACCTGTCATTTAAAAACAATGTTGACTGGGGCTTCTTCTCACCTTCTGGGATACACATGTATATGAGAAAAATAAATGGAGCAGTTTTCCTGCTTTTACTACTAGTGATTCAATGATTCTGAACCTTGGAAACCAATTTTAAAGTAGTCAGGACTGATTTTTGCACCCTCATCTCACAACACCAGTTTTTGCCCTCTTGGGATTTATTTGTCATCAATATTTTTATATTACTTTCTTTCCTGCTTTCTAGGCTGCATTTAAACAGGCTGAACAGAATAAAACCATCACAACTTCTCTTATGTACATGTCAGAACAGACTTTGCACTGTCAGCAAGAGCCACCCCAGAACTCTGTGACTGGTCAGTGTCCACCTTCCAGTGATTAGTCAATGTCTTAAGAAAACTATCTGTGTACAGAATTACTTCACAGTGTTCCATCACACTCTGAGCCTGCAGGATGCTGTTAGACAGAAGGGTTCCTTAGTCAAACAGTTTAATGCACACTTTGAGCAAAGCTTGCCTAAGGTAGAAAGACACTATGCTAAGACACTAAGCTTCCAGTCGTTAGCATGATTTATCACTGTGGGTCACCTTGGCAGTCACTGGAACTCTTTGAGAATATGAAACAGAGGTTTCACTCTTTGTCCTGTCGACATCGTAAGATTTTTGTCTATAGTTCAGTTGTGGTCTATAGATTAAAATGCTGGCTCTGTGGTCAGAGAACCTGGATTGGATTTCCCATTCTACTCTCAAAATGTCTGTGATTAGGTCAAGTTATTGAGCTTCCCTGAGCTTCTGTTTATCCTTAGGTAGACATAATATTATGTTTATCTTGTCAAGTGGTTAGGCCTAAATAAGACAGTTGAGATAAAGGAGTTGATCATCACAGTACTGCTTTAATGATTATTTAGCCAATCATCATTAATAGTAATAATATAATAAAAATAAAGATTGATTATAATTATTATATTTTAAAAATTGGTAATTGTACCAGTAACAACAATGATACATACTATTTATTGAGTTGTTTCTTTCGAGACACCATGTTCAAAACTTTCTTTATCTTATTCTCATAAGTCCTGTATATTAGTCTATTATCTCCATGTTATGGTTTAGATATGAGGTGTCCCCCAAAAAGCTCATGTATAAGACAATGCAAGATGGTTTAGAGGTGAAATGATTGGGTTATGAGAACCTTTACCTAATCAGTGCCTTAATTCTCTGATAGGGATTAACTGGCAGCTGTAGGCAGGTAGGGTGTGGCTGGAGGAGGTGGGTCCATGGGGACATGATTTGGGGTATATATTTTGTCCTTGTTGAGTAGTGTACTCCCTCTCACACGTGTGCTCCATCTCTCTCTCTCTCTCTCTCTCTCTCTCTCTCTCACTGCTTCCTGGTGCCATGTATCTGATCTGCTTTCCTCTACCTCACTATTATACCATGATGTGCTGCCGTTCTGACTCGCCTTAGGCCCCAAGGAATAGAGAAACTGTGAGTCCCCAGATAAACTTGTCCTTCTGTAATTGTTCTCATCAGGCCTTCTGGTCACAGCGATAAAAAAGATGACCACAAAAATCCTTTTGATCTAAGAGGATACTTTGGTTCAAAGAGGCTACACTTGATCAAGATCTCACAGTCACTAAGTAGCTGATGTAGTTTGAATGAAAAATATCCCTAAAGTTCCTTGTGATAAAGGCGAGGTCCTATGGTGGCACTATTAAAAGGTTCTGTGGCCCTTTAAGAGGTGGGGCTTTAGGAGCGGTCCTCAGGTCATTGGGGTCATGCCCTTGAATGGGATCCTTGTCTCTCTTTTTTCTAAGTAGTCTCTCTGCAACTTGCTTGTGATGCTTCCAGCATTCCCTCTGACACAAAATCCTATCATGAATGTCACCCTTGCCAGAGGCACAAATATATAGTGTCATGTGATCTTGGACTTGAACCTGTAAACTGAGCTAAATTAACCTTCATAATTTCATTGCCTCAGGCATTTTGTTGCAGCAACCCAGCATTGCCTAACATAGTGGTAGAGCTAATAGGTGTTCCCATTCTTTTTAGTGCTAGAGGCTTTTAACCCACCAAGTCTTCCCAAATTGAGGAAGTCACCTGCCTGCCCTTTGGCACTGCAAGTCTCTCTGTCCTCCAGCTATGTAAGGGATTTATGGTTTACCAGCAAGCCATTAAGAATGGAAATTAGATGATCAAAGACAGGCTAAAAAGTACTACAAACACTTATATTGCCCTATTAACTTTTATTTCAACATTTAATTATAATTACAATAATGCTTTATCTTGACTATTTTATTAATCAGCCTTTTTATTTTCACTGTGATCAATATACCAGAAAAAGAACAACTTAGAAGGAAAAGTTTATTTGGGAACTCAGAGCTTCAGAGATTCCATTCAGGATTGGCTGGTGGCTTCATTAGTCTGGGCCAGAGGTGAGGCAGAACATCATGGAGGAAGGGATTGGCATAGGAAAGTTGCTTAGCTTATAGCAGCAAGGAAGCAGACAGAGAGCATCGGGAGTTAGGAGCAGGATGCAATTCCTCAATTCCTCAGCACCCCATCCCACCCTTCCTTGTTCCAGGTGTGCCCCACCAGCCTTCAGTTACCACCCCACAGTTCATTCAGGTCATTGATCCATCAAAGGAATGCAGTGATGCCACCATTGACAGAGGCACACATCCATGGGCCTCAGTCATTTCATCTCTGAACATTCCTGCATTTTCTAATACTTGATCTTATCCAAACCATAACAACTACAAGGATAATTGGTACCAGTATTGATTGTTGTTTTTAAAAATTAAGCAGATGACATTGAGTTTTTGGAGAGGGTATTGCATTGTAAAGTCCACGGAATTGGGGACCGAGGTCCTGTGTGTTGGCCACGCAGCTTACGGACTGCAAATGTTGGAAAGAGGAATGAAAGTGTCCTAGGTCTTGGCAACAAAGGGAGCAGTTGCCATCTAGTGGAGTTTGAGTCAACTTCAGCTGAAAAAGATCAGATGTGTGTGAGGATGGCCTTAGGCCTGAGCCTAAGCAACTCCATTTTAAAAAACTCCAGTTTAAAACCTGCACTCTGTTAGGCACATCTAACAGAGCCCTTCAGATACAAGCATGTCACTTCTCCCCACCCTGATAAACTCAGAGTGAAGCCTTCAGCAGGCTGTCCTCAGCCTGATAAGAGGAAAAGGTAAAAAGATCAGGGTGAGGACCACCAGACCAGATGGTTTAACCTCTGGGTAAATGATGTCACTGGGAAATCCTATAGTAACTGATAAGGATTGAAAGAGGGGTCAAAAGCCCCCAAATTTAGTATAAATTATAGAGCAAATGAATGGATATTCAGCCAGTCAATACGGATGCACACAAGCCGAGGAGCCTGATGAGGACCTGGACAGACATCCCATCACTCATCATTGTTTGCTGATCCTCTGCATCTTCCTCACAGCTCTCAAACTCTACAGCCACATCTTGACTCTGGTGAGAGCACAACTTCTCCCTAAGACCACTTCCTCAGCCAGCCAGCCGTCAGTTCCACCCCAGGAGAAGCCTGCCTTGGCTCCTGACCTGATCACCGTGGTCTGAGTGCATGTGCATCTGCTGGACTTAAAGTCTAAGGCTTGAGACTTTAGATCTGGCACTTGAACTTAGCATGCAGAGGGAATGTCTGTCATGAGCCTGTCATGATTAAATGTGTTTGCAGTGCTTAGAAGTAATCTAGAAGTGTTTGCTGTGAATTAATTAATTTAGAATTGTTTGCTATGAATTGATTAATCTAGAATTATTTGCTATGAATTGATTATGTCTATTGTAGTGCCTAGCATTAAGGATTGTCATTTTCTTGATTAAGAACCTATAGAATTAAATTGTATTGAGTGATTTTAATGAATAAAGCATCGAAAAGGGCAGAAGCCTGTGAACATTTTTTATTCCTCCCCCTCGACTGCTTAGCTCATACCTTTTGTCCATGTGACACTGTGATACAGTGAATCTTACTTAAAATGATAAGAGACATTAACGTGTAATTGATTTAAATGCACAACTGAAATAAACCATGTCAGAACAACAGACTTGCTGGATTTTGAGTTGGCCAGTATCAGAGAGGATCATGGGACATTTTAGAAGTTTAAATACAAAGGATGTTAGCACTAAAGAGAATATGAGATTAACCCCTTTTTGAAATCCAAGGAAGGATAGCAGTGTCTTTAGGGTCACACAGATGTAATGATTTGTACCCAAGCCACCTACGTCCAAATCCACTCCTTAGATTTTTATATCACAAACAGTTTTATATTATAGTTTAGGTACTTAATGTCTACAAAAAGCCTATGAATTAGAAGTTGGTCCTACGCTGGCATTAGTAGAAGATGCTATGCACCTTTAAGGGTGGGGGACTTTATGGAACATCCTCAGGTCATTGGGGGCATGACCTTGACTGGGATTGTGGGACCCTTGTCTGTGATGTGAGCATTCCTCTAACATTCGTTCCTGTCATGACACTCATAAAACAACAAAAAAAAAATAAATCCATTCCAAGTTGTATCCATTTCCTCAGTTCAGCCACTCTAGATTCACAGTTTAAAAGGGAGAAGAGTTGAAAGGAGATATCACAAATTCCCAAGTGGCAATCATTTTTTGTTTGTTTGTTTGTTTTGTATCAAGGATTGGATCCAGAAGTGCTTAACCACTGAGCCACACCCTTGTTTTTAATTTTTAAAAATTTGAGACAGGGTTTTGCTAAATTGCTTAGGTCCTCACCAATCACTGAGGCTGGCTTGTGATCCTTCTCAGCCTCGGGAGCCGTGGAGACCAAGTGGCAATCTTTTCAACTCTTCACTGAAATGTCTCTGAAGCTATGCACACTGTCCAGAGCCCCACTCACCGGGGATATTTGACACACCAGTATCTCACTTGAGTTTGAAAGCATTTGTGACTCTGCTGCTTTGGGATTTGTTAAATCCACACCTCTGAGGAGTGTGTCATGGGATTCTGTTGTGATTTCACTGACTTTAGTTCTACTCCCTTTCAACTGCACATTTTGGACTTTTAGTCCTGTGTTTCCTGTAAGTAGAAAGAAGTCTTTAGAGGAGAGGGGAGATGAAGAGTTTTTCCATCTGTAAATGTCAGTGTTGTTACTTAAAGATAGAGAAGTAGAGGAACTCCTACTTCAAGTCACGATTCTGCTCTTTTCTTTGTTTATCCATTTCCAGAACAGAGATTGTGAATGTGCACCCTTGAGATCAAGGGTCTTGAGAGGTTTAAGAGACATAAAGCCTTATAAAAGACTCTTCTTTCTCTCTCAGTTCTCCTCCTCTCCTTCACCCCTTTCTTCTCCACTCTCTCTGGGGGAAGAACATTTTCATTTTTTTTTAAATTTCATTTCCTTGCCTTTGATCCTTATATTTCAAACCTGCAAGTAAAATTGAAAGAATCATTCACTGTGGACCCAAATACCCTTATACTCTTATTCTAGATGCTCCAATTGCTAGCATTTGGAACTTGAATATAAAATAACCTTCGTTACTGAATTCTTCATGCATACCCCACAAACAAGGGCATTTTCCAAAATAAAAACAACATGAACACAACTAAAAAAACTAATATTCCCTAATGTTGTCTAATACTATTTATATTTAAGTATCTTTATCTGATACATTTTTCCACATTATTACTTTCTTTTTTATTGGTGCTTTTTAGTTATACATAACAATATAATTTATTTTGCCATAATTATAAAAGCATGGGATATAATTTGCTCAAATTCAGTCCCCAGTACTTCTGCTATCCCTCACCTTGTTCCTTTCCCTCAGTAATCTTTCTGTTATTTACTTACAGTTTTTTTTTTAAATTAGTGTCTTGTGGATGTATAGAATGGTGAGATTCACTGTGGTATATTCATATGTGTACATAGGAAAGCTGGTTTATTTCTCTTAGCATGATAGTCTCCAGTTCCATTCACTGAGTGGCAAAAGCCATACTGTCATTCATTTTTATGGCTGAGTAATACTCCATTGTGTATATATACCAGATTTTCTTGATTCATTCATCTTTTGAATGACACCTAAGTTGACTCCATAACTTAGCTATAATGAATTGTACTGCTATAAATATGGATGGGGCTGCATCACTGTAGTATGCTGATTTTAAATCTTTAGGATATACACTAAGGAGTGGAACAACTGGGTCAAATGGTGGTTTCAATCCTAGTTTGTTTTTGTTTTGATTTTGTACCAGAGATTAAATCCAGGGGCACTTAAATACTGAGCCACATTCCCAGCCTGTTTCTATTTTTTATTTTGAGATGGATCTTGCTAAATTGCTTAGGGCCTTGCTAACCATTTCCAGTTTTCTGAGGAATCTCTACACTGCTCTCCAAAGTGGTTACACTACTTTGCAGCCCCACAAACAATATATGAGCATGCCTTTCTTTCCCCCACATCTTTACTGCTGCATTTTAGATGTGAGGCGTCCCCCAAAAGCTCATGTGAGCGATAATGTGATAGTTCACAGGTGAGAAAATTATGAGAGGGTTCAGAGGGGAAATGATTTGTTTGTGAGAGCCTTAACCCAGTCATTGAATTAATCTACTGGTGGGATTAATTGAATGGTCCTTGAAGGCAGGGTATATGGCTGGTGGAGGTGAGACCTGGGGTGTGTGGCTTTGGGGTATATATTTGTACTTGACAAGTGGAGATCTCTTTCTCTCAGCTTTCTGATCATCATAAGAGCTGCTTCCTTCATCACACTCTTCCACCAATATGTTCTGCCTCACCGTGAGCCCTGAGGAATGGAGCTGGCTATCTATGAATTGAGACCTCTGAAATGGCAAACCCCCAAATAAATTTTTCACCTTCTACAATTGTTCTGGTGGAGTCTTTTAGTCACAGCAACAAAAAAGCTGACTAAAACACTCACCAACATTTATTGTCATTTGTATTATTGATAATTGCCATTTTGCCTGGAATGATCTGAAATTTCAATGTAATTTTAATATGCATTTCTCTAATTGCTAGAGAAGTTGAACATTTTTTTAATTTATTTTTAAATCATTTATCTTTCTTCTTTTGAGAACAGTTTAGTTCCTTTTTCCATGTATTGATTGAGTTATTTGTGATAGACCCAACCTGATCTTTTCTTAAAATTGGGAGCAATCTCGCCACAAAGCCATGAAAAAGATAATTTTGGCTTTACTATAAATTACTGCAAATTCTGAACCTGCTTGGAATGCCTGCCCATGCCTTGAACTCACCCATGCCTAGCTCTCTGACCAGAGAGCAGCTCTCTCTGAAACTTTAGTGACACCTCATAAATCTTGGCCTTCCCTGGCCAGGCAATGACCCTCTCTGAGGCTCTAATTGTTCTCATAAATTCTGATGTTGGGGCCAGCAAAAAATGTAAACTACCATTAGTGTGATACTTGTCAGAGTTCTGTTATCTGTAACCCTCCTTTGTGTAACTTTCTGGGCTATAAAGCTGGGCTGCAGGAAAGCTGGGGTGCTGTCTTGTTCCCACCGTTTTGGGAGGGAGAGGCAGCCTGGCCGGTCGAAATAAGAAGCTTGCTTTAATTTGATTTTAATTGGAGTCAGTGGTCTTTTCTTGCATCCTGGTCTAACAATTTGTTGTTTCAGTCTCAAGTTTTCTGAGTTCTTTGTATATTCTGGATATTAATACCCTGTCTGAAGAGCAGATGGAAAAGATTTTCTCCCATTCTTTTGGTGCTCTCTTCATGTTCTTAATTGTAGTCTTTGCTGTGAAGATGCTTTGGTACCAGAGATTAAACCCAGGAGTGCTTAACCATTGAGACACATTCCCAGCCTTTTTTTAAAAAAAATTTTTATTTTCACTTAGTTGCTGAGGCTGATTTTGAACTTGTGATCCTCCTGCTTCAGCCTCCAAAGTGATTGCACTAATTTGCAGTTCCAAAACAATATATGAGCGTGCCTTTCTCCCACATCTTTACTTCTAAGTTTTAGACTTGAGGAGTCCCCCAAAAGCTCATGTGAGAGATAATGTGATAGCTCATGGGTGAGATAATGATGAGAGGGTTCAGAGGGGAAATGATTACAGGTATGTGCCACCATGTCTGACAAAGAAGCTTTTTAATTTGATTCCATCCCACTTATTGACTTTTGATTTTATTATTTGCATTTTAGACATCTTGTTAAAGAAGTCAATTTCTGAGCTGACATCTTGAAGTGTTGGGTCTACATTTTTTTTTACCAGGTTCAAAGTTTCTCGTCTAATTTCTAGTTCTTTGATCAACTTTGAGTTGACTTTTGTAGATGGTGAAAAATAGGGATTCCATTTCATATATTTTACAAGTGGATTTCTAGTTTTTGCAATACTGCTTGGTAAAACAGCCATTTTTTTTTCTCCAACATGTTTTTGGTACCATCCTCTAGTATCAGATAACTGCATTTATGTGGGTTTGTCTCAGTGTCTTCAATTCTATTCCATTGGTTTTCATACCTGTTTTGGTGCTAGTACCATGCTATTTTTTGTTTGTTTGTTTTTATGTAGGATATTTGTGTATTTTAGCATATTTTACCTTTAAAACAAATTTCACACAATATGTCAATATATTTCTGAGAATTTGAGTGATTATTTAAAAAAAAAAAAGAAACTAACCAATACCAAACCTGTAAGACTTAGTTTCATGCCATTATCATCTGACTACTGGGGGGGGGAACAACAACAACAAAAAGAAACATTGAATTACACTAACTCATCTTAGCAAATTTTTTTCCATTCAAATTAGAAAGTCTCCAATTTATAAATCTCTTTTGAAAGGGCAATATTAATGCAATGCACACCAGAACACTCAGTTAATATGATTAACAACAAACCACAATTTTGTTATACAAATTAACCCATTTAGTATAGGCTAGGGATGTCTCAAATGGTAGAACTTCTACTGGTCTTTTGGATTCCTTCAGCCTTCAGATTGCAGACTCGACTGTGATGGCAGAAGTGGTGTGGTAGGTCCAGGTACCACAAGCCACCGTTTTCATGCAGGAACCATAGTGCCAGATCCCCACAGCCCATCTCTTCATCTTGGTTTTGTCACAGAAGGAACAAGTGTATTTGGTGTGCTAGTTGACTTCAATTTTCTTCACCGTTTTTCTGAGGGAGGCACAGTAGCGGATCCCATATTTACCAACCATTATGACCTTCTTAGAGCATTTAGCTGTTGCCTTGATTTAGGCCTCAGCCTGGAGAGGGACAATGCTGTTTCTGTAACTAAAGTTCTGGGGTATAATTTGAGGTCCAGCATTATGATGACCCCTCCTTCACTTTTCTTGCTGGATGCTTTGACTATTCCCAGTCTCCCATTTTTCCAAATGAATTTAATAACTGATTTTCTCAGTTCTGTAAAGAATACCATTGGAATTTTGGTGGGAATCACATTGAATCTGTGTAGCACTTTTGGTAGTAAGGCCATTTTGACAATACTCATACTGCCTACCCAAGAACAAGGCAGATCTTTCCATCTTCTAAGGTCTTCTTCAATTTCTTTCTTTAACATTCTATAGTTGTCATGGTAGAGGTCCTTCACCTTTTTTTAGATTGATTCCCAAGTATTTTATTTTATTTTTTAAGGCTATTGTAAATGGGATAGTTTCACTAATTTCCTTTTCAGCAGATTCATCATTGGAATATAAGAATATGAATGATTTATGGGTATTGATTTTGTAATCTGCTACTTTGCTGAATCCATTTATGACCTCTAGAAGCTTTCTGGTTGAGTTTTTGGGGTCTTCTAAGTATAGGATCATTATTATCAGCAAACAGTAATAATTTGAGCCATCTTTTCCTATTCATTTTTCTTTAATTTCTTTTTCTTGCCTGATTGTTTTAGCTATAGTTTAAAGAACTATGTTGAATAGGAATGGTGAGAGTGGGTGTTCTTGTCTTGTTCTTGATTTTAGAGGAAATGTCTTCAGTTTTTCTCCAATCAGAATAAAGTTGGCCTTGGGTTTGTCATATACTGCCTTTACAATGTTCCCTAGTTTTCTAGTGTTTTAAATATGAATGGGTGCTGAACTTTGTCAAATGCTTTCCCTGCATCTATTGAGATAATTATTTGATTCTTGTTCTTAACTCTATTTACATGGTAATTTGCATTTATTGATTTCCATATGTTGAACCAACTGCATATCCCTGGAATAAAACACACTTGATCAGGATCTTTTTAATGGGTTTATGTACATGATTTATCACTATTAAGAATTTTTGCATCTATATTCATCAAGGATATTGGTCTGAAGTTTTCTTTCTTTGCTGCTGCTTTTTCTGGTTTTGGTATCAGGATGGTACTGGCTTCATAAAATGAGATTAGAAATGTTCCCTCTTTTTCTGTTTATGGAATAATTTGAGGAGGATTGGTATTAGCTCTTCCTTAAAGTTCTGGTAGAACTCAGCTGAGAATCTGCTTGGAGACGGGCTTTTGTTTGTTAGAAGGCTTTTGATGGCTGCTTCAATTTTATTAGTCGAAATTAATCTTTGTAAGTATTCTATATGCTCAGGATTCAATTTGGGTAGGTTCTATGTCTCTAGGAATTTGTCCATGTTTGCAAGATCTTCTATGTTATTGGAGCATAAATTTTCAGTTTCTGATGATCCTCTGAACTGCAATGGTGTCTGTGGAGATATTTATTTTTTCATCTTGAATTTAGATAATTTTAGTTTTTTCCCCTTATTTTGGTTACTTTGGATAAGGGTTTATTAATTTTGTTTATTCTTTCAAAAAATAATTCTGTTCATTTTTTGTATTTTTTTAACTTCAGTTTTATTGATTTCACCTCTATTTCCTATCTTCTACTGATTTTGTGTTAGTCTGTTCTTTTTCTAGGGCCTTGGGATGTAATGTTGCATTATTGGGCATATTTGTATTCTTTAATGTAGGATCTTAATTCTTTGAACTTTCTTCTAAGAACTACTCTTACACAGTTCCAGAAATTTATATATGTTGCATTACTATTTTTACTTACTTATGAGTATTTTTTATTTCTCTCCTGATTTCTTGTTATCTATCCTTCATTTAAAAGATATTATTTAATCTCCAGGTATTATAGTTATTTCTGCTTTTTAAAAAATCTTATCATTGATTCTAATTTCATTTCATTATGATCTAATAGATTTAAAGGTGTTCTCTGTTTTTGAATTTGCTAAGATTTGCTTTATGACCTAAAATATAGTCTATTTTAAAAAATGTTTACATACTGCTGAGAAAAAAAGAGAATTCAGTCATTGACAGATGAAATATTCTGTAGATGTCTGTTAGGTTCATATTATTAATTGCATTTTTTTAGTTCTATAGAATCTTTACTTAGTTTATGTTCATATTGTCTATCCGGGTGTGAGAGAGCCATGTTAGAGTCATCCAATATCATTGTATTGTGGTCTATCTGATTCTTAATATTGAGAAGGGTTTGTTTAATATACTAGATGTTCCATTGTTTGCAGCATAAATATTTATGATTATTTTATCTTATTGATATATGATTCCCTCAAGAAGTATGAAGTAACCCTCTCTGTCTCTTCTGATTAATTTTGGCTAGAAGTTCACTTTATCTCTATGAGAATAGCAACCTCTGCTTGTTTACAAGTTCCAGGTGAATGGTATGTTTTTTTTTTTCCCACCCTTTCACTATCAGTTTGTAGATGTCTTTGCCTGTGAGGTGAATCTCTTTGAGACAGCACATCATTGGGCCTTGTTTTTTAATCCAATCTGCCAATTTATATCTTTTGATCAAAGAGTTTAGACCATTTACATTCAGTGTTCTTATGGAGAGATGACTTTTATTTCCTGCCATTTTTATTTCTGATGTTTAAATTGGACTTGATTCACTTTAATTGATTATTCTTCTAGTGTAATTCCTCCCTATGTTGATTTTATCATTATTATTTTCATTTCTTCTTCCTGAAATATTTTATTGAGTATGTTTTGTAGTTCAGGGTTCTAGTTATGAATTCTTTTAGTTTCTGTTTTTCATAAAAGGGTTTTATTTTATTTTCAATTCTAAAGCTTAATTCTGCAGGGTTTAGTAAACTTGGTTGGCATCCATTTTCTTTCAGAGATTGGTGTATATTATCCCAAGTCCTAAGGTCTAGGTTGAGAAATCAGTTGAAATCCAAATCGTTTTACCTATAAATGTGAACACATTTTTGTTCTCTTGCAACTTATAAACTTCTGTATGTTAGGCATTTTCATTATAGCGTGTCTTAGAGTGGATCTGTTGGGATTTTGCATATTTGGAATCCTATATGCTTCTTGTATTTGAATTTTCATCTCATTTTTAAAACTTGGAAATTTTTCTGATATTATTTTATTGAAAAGATTGTGCATACCTTTAACTAGTATTTTAGAGCCTCATCCATCCCAGAGAATTTTAAATTTTGCTTTTTAATGTTATCACAGATTTTTTAATATTCTGTTCGTGGTCTCTTAACATATTTTTTATGGTGAACTTTATTTTTAAGATTATTTGCTTTATCTTCAAGGCCTGAAAATCTGTCTTCAAAGTATTCTAATCTACTGCTCACACTTTCCACTACATTTTTAATTTGGTTTCTTGAATCTTTCATTTTGAGAATTTCCACTTGGTTCTTTTTTCAGAATCTCTCTCTCTCTCTTTATATTTTCTGATTTCACACCTTACATTTTTAGCTCATAGAAAGTTTTAAGTATGGACTTTCTAAATTTCTTCTCTAATATTTCCTTCATTGTAGTGTCAATGAACCTTGTTATTGAAGAATTGTAGGCTGTTTGGGATGGTTTGTTTTGTTTTGTTTTTATATTGTTTATATGTCTACCCATCTATCAGTATAGTTCTGAATTCTTTTAAGCGAAGATCTACTTTGGAAGCTTCTTTCCTTTAAGAGCCCTGGGTTGGGTGAATATCCAGATAGGTTTTCTTTAAGTCAATGAATGACCACTTCTGATCCCAATATCAGCACTTACTTTGAGACATGCCACTGAGCCCCAGTTTCTATAATCATTTTAAAACCAAGTGTTGTTCTATTCAACCTTCTAAGTGACAAAAATTTGTTGCAGTTTTTCTCTATAGTTCTTCAAATTCAGGTAGAAACCTACAATAAGTTTCTGGAATAGGTCAAAAAATTAATTGCTAAATTTAGTAAACCTTAAGTGAGGACTAAAAGTGGGGAGGAAGGAAGATGGGGCAAAAAGGGAAGGGGAAAACACTGATAGACCCAGAGAGAAAAAAGATATCAAATAATAATTTATACCACAATAGAAGAAATAGATGAATGGTGGGCATTTACAGTATTAGTAGACAATGCAAGAGGATCAGTAGAGAGTAAGAGGAGAAAGTACAAGCTTGAGCTAAGAAAACAAAGTGAGGAATATTGATTCCAATGAATACTTTAAGCCATTAGATGAAATACATTCAGATAGGTTAAAGATAAAATGGTGGATATTGGGTTAACAATTATGATTCTAGTTAAAGAGTTATTTATATGATCAAACTTGACATTGGAGTTGTTTGTATTCAACCATACCTAGGTGAAGAACCCCCTTCTTGATTGTTGGTTTGGTTTTCATTGGGGTTTGGACGTTTAGCATTTGTCCCTCAGCCTTTGGCTTTGGATCTCTCCTGAGTCGCAGGGGCACAGAAGCAAATGCCTAGTTGCTATAATCCTCCTACCAGCAGTTCTGGTTTGTCAGCTCAGGAGCTTGCAGCTGACTGCTCAAGAGGGTGCAGTTTTGTGGGTTGGCTGTTTCTGTTGTGTACAGTAGTTCAGGATGCAGGATCTGGAGTGTTCCTGCCATTGCTGTGGGTCACCATGATATACCTGGTCCCCGCTACAGGATCCTTTTCATGGTGGTGAAGACCCTGGTGGCTGTTTGTGAGTATAGGAATTCTGTTTGGGTTTTCCACAGTTGTTCTGTGGTGCAGAAGTATTCCCTCGGCCGTTGTTGCTCTCAGGTACTGTAGTGAGTGTCTCAGGTAGTTTTCCTGGACTCTATAGTTTCCACTGCCCCAGGTTGTGAATGGCGGGCATTGATTTCCTCTATTTACTAAGCCAAGGTCCCACAATTATTCCAACAATGCCCTCTCACTCTCTAGTGATCATCACTGGTCAGAGTGTGTGCCCGTTGACACTGGGATCAGCCTTTTCTTGCTGTGTAGACTCTGGTAATCTCCCACCAGGTCTCTGTGTTACTGGGTGGTCAAGAAGCTTCCCTTTGGCATGGTCCTATAATCCCAGGTATTGGCCCAAGGCTTCTCACAGTGTCAGTGGTTGAAGCCTGCTGAACCCACTTTCCTCTTTGGGTGGCAAAAATTGCTTTGTTACTGTCTGTGTCTGAGTCAGGTAATAGGACACTGTGTATCTGTTATCATAATTATCAGAGCTTTCTCCCCTTGCCTGGTTTGCAGAGGCTGAGAAGGGTGAGGTGCAGTTCTGGACACAGGTCCCCACCAGTCTGTTTCCCTTATTCATGTGAGGGGGAGTGAGGAAGGTTTCAGCTATTTTGGCTAGTACTGGCCCTTCTAGAAGTCCTTTCTGGCTGGATTCTTAAGAAGTCCCACTGGAGAGGACTTCCCTCTGGCTTAATATTAATTTGCCTATATTATTATTTTATAATCCAGGATCCAGACAAGTTAATTATTATGTAGCCTTGGTTTCTTATAATATATAATAATATCCCTAAAATCAAATGCTTTGTGTTTTATGATGCTGACTTCTTTAGGAGTCAGCAATTTGTCTTGTAAGAGACACTGCATCCTGGATTTATCTAAATTTTTAAAAATCATAATTAGACTTAGGTCAGCTATTTTTGGCTAGAACACTGTAAGATAATGTTGTGTGCTTCTTACTGTGTTGAACAAGGAGGCATGCTAAGATTTAAGTAACCTTAGTTGAATCACTTGGTCAGGTAGATGTTTGCCAGTCCTCTCAATCATAAATGTATATTTTCCAACTATACTTTTTGAGCTACTTGTGGGGTGATATTTTGAGCCTGTGAACACTTTGCCCACAGATATATTTAGACATAATTCTCTACATACATACATATGTACATTTATTTGGATTTTCTATTTACCACAGAGGTGGGAAAAAGGCAGTTTTCCTCCTCCTCCTTTTTTTTTTTTTTTTTTTTTTTTTGCCATGACTATCTGGTAGTCTTTTTCAAAGAACTTTCTTTTTGTCCACCTACTTAGGTACCATGGATCCAGGAGTTTTAAAACTTTTTATTCAAAGTGCTTTAATTCATTTCCTCTTTTATTATTTTATTGAATCTCATACTGTCCCACATCTGGTCCATGGGAGCCCTTCAACTCCTATTCTCTCATGCATGTGAATTCTTTATTGCTTTCTGGCCCAAGCTATCCCAGATTGATCTTGTGGCTTTTCTAACCCAATCTGAAATTTGCACTAAAAGGAAGAATTATATTGAAAAATGGAAATACTGATTGAAGCACCATACAAACATTTTTAAAAACCTTCCTAGAGTATACAGAGAAACATCCAGCCAACCTTATATACTTTGTCAAATGACCAGTCTGCCACCTAAATCATCTTTCAACTCAGTTTAATTATGATTTCCTCAGAAAATACCAGAAAACTCTCAGAATCCCCCAGAGGAGAATTAATTCCCCCTAAGATGCATTCCCTTGGAACCCTAAATCTCCTCTCTATCCTGAACATACACTTTACTGTTCAAGGTCAGCTCACTTGAAAACTCCACTTGGGAAGAATCTGCTTCCAGGCTCAGGTTACTGTTTACCACATTCAGTTTCTTGTAAGCTGCCAGGCCTCGGGCCTCGGTTTCTTTCTGGCTGTGGGCCTGAGGCCAGCCTCCATTTTTTGCCATATGGTGTTCTCCACACAACATCTTCTAGCATGGGAGCTTGCTTCTTCAAGGCCATGAAGAGGTCCTGCAAGAGGTATGTTGTGTTCTTATTCTATGAAGAAAAAAGGGACATCCCCTCACTTCTATTCTCCTCCAAGTCATTGTTCTAACCTCCATTCAATGCAAGGGAATCACAGAGGTGTGAATACCAGAAGGTGGGAATTGTAGCACCCTCTTAGAATGAGTCTGTTCATTGAGGCCATGGATTTGACATTCTAGAGTGAGGATCAGATGATAGACCTACAAAATACCATATCAGATGGATCTGTAAAGACCATGAACAGAGTGATGAGATGGAGAGTCAGGGGTGAGAGCTCCTTAGCTAGAGCGGCATGGGGATACCACTGTGGAAGGTAAAATTGTCTAGACCTGAATCCTGAAAATGATCTAGTCATCGGAACATGTGCATAGGCAGAAGGAAGAGGGTCAGTGATCCTGGAGAAGACTACCAGAATGGGTTGAGAGAGGGAGGCAGAAACTACTTGGGATTTACAGACCACATGGTAAAGGCTTTGGACTTTATTTTAAATTCAGTTTGAAGCCCATGCAGGAAGGTTATTATGGAGAGAGATATGATCTGATTCTTGCTATAATAAGATTTACTCTAACTGAATAAAAGGGGGGAGAGCAGAAGCAAGGGGGTCAGATTGGGGGCTCATGCAGAAATCCATTGGAGAGCAGGTGATAGGCTAGGGTGGTGGTTGGGAAAGTGGTGAGAAGAAGTCTCACAATACATTCTGAAAGCAGGGTCCATGGGATTTATGAATAGACAAAACATGTGGCTGAGAGAGGCCTAGAAGTGGCAGGTCTATTGGGCCTGAGTGGGTGGATGGCACTGGATGGAGAATAGATATTAGAATGAATGTCTTGGAGCATTTTTTAATAGATTTGATTTTTAGAGAAGTTTTAGGTTCATTGTAAAATTGAGTAAAACATAGAATTTTCATAGACACTCTCTCTCTCTCTCTCTCTCTCTCTCTCTCTCTCTCTCTCTCTCTCTCCTCCTCCTCCTCCTCCTCCTCTATGCACAATCTTCCACTATCAACCTCCTCCATTACAGTGGTACCTTTGTCACAGTTAGTGAACCTGCATGGACACATCATTGTCACTCAGAATCCAGTTATGTTCAGGTGAGCTCATGGTGGGGTACATTCTATTAGTTTTGGTCAATGTAAAATGATGTGTATCCATTATCATAATATCATATCACGTAGTTTCACTCCTATAAGAATCTTTTGTACTTCACCTATTCAGACTTTCTTCTCCCCTAACCCTTGGCAACTACTGACTTTTTAAAAATTAATTTTAATTTTTTTTTGGTACCAGAGATTGATGTAGCACCCGAGGTGCTTGTCTACTGAAATACAACCCTAGCCCCATTTAAAATATTTTATTTAGATCCAGGGTCTTGCTGAGTTGCTTAGGGCTTTGCTTAACTGCTGGGGCTGGCTTTGAACTTGTAGTCCTCCTGCCTTAGCCTTCTGAGCTGCTGGGATTATAGGTATGTGCCATCACAGCTGGTGACTGACCTACTTAATGTCTCCATGGTTTTACCTTTTCCAGAATATCATGTATTGGAATCATACAGCCTGTAGCCTTTCCAGATTAGGTTCTTTTACTGAGAAATATGTATTTAAATTTCCTCTATGCCTTTTAAGTTGACTAATAGTAATTATACATATTTATAGGGTTAGGGTGATGGTTTGGTAGATGCATAACGTGTAATGATCAAATCAGGGTAATTAGCATTTCCCTTACACATTTATCAATTATTTGTGTTAGGAAGCTGAACTACACTTAGGGATATGAAGGCTGCAGGCTGCTCTAAATGATTTAGGTATATATGGCATTATTGGTGACTGCTAGGGATCACCTGATTCCTCTTTTTCTGCCATGCAAATTCCCTTTTGGTTTAGGGTTGATCTGACATGAGCAGGCAGGGTTAGGTGCTGTGCACTTAGTTCCCTTCTTCAGAAGACCATTGAGGTGCTTGGTAACATCTCTGCCAGATCCCCACAACACTCTGGTGCTCTGCCTCCAACATTCCAGTGGAATGGCAGTTGTTTTCTGTTTGTTTGTTTATGTTTTTAGAGGAGCATTCTAGGGGCTTGTAGAGATTGCTGATGTCACCTCTCCATGTCTTAATGCATAATCAGTTCATTTCTTTTTATCACAGAATGATATTTGCTGCGCCCCTCCCCTGACTCAGGCAATGGCAAGGCCCTACTGAGGTGGATGGCGCAAGGCGTCCATCCTCTGGAGGAGTGCAGTATGTTTCTGGGAATGGGCTGATTTGTTTTTGTATTCCTTTAATAAGTATAGTTTCTATTTCTCATATGACCATTAAGTATGAAGGAAAAATCATGACTTTCCCAATTAATGCAACTACTTCTAAAGCATAGATCTGTTTGCTCTAAATGCAATGATTCAGCTGTGGAGTATAAATTGTTAATGTCTAAAGAAAAACTCCCTGTATTCCTGTCAAGGAAGTTTTTGAGAAATTAAATTAAAATCTAGAGAAGAAAAATTAATGTTAAGAAGACAGATTAGTGCTTTGTACTGGGCAACTTGTTCTTGTTCCTGTGCACAATGGTTTGTGCTCTTACTTTTGTTTGATTAAAAGTAATAACAAGTCAACCACTTGCCTTAACCATGGCACCGGTTCCAGTCAGTAAGTCAAGAAAGAATAGTCAAGGTATAGGCCAATAGTTTGGGACATTTATAACTATTATTAAAAGTTAACTAAGCAGAAACAGCTCAAAGCAAAACGGGAACTGAAAGTACAAATGCTTGCTTATGCATAAGCCAAGATACATTCTTCTATTCTAATTGTAATTAACTACGTAATATTTTGGTTTTTTTTTTGAATAATGATTCCTGTTTTGTAACCACAAAGTACTGTAAGCCTGCCAAAATGAAAAGTATATATGATCAACTTCACAAGTAAAGATTGGGATCAACACCTTCACTTTGGTGTCTGTGTTGTTTCTCCACCCCCTCTTTCACCGACTCCTCACCATCTGTTCGTCTCCTGAGACCCCCTGTTGGAGCTGGCCTCTGATAGATATTTCATCATATGGGTCTATCATAGTTTATTTTTCCACTCACTGAAGAACATCTGGATTGCTCCCAAGTTGATTTTTTTTCATTTATGAATAAAGATGCTTCAAACATCCATGTATAGCTTTGTGTGTGAGCATAAGTTTTACATCATTTAAGTAAATACCAAGGAGTGTGATTGCTGTATTATATGGTAAGAGCATATTGAATTCTGTGGAAAACTTGGAACTTCTGATGGCATTAAATTCTAGATGCTCATCCTCATAACTGACTCCCCCATAGCACCCACTCTGCCATAGCTAATGGGTGGTGAGCTGCCACTAAGACTATATCAAGGCCTCTCCTTTGCACTATAGAGGTTCCCACTAGTTTTTCCTGTCCTGCTGCAGATGCTGTCTAGGGGAAGAAAGAGAAAACATGTTCTCAAGGAACAAGTTCTGGGCCACAGTCCTCCTTCCATGACCACCCATGGACCTGGGCCCCAGTGCACATGGAAACTCTTCAAAGTGACCACTTCCCTGCTCACCCTGCCCCACCCATTCTCTTCTTGTGAAAACCACAATCAAGGCCCTTGGCCTCACTTTCCCCTCTCTCCCTCTGTCTCCTGACCAACCCTGGTGCTCCCCAGGTGGTCCCCTGTGGTGTCCTGTGTTCCCTGCTCTTGGAGTCTATGACCATCCATGTGTTCAGTGGCCACTGTCTTCTGATCTGTTGGCCTCACCATTCCTGAGCCACAGTAAGCCCAGCTCACCCCACTCCCTGCCTTGACACCCCGAAGAGACACTTCACACCCGGAAGGGAAGCTAGTGAATTGACTTCCATGGCCAGAGATTTTGTTCTTTCTGCCTCTTTCATTGGTGATCACTCTAAATTTGACTTGGAATAGTGCAGGGGAAATCACAAATGCCTAAAGAAAGT